>NC_067467.1:475000-775000 GCF_025434085.1 Hippocampus zosterae
GTTCAGTCGGGTAGCCGGTGAGCGGACAACGGCGCTTGGCTTTCACGTACAAGTAGATGCAGCGGTAGCAGAAGACGAAGCCCGAGGTGGACAGCGCCGCGGCGTTGACGCGAAGCCTCCTGCACAGCGGACAGTGCCACGCGTCCGCCGCCGCCGCTGCGTCGCGGCCGCCCTCCTCCCGGATGCGGTCCGTGTGTAGGTGGAGAGGGGGCGGGGGCGCGGGGAGGGACGTGAGGCTCTTCACGACAGCCCGGTTGTCGGAGGAGTACCACCACTCCAGGAACTGCAAGAAGAACACCCCCAGCGAGAGGGAGGTGGAAAGGGAGACGGCCACACCCCTGGCAGCTTGTGACATCAGCCACCACGCCCGCCGCAACACGCTGCAAACAAAACACATCGGGCGGGACGCCTGGATTGAAAGACTTTCTCCGTTGTATTTTTTAGCCTTGTTTTTAGTTAACCCTTTGGACGTGAAATGCCGTCAATGGGGATCGGCGTCAATTTCAACTACCTTTTTTGGGGGGTTATTTGGGGATTTTTTTTTTTAAACAGGAATTGGTCTTGTCCAACTGCAGTTTGATCGTGAGGCCAGCAAAGTAAAAAAAAACTAAATTAAATGTGTGCTCAAGATGCCTTCCAACGTGTTGGCTCCTAAAACATTGTCACACGCTGCTAACTACTGCTACTATATCGCGTCCAAATAGTTAAGTAGGTTTGTCAGAGGTGAAATTGTTTTAATGCGCGATGATTGAAGAAGGGGAAAAAAAAGCTCATTGTGGGCTCAAAAGTGTGCGTTTGCTGCCACCTAGTGACACCTCTCGGGATACTCGCAGCAGCTCGTGAGATCCAATCCAGGAGCTGAAACCTGCTTTCAAGCGATAAATGGCTGATCTTAGCTGTTCCACTAATCTTATTCAGCTCGTCTGTAGGCTGAAGGAAGCCGAAGTGAGATGGTTTGCGAGACAAACGGAGCGGCGGGGGTCCTGTCGGGTGGCAAGCGGGCACGCGGTCTTACCTGTTGCCGAGCGGGCTTCCCATCCGGTTGGCTTTCAGCTCCATCTCTCGGATATCTCGCCGGTCGAGTCGGGCCAGACGGACCCTCGCCAGCCACAGCGAAGGATGGTGGGCGCGCACCGCCCCGAAGACGAAAAGCAGCCGCTGGCAAAAGATCCAGGCCCGCCAGGCGGCGTTGACGTACGGGTAGGCCGCCACGGCGGCCCGGCACAGCCTCCGGGTCCTGCTCTGCGCCAGCCGTATGGAGAAGTCCTCCTCCTCCCTCTGCCTCGCAAACACGGCCTCCAGCTTGGCCCGCAAGTACGGCGCCAGGCACAGGAGAAGGAGCGAGCGCCAACGGGCCCGGGGGCCGACGGGAAGGCCCCGCCCCGCCGAAACCCTTTTCAGACCGTAGAAGTTCTCGGAGAAGGAGGCGCTCCAGCGGGATAGGAAGTGGCGCTGCAGCAGGACGTCCAGCAGGAGGTGGAACTCGTCAAAGCCTCGCCACAGGAAACCGAAGCGCCGCGGGTTCGACTCCGCGAGAACCTGACCAGGCCAAATGCAAAAGTCAGCCCCCGTTTGACGTCGGCTCGAGGCGACTCGAGGTGTTCCCGGTTTGCCGAGTTTATCCTCGACCATCCCGGAAGCGGCTCACCTTGACGGCGTGCCTGAGCGCCGGCTTCACCGCCTCCATCAGAGACTCCTGAGCCAGAAGCTCAAAGATGGACGGCTGCTCCCGCACGGCGCCGGAGGTGAGATGAGCGCCCGCCTCCGCCATGACCGAGGCGGCACCTGTCAATCAGCGCCAAACCAAAAGTCTCCTACGTCAAGGTGGTCAAGTGAAACGTTTGACGCGCGCCTTGTGGGCAAAATGTGGTCAACATGGCTTCCGCGTTGTTCGATGGAATGAAATCTGAAGAGCTTCCTTCCCTGTTCGCTGCAAATGACCGTCGTCGGAGGTTCCTTAACACTCCGCGTTGTCAGTTTCAAGAAAATGTCGACGCGCGCATGAAATTGCTCGATTCCGTTCACCGTGCGCGGACGTTGCCCGTCACGCTCTGGGAAACGCAACTACTTCCGCATTGACGCCCATTTTGAAATCCAAACTTTATTGACAAACTTGAACCTTCTCGACGCTTGATTAACGGTAAAGTACGTCGTAATAGATCATAAAATAGTAATACGTACTCGCATTTATAGTTCTTGTAGACACCTAATATGCCAAATCTAGTTTTGTCATTTGGAGTTTGATTATTCATCCGCTCGCAATATGGAAGAGGATAATTGTAGTGGTATAATAACACATATCGCATTTAGCATTTACCGCGCTGTGGAATAGCATTTGTCCTCTTGTCAAGTTGTGACTTTTTTCCCCCCCTCTCGGTTACCCAGTCCCCATTTCAAGAAAAACGTAACCAAGCCCCTTGTGTACCTGGCAACTATTTGTGACGTCATCCAATTTTACTTTGGGCTTTTCCCACTCGCATCTTCCCGGTCAAAAAAAATTCCACTGTAACAGTCTTTATATAATCCAAGAGTCAGGGAAACAGATGGATGGGAATTCTCCCCCCCCCCACCCCCCACCACCCTCCAGCAGTATTAAGAGAAAACGGGAGGGGCAGAGCGTGGATGAAAACATCTGATGGGATGCCAGTTTAGCGGATGAGAGCAAACATTTGGTGATTGGAAAAGGATTATGGGATTACCGACGCAGCTCACTGGCCGCACCAAAGTCCGTCCCATCGTCGGCATCGCCATCGTCGTCATTTGCTCGCTTCGACTCTCTGGTTGGAATGTCGGAGGCTTCCGGAGCAACGGTGAGTTGACTTTTGGGGAAGGGAATGAAATGACGAGAGCCTGAATTGGATTCTGATGAACGCCTGCCACTTAAACCTTAAAAAAAATAGTAAGAATGTCTTCACAACAGTTTCTCGAGGATCCGTGTCCAATAACGTTGCTCTTGTTCAGGTGCGGCGGCGCTGACTTGAGCGCATCCGCGGCTCCTCCGCAAGTGGTGGCGCTCTCCAAGCGAAGCATGCGACTTGTCTTGGCCGGCCTTCTTTGGCTGGCTCCAGCCTTGGGTTGGCCTTCCTCGGTCTCGGCGGCGGCGGCGAGCGCGCGCTCATGTCCCCGCCGTTGCCTTTGTTACGAGCACAGCGACCTGGTGGACTGCCGCCAGCGCGGCCTGGGCCACGTTCCCGGGGCTCTCCCGCACGGCACCTGGCTGCTGGAGCTGGGAGGAAACAACCTGACCGAAATCCGCAGCGGAGCCTTCGCCGGCCTGTGGTCCTTGCGGGTGCTGGTGCTGGCCAACAGCCAGATCCGGACCCTCGGAGCGCAGGTAGCCGTCGCGCCACGCAGAGGTTTGAGTCGTCGGCAGCCGACAACGCGCTGACTTTTTCTCTGGGACGAACGCGCAGGCCTTCCTTTCCCTCTCCTACCTGGAGAAGCTGGATCTGAGTGGCAACCGGCTGACGCATCTCCCCGCTGACTTCTCGGTCAGCCTGTCCGCGCTCAGGGAGCTGCGACTGGAGCGCAACCACTTGCATCATCTGTCCACGTTCAGGTGCCGCTCGCTCAAACCGAACGCCTCTTTTCAGTTGTAGACCGGAGGTGGGCAAACTACGGCCCGCGGGCCGAATCCGGCCCCTTTGGTCTTTTTATTCGGGCCCGCCGAAGGTTGGTACACAATTATTTGGACGCCAGGTGGCGCAGTTACTTGAAGTTGCAGAGCATTGGGAGGAAGGGGGAGACGACACGGAAGCCCGTGTTCGATACGACGGAATAATGTACTCTTAAAGTCTGAAAAACGTGGCCAAAAAAATGCAAAATACTGCTTTTTAAATCAAGAAATCCAATTCAGATGATGTGGAATTGAGTTGATCCGGCCCTCCATCATATTTTCCGGTTCTCATGTGGCCCTTTGCCCAAAATATTTGCCCACCCCTGTTGTAGACCGTCATAAGATGGACATTTTGCGGTTTGGCTTCCGCTTGGCCGTCTCGGCTGGAGGTATTCGTCGTTGGAGGCGGAGTATGTGAGTTGCATTTGTTTGCTTTGTTTCCTTGGACCGCATCAGCTTTGAGTATCTGGACAACGTGGAGAAATTGGACCTGAGCCACAACCGTCTGGCGTCGGTGGGCCCGGGCGTCTTCGGGGGCCTCTCCAGACTCAGGCAGCTGGACTTGCACGGCAACAGACTCTCGGTGGTGCTGCGAGGAAGCCTGGACATGCTGCCCGGACTGGAGGTGGAAATGCGAGACCGCCCGCCGCCGCGTCCCGCGGGGAAGCCGCTCTGACCCGCGTGTCTGCGTTAGGTGCTGCGGCTGAACGGCAACAACATTTCCGAGATCGACTCGGAGGCTCTGGCTCCTCTCTACAGCCTGGCCCTCCTGGCGCTGGACGGGAACAACCTGCAGCATCTCAAATTCAAAGCCTTGCTCAGTCTGCGCACGACGGCGACGCACATCCGCCTCGCAGGTGACTGCTTTTTTTGTCAAATAGATTTGGGGAGGGGGGGGGGGGAGAATCGCAATTGACTTGAGGCATCGGTCTTCCTGAGTTTGTTGTCCCACCAGGGAACCCCTGGAGCTGCGACTGCGAGCTGCACCGCGTCTTCAGCAAGATCCTTCACGTCCGCCATCTCCACGTGGACGACTACGGCGACGTGACCTGCGGGCGGCCCCCGCGGCTGGCCGGCGCTTCTCTGGCCGGGGTGGACGGCCAGCTGTGCGTGGCCGAGACCGCCGTGGTCCTCGTCATCACCGTCACCGTGCTGGTCACGGTGGCGGCGGCCGTCGTCATGGCGGAACGCAACAGGAAGAGGAACCGCGGCGAGAACTGGGACACCGAATCCCAAAACCACACCCATGGTCCCTTGAGGGCGGGGTAACTCCCTGGACCACGCCCCTCCCCGTCCCGACAGCGTTTTTTCCCGCCAGACAGATGACGGAACGATAGCAAGGACCGCGTTGATGATTTTGAAATGGCGTATCGAGCAACAGAGTCATGTTTACAGTTCTGCAAAAAAAAAAAAAAAAAGTGCTGCTCACTTTGCAAACAAAAGTGCATTTCAGAGGTTGTGAAAAGCTCGACTTTGTGTCCCAAATGTGCGCAGCCACGCGTGGACTTTGTGATCCCAAAGGAGACTTGCACCATATCTCGCGTGGGAGTCCAAAAGTGTTTTGAAAGCCGAGCAGACTGCAGCAACGAGGATTAGAGACAGATGGAGTGCTCGTTACTGGAAGAGGGAATGGGGGGGGGGGTCGACCAACTGATGCAAATGTCCTCTTCTGAAGCACTAAATGTACTCGGCCGTCACCGCGTGAGCTGATCTTTTGACCAGGCCAGCCCACAAACGGCTCCAGTCCGGCGACTTTGGCCCTGGTGGTGGCGTTCAAAGTTGAACTGGTTCCAAACCACGTTAGCGATTGACGTTTGCAACACCGGGCGGGGGCCTCGAAGGGCAATCGCCAGTCATCAGTCAAAAATCAACCCGACTCCGGGACTCTGCGCAAAGCCTCCATCTTATTCTGCGCGGTGTCGCCTCCTCCCCTTTCGCGCAATCACCGATCGATGGAGACGACGAGGCCTCGCGTCGGGTTAATGATTAGCCGGGCGCTCTCGACTGACCGGCACTTGGGCCTCCTTCTCTCGCTGGCCCTCGGACGGACGGCGCCAGTCAACTGAGCTTGGGGCGGCCATGTCGGGGAAACTCGTGTGCGTGTCCGACTTTGAGGCGGAAGCCAGGAAGGTCCTTCCGAAAGCCGTCTACGACTACTACAGCTCTGGAGCCGAGGAGGAGGTCACGCTGGCTGACAACGTGGCCGCCTTCAAAAGGTGCGCGGCTTATGAAATTTGGTTTCTGATCCTTCTTATTAACCGAGCGATCCGTCCGACGGTAGGTGGCGCCTGATCCCTCGGGTGTTGAGGGACGTGTCCTCGGTGGATCTGAGCGTGTCGGTGTTGGGCCGCAAGCTCAACATGCCGCTGTGCGTGGCGGCCACCGCCATGCAGAGGATGGCCCACCCGGATGGCGAGACGGCAACGGCGAGAGGTCGGCGCGCGCAGCGTCAAAGTGCCGTACGCGGCACGCGGGGTTAGCTACGCCGCGCTAGCCGATTCTCTCAAACGGTATCGCCGGCTGCGGTTAGCTCCGGGCGTATTTGCGCTTTTATGTACACCTCCGCGCGGTATTTGGAATAAGATGCAAAGCATACCGCATCATTTGGTGGACGTGGTGTTTAAATGGTCACGATACACACACACTTGCAAACCGGACAGATTTTTCGAGCATATGTATAGTAAGGCGTTTTGAGACGAAAAAAAAGACCATGTATAGTAAGGCGTTTTTAGACCAAAAAAAAAGACCATGTATAGTAAGGCGTTTTTAGCCGAAAAAAAAGGACCATGTATAGTAAGGCGTTTTCGACCGAAAAAAACGACCATGTATAGTAAGGCGTTTTTAGCCGAAAAAAAAGGACCATGTATAGTAAGGCGCTTTGATTCGAAAAAAACGACCATGTATAGTAAGGTGTTTTTAGCTAAAAAAACGACCATGTATAGTAAGGCGTTTTTTGCCGAAAAAACCGACCATGTATAGTAAGGCGTTTTTAGCTAAAAAAACGACCATGTATAGTAAGGCGTTTTTTAGCCAAAAAAAACGACAATGTATAGTAAGGCGTTTTGAGCCGTTTTTGCCGAAAAAACGCCTTACTATACATGGTCGTTTTTTCGTCTCAAAACGCCTTACTATACATGGTCGTTATTTTTGTCTAAAAAAGCCTTACTATACATGGTCGATTTTTTTTTTTCCGTCTAAAAACGCCTTACTATACATGGTCCTTTTTTTCGGCTCAAAACGCCTTACTATACATGGTCGTTTTTTTCGGCAAAAAAAAAACGCCTTACTTTCCAGTTATTCAACCTGTTCATTTGAACAACAGGGAGACTTGGAAAACATGCAGGCCAGCGGCCCTCCGGGACCGCACATTGACGCCCTTTGTCTAAACGAATTCAACGGGACTCATCTTTCTTCCCAGCATGCCGCGCTGTGGGCACGGGGATGATGCTGAGCTCATGGGCCACCTCCACAATCGAGGAAGTGACGTCGGCAATGACGAGCTCGCCCGGCGTCGGCGGCGCGCTGTGGCTTCAGCTTTACGTCTACAAAGACCGAGCGCTCAGTCTCTCCCTGGTTCGTCGCGCAGAGGAGGCGGGCTACGAGGCCATCTTCGTTACCGTGGATACGCCCTACTTGGGCCGGAGGCTCGAGGACATGCGCAACTGCTTTCAACTGCCCTCCCATCTCAGGTAGGACTTTTGAAACGCATTTGGTACTGACCAGGGAGGACAAAAGATTGCAAGCGACACTGGAGCAGCTTTGCGCTTATGAACACAGCGAGGGACACTCTGTCTTTCTCCCCCCTCGCTCCCCCGCCCCCCCATTCGTGCCGATACGCTGTTGCAGATTGGCAAACTTCTCGACGGACTCGTTGGCTTTCTCGGAGGTCGACTACGGCAGTGACAGCGGCTTGGCCGTTTACGTGGCGAAAGCCATCGATCCTGCTCTCTGCTGGGACGACATCACCTGGCTCAAGAAAAACACGCACCTACCCGTGATTGTGAAAGGAGTGCTGACTGGTATGCGTACACACGACATTGCCCGTTTTGTTTTGACCGGTGAGAAAGACTTCAAATTAAATAACCACGTTATATATATATTTTGTGTGTGTGTGTGTGTGTATTCAGGGGAGGATGCTGCCAGGGCCGTGGAGTATGGCGTTGATGGCATCTTGGTGTCCAATCACGGAGCTCGACAGCTGGATGGAGTTCCTGCCACGGTGCGTTTACAGTATTTGCCATTTTCGACACATCCACTTTGGATCAAGTCAGGGAATTTTTTTTTTTGTTTGGATTCTTTTTTTCAACAAGCTTCAGTACCGTTTGTGTGTGTGTGTGTGTGTGTGTGTGTAGCTTGATGTGCTGGAGGAGGTTGTGGGGGCAACCAAAGGTCGCTGCGACGTCTATCTGGACGGCGGAGTGAGGCGAGGGACCGACGTCCTGAAGGCGCTGGCCTTGGGAGCCAAGGCCGTTTTCATCGGTCGGCCTGTGCTGTGGGGCCTCGCCTGCCAGGTGAGCCAAGTCCAAAGACCGACTTTCGCTTTGTATTGTACATGTAGACCCGACCGGGCACTTTACAGTGATGACGGACACATTAGCAAACTGCCGCACAAAACAAAATGCGTTTAGAATTCTGCAATGTGTCTCGTGTTCAGGGGGAGCGAGGGGTTCTTGCAGTTCTGCAACTTCTCAAAGAGGAGCTGAAACTTGCCATGGCCTTGGCGGGTAATACATGCGCACGCACACACCAAAAAAAAGTAGACTTGCGCAATGATTTGCATTGATGTGAGCAGGTTGTCGCTCCCTCTCGGAGGTAAGCAGATCCTTGGTCAGGAGAGCGGAGGTCACGTCCAGAATTTAAGGTCAATCGCCACGGATCACCCGGATGACCGCTTGCTCGCTTTCCGAGTCGGACGAATTTGAAATCCGCTAAGGTTACGCATTACTATGTCATATCAATGTTTTTTTTTTAATCTAGTAAGCTGTATCTGTGCGTCTATCCCTCTGAAAGAAAAAAAACGAGACTGCTTGACTGCCACCATTTATTTCACGAGTATCCCAAGGAAGGAAATAAATAAGCACACAACATCTAAAAACCGAAGTCACACAGCGCAGCCACCGGGGGTGGTCCTTCCTCCATTTGGACGTCGCACACACTTCCCGAAACCTCTTGAAGGGTACAGAGAAGCGGACGCGGCCGTTCCGAATAGGAACGCTAAGATCTAGTCGAGCCACGTGACGTGTACAAAGTACATGACATTTAGGTCGCTTGGACACCGGAGACGATTTCACATCAGGATTTGACGCTACAAGCTAGCGTCGTATTTCTCTACGGAACCGGGAAAAGGGTTTGTTTGGTTTACCTTTCGGGTCGCGGGCGTAAATAAGTGGGCTAACTTTGGTTTGCTACTCGTCGTCTATATTCATGCCTCCGGAGGGGCGCCGGCTCGGATGAAGACATGGGCTCACCTTAGCCTCTGGACTCCAGAGAACTGCAAGGAGAGAGACACAATGAGCGGTCGCGGCGGCGGATCCACCGCACACGAGCGCGACGGCATACGCAGGCAGACAATCACGCAGGGATCTGGTTTAAGTCCTCTTTTTTTTTTAAGACTCCAAACTCGTTATGACGGAAATAACAGCCCCTCTCTGCAAGTTGAACTCCATTCGGCCCGAACTGTTTTAAGACAAACGGACAACGGAGGCCATCCTTAAGATGTGCTGCGTGCGAGCGGTCTCACGTGTAGCTGGTGTGTTGTTGTCGCCTGCGGGCAGTCCTCATCTTCTCAAAGCGAGCTTCCATTTCCTCCAGGACCTTTGGGGTGTAGCGCACCACCAGCTTGACCGAGCCCTGGGCAGCCTTCAAGAGCTCCACGGCCTTCTCGTGGTGTTCCCCCTCCACAGTCTGCAAAGCCACAAAGTGGCCATTTAACGGTCATTAAAATGGTGACGCTCTTCGGTTTCGCAAAGCGTTCGGTCCTCAGCTTGTTCCTACCACTCCGTTGACAGACAGCAGCTGGTCTCCTCTCTTCAGACCCCCCTGACGATCGGCCACCCCCGCGGGTATCACTCTGGAGATGTAGATGGGGGAGTTCTGCTCTTTGCCCCCCATGATATTGAAGCCCAGCCCCTCGTCGGTCTTGGGCAGCTCCACCACCCGGGGATGGGCGTGGCCCTCGCTGGCCGCAAACGCCGCCACCGTGGCCTGCTCGGGATGACAAACGAAAACCGATGTCCTCATTGTTCACGATGTCTCAAATGTACTGGATAGCAAGGTTGAGGAGCGCAATCGCAAGGCCAAGACCGTGGCCGCCCCCCTACTGGGGTCTAAATAAACAGTCTGAGGTATGGAGGGCTTCCGCCTTATACAAAGTTGTACTTAGCGCACTTGAAATACCTTGGCCGTCGCCTGCGCTCGCACCTCCGGTCCTCCGACAATGTCAAGAGTGTCGTACAGCTGCTCGTATACCTAACAGAAGAATCAGAATCAGAATCAGAAACGGAGACACACGCTCCATCGAAAAGTTGCGCTGCAAATTAGCCACGCGCCAGAGGTTTTCGCAACGACACGCGCATTGTTCTGCTCAAAGGAACGGTAGCTTGTCTGCAGTTTCCTACCTCTCGTATGGCGGCACAAAACTTGCTCTGCAGCACTCTCTGAAGGGCCTGCAATTTGGGAGGAGGCAATTCCCCCCTGCGTTGCAGCCGGTCCAGCAGCTCAATCACCCGACACACATCTAACAGAGACACACACACAATTACACTCTTATACAAAGCCAGCGACTTTAATTACAACCAAAGATGTCACGCGTGATCAATCGGTGGCTCCGGCTTAGCTGGTAATGAGTACCGGCGTACCGCCCAGTGCAGCAAAAAACGACTCTTTAACCCTGGCAAACTCGACAAAAAAGAAATAGGAGTCAACTCCTATTGCGGTTGTTTTAACGTGCTCGAGAAATACGGTTGAGTTGAACAATACAATATGTAATCTAGTCATCAAAGGTCGTAGCTAGTCCAATTGATCGCGCAGCTATCACTTAGGCTGACGTCACGTTCCTGACGTCACAGGCGTCAGGAACGTTTTGCTGTTCGCAAAGAGCATCGCCACAGAAAGGCGAGAAACATGACCACGTCGCCACGATTTCACCGCACCCCGTCCACGCTCGCCAGTGACGTCACTGGCACAGCCGAGGTCTTTAATAGCGATATGCGCACCTGTTCCACGCGGGTCCTAATCACAGCATGCGGAACGTCGTTTTTCGTTGATCAATGCCGTATAGTAATTCGTGATTCGTTATTACCACGGTCGCATGATTTGTGTGGATTAAAACGAAAGTCAAGATGCGGACAAAAGAAATGAATCCTTCCATCCATCCATCCTCCGAACCGCTTGATCCTCACTAGAACCCATATCGACAATCCATGACTGTATTGTATAAGGCGGCGATACCGTACCTCTTTCTAAGCAGAGAGGTTCCGCCATGGCCGCCATGTCCGCCTCCTTGGCTGGATGGTAGTAAGAGGACATCATCGTGCGCGGGCCTCGGTCGTTCGGGTCCTCCCTTCTTCACAGCATTTGCTGCTCCATCGTTCGGAAGGCGCCAGACGGCGAGGACAAAGCGGCGCGAGGAGAGACGCGCTTTGCGAGCGGGGAAATCAATCGCGGCGCAGTGGCGACGCGACCGGCAGGGGGCGTGCGTACGTAACGACGTTAAAGCGACAGATTACGCTGGAATTAAAGTGGCAACACATCTCAACGACCTTTACCTTTAAAAGCGGATTTGAAAGACTGCTGAAAATATGCGTCAGCCGTCAGAATGTGTACTGTATTTACCTTTGTATGTCCTTTCTTTCCCCAACGACATTCAGTATGCCTCGACACATGGAACAACCATAATTGCAGGCGGGCGCATCTAGAAAGCCATTCGGATTCATATACCGGAAGTTACAGTAGCGTTCACATAAGGTGGAAAGAACAAATCGCGACATAAACTTTGGAGTACATTATGAGCAACGGCTATTATTTCAAAAGCTGCAATTAATACCGGGAAACCCAGGTACAAAAGCAAAGGTCACCAAAATATAATTAAAAAAATTTTAATGGCATTTTAAACCATACAATTGTGAAGCATCAGACAATTACCTTCAAATCTCACACTAAAAATATCCGTTACCGACCGACTTTGAATCTAATTCTTCGTAAAGCAGGAAATGAAACGTGACCGCTTCAAAGGTGAAAAAAAACAAACCTTGAATTGTTGAATAATGGATTGAGCGGCACAAATCAATTGGGAAAATCCACCATGTGGAACAAACGGTCTCATTTGTGGTTGTGAGGAAGGCGAGATATGGTAACTTTCCATACAATTAATTTAGGGTGTCACGGTACAGTCGAATATCGGAGAAAAAAAAAACTTTTTAAACGAGCGGGTCTAAGTTAGTACTCATCTCCGGTTGTTTCCTCCATCTTATAGCCATTCTCACCAGCAGCGTATTCATCAGGCACAGACTGGCGCTCCATCATTCCATCCTGACTGTACTCCTCCATGTTGGGCGCTTCTTCGCCCTCCTCATTGGGCATTTCGTCTTGCGGGCCGGCGTCTTCCCGTAAGGAGCCGTGGCGCTCCTCCCTACGCTCGGCCCTCTCTCGGTCGCCCCGCTCCCTCTTGTGATCCCGGTCCCGGTCTCGGTCGCTCCTACGCCTGTCTCTGTCCCTGTGGCTGCGTCTGCGGTCCCGATCCTTTTCTCTGTCGCGGTCCCTCCGCTCCTCCGTACCCTCACCCGCTTCCCCGTCGGCTTCTTCCGCCGGACGCTCGCCGCCCTCCGGGGCCCCGTCCCCCTGGCTGATCTCCTCCCCTTCGGGCCCCTTAGCTCTCTCGCGCTCACGCTTGCGATCCCGACTTCTGCTCCTCCTCTTCCTGTCACGATCCCGACTCCTTTCTCTACTCCTGCTGTCTCCCCCGGCGGGTACGACGCGATCGCGCTCTCTGTCTCGACGCCGGCCGCCACCGGGGACGTCCTCCCCCGGTACCGGCGGCCTCTCTCTCTCCCTATCGCGCTCGCGGGAACGGGTGCGGCGGCGGCGTTCGCGGGACCGGGACCTGCGACGCTCTCTCTCCTTGTCGCGACTACGCTCCCTACGCTCTCCACGATCGCGGTCACTATAAAGTAAACCAGACAAAGAAAAATGAGTGACACACATGCTTCAAATGTGTCCAATGTGCTCAAAATAAAAGCGGGCTCACCCTCCCAGGGGGCGCTCATCATAGCGAGATGCATCATCTCTTCCCGAGTGCTTGATGTTGACATCTGCACCACCTCTTCTGGTTCCTCCTAACCCCCCACCTGAGTGAAACAAATGCATTTCCTGTGTTCAAAGTTGCGCGGCGGTCGCTCAACCTCCCAACATAATGACAATTGCTCAGGAAAAGCTTTAAAAAAATACTTGCTGACCCAGCCTACGAGGGTGCCATCCTTTGACAGTGCGTCCTCGTTCAACATCCACCAGCACTCTCCTGCCGTCAATCTTCTTGCCATCCGCGTGCTTGTAGGCGGCTGGAGAAGAGGAGCGGGGAGAGAGAAAAAAAAACCCCACAGGTGATTAGAGTCCGATGCGTCACCGTAACAAGGAAACAAAACGGTGCTTTAGCATACTGACCAAGAGCAGGTGAAGCCGAGAGGGCTGCTCTCTGGATAAAAGCCCAAGGATAATGGGAGTAGACTTCCTTCCACCCGATGAACGTTCAATGTTTTTTTTTTTTTAAATAGTTTTCACCGTGACCAGCAGTGGGGTTACTACAGCCAACCTCTTAAGTCCTTACAAACGAGCTTATGTTCTACATAGCTCAGTGCCAAGTGTTTGTGGCAAGAGTTAGTAAATACGTAAGCAACTGTTATCCCACTAAAGTTCTCCCTCGCTTTGTTGTGGCATTCACTTGACTTGCCAAGCACTTTTTAAATCAAATCAAATTTCCCGAATGGTGGGGAGAGGGGCTGTATGGACTGTTAATTCGCCGAAATGTACTTGAGGAAACACATTTATTTTCAGGCCCCCACATTCGCTTGTGGGCTACTAGCTTTGCAGTTAGCTAACGTAGCATGAGCTGAAATCAGAATCATCTTTATTGGCCAAGTATGCTCCGTATTCTTCCCATTAGTTGAAGTCACTTGGCAAATACCGTAGACCACTTTGTGTGCCACGTCCAGTCTCTTGTCAGGAGTAGGAGGGCACCACCGCTCCTATTAGTCAATCCCGAAGAACCAATCGCAGGACGACGCAAGACAAACAAAAATGGCGACATGCGCCGAGGACGTCACGTGCTACGACGCGTCAATCCCTTCTCAAAATCAGCTACGGGACGCTACGCTCGTCTCAAAATCGGGCTCGATTGGCATAGTCTGACGTCGGCTTAAAAACAAAGGTCTACCGGGATGGCGCAGGTTTCCACGCGTATAGTTTGGGAATGAGGGCATTTTCGGCAACACGAGCCTTTTGCGGTGGTTTCCGTGCGACGTGAACTTTGACCTGCTTACCATTGTTCTACGCAAGAGCAGCACACAGAAGAAACACCGCCAACATGGCATTCTCATTCACAACGCGTCTCACGGCTCAACCCGCGATGCCACACAAATGTTTGTCGCTTGATCCGTCTTGCACAAGTGAAGAACTTTTGACATTGGGATGCCGCTTCCCGTCTGGGAGGAGGGACGACGGCGCTACCGTCTTGGATGTTGAAGACTTACCACAACCTCTTCACTTTTACCATTTCGACAAGACAGAATCTCACATCATCCTTGGAAGAGTCTCATAAGCTCCTTCAGAGGGCCTTACCGCAACCCCTCGTCAACACCAGAATTCACAACATCAGTCTGGGGCCTTACCGGAACCCCACCACTTCCTGTCTAACACAAAGGATGCCATCTAAATGCCATCCCACTGACAGGGCCTTACCAAACCCCCAACAGTACTCCAAAAACTGATCTGAGAGCAAAATAAAAAAAAAATGGAGAGAAAAAAAAAACACCGTCAAAAAGACAGAAGCGGCCTTTACGTTACTGCCGCCAATTAATGAAGGCCAGTAATGCCACGCTACTAACACTAACCACTTAGGTATAACATTGTCTAAACTTTATTCCAATGGGGCGCAGGGAGGGGGGGGAAAAAAAAAGTGCCACCCGATGAAGTTTAGCTCATTTTTTAAGAACGCCGTGTGGCTAAAACTGAACGGTTGTGGAAATGTAGTGAAGAACTAATTTGGAAATGGTCCCCGGGTCAGAATGACCAAAAAGCACATCTGCCTTTTCCGTTAAAGCCATCTTAGCCTCAATAGATTGGATCACAAAGTCAAATACTGGAACGTTGACAGCACTCGCTGCCCTAATCGCCAGCTCACAATACATTTCTTCAGTGAATTCATTCGCATCGGTGAATAAAATTTGAATCTATCAGTTAACAGTACAAATCCCCACCAGAACAATCTTTTTGAAGTCTCGTGAATAAATAGAATGTCAATGTCACGCCGAAACAAGCAAGTCACCATCCGACATTTACCCTCACAGCAACGAACCGATCTTCATAATGGCAGTTCCCATCGCTTTCCGCGCAAAGACCGCACACCATCCAAGAAGTGGCGTCGTTACTACAACGGGAGGTCGGTTTTCTCTCCGCGTCGCCGTCGTCAAGAGCAGAGACCGAGCTCTGGGCGGCGACGCGAGGTGGCTTTAACAAAAAGGGCAGAGTCATCGGGTACCGCTATAAATGCGCCGGTGTTCAGGGGTGCGTTCAATGGTCAAAGTTGTAAAGAAAAACTACTTGCTGGGAAGCTCCCGGGGCTCGCCAGTAAAAATCGCTTTTCCCATTGAACGTCGCTCCTCTTCCCTGTATCGGAGATGCGAGGGTGGAAAGAAATCTTACCCATCATACAAACCCATTATACCAACCATACACTGAGCAGTGGTAGTAGGGTGTAGATGTATCATAACCATCATCATCTGCCAGCCAGCTCTGGCCAATAGCCATCACAGATTGGCGGCTGCAGTGGCAATGAGAATAACACACAGTTAATAGGATGCTTAGCCCCGCCTCCCCACTCACTTTATCCCTTCACTTGGCTACAGCGCTGTGATCAGCAACTCTGGTCCGGCACAGCTAATGCCACCGACATCCCAGAATCATGTCTAATCAGACACAGTTGTGCGTTGTGGCAGGAAGAAACTCAATTCAAATACTTTCCAATGTGGTGACATGTACATTCAATTAAGTCGCCGTGACCAGGGTTGAAGACCACAACAAATAAATAAACACTGCCCACTCTTATGTTGGGGGTGCCACAAAACCAATAAGTATTTCAAAGAGATAACCCATTCGATGAGTGACTAGTCTAACCTTGTGCTTACCAATCGAGTCCAACCAGCAGAGTTGCTCTTCCACAGAGCTACTTCACCTAACAGTTAAAAGACAATGTGCCCTTTGAGAGGCAAAGAGGTTCAGGTTCACAGATGACTCACACCTCTACTACCTCTCGGTCCACCCACCTTTCCCCCCACTTCTCAACCAAACCATCAGTCAACCGATGATATGCAACAAACACAGACACACACAAACGTCACACAACCACGAGACGGGGTTTTCACCATGCAAAATGTGGAACGTAATGCGCGAGAACTTCTGATTCTTCCAAATTTTGCTATTCATATGGGACCGATCCTGATTCGAGCTGTTAGAAGATGCCACCCCCCTCTACCCCCAATCCCCACAAATGTATGAGAAGCTGGCGCCAATGGAAGAACCACACTGACTGTCGCTTGATGAATATGCGAAAACGCTTTGTATGCTCTCGGTCCTGTATTTGTACTCACAGTGCATGTCGCGCTCATGCTCGTACTCGATGAAGGCGTATCCGCGAGGCTTCCCCGTCCTCTTGTTGTACACGATGTAAATCTGCAAGCGACGGGCACGTATCATCAGTGGCGGGCTGCTCATGAGATGCCTGCTTATACAGTGACTAAATGCAATCAACACAACGCTGCATGTGCCGAGATCTGTTCTAGGCCGAGGCCTGTTCTATACATTTTCCAAATGAATTTCATGGTAAAAACACTTACCCGCTTAATGGGACCGTAGACCTCAAACTCACGGCGAAGCTTGGACTCTGTGGTATCGTAGTTCTAGGACAAAGAAAATACTGATTGTTATTAACAAGCTCCCACGGGAGAAATCCCAGTGCAGATGTAAAAACACTTGGCCGTAATTTTGACACACTCACCACTCTTGCAACAAACAATGTCTTAAAGGCATCTCCTTGTGCATTTGGGTCGTTATGGGGGTCCCCTAAAACAATACAAGCAGGAAGGTTTGCTAAAAGCCCACAAAGCACAATCAGCTCAAATGGCTTGTCGTTGATCAATGAAGACACTTACAAAGTTTCAGCTCCGTCTCCACCACTGTTTGTCTCCTTTCAATTTTCTCTCGCCTCTACAAATTGAACAATTTGCATAAAATGGGTAAGTGACGGTGATATCAGGGAATTCTGTTGCAAGGCACTTCAAATGAAGATCATCCCAATTTACAAAGCAGCAACGGCTCGCCAGATTGACAAAACATCCATTTAAATCAAACACCGACACCACCCTATGCATTATTTACGATATCAAAATGGTCAAAGTCATGTTGGAATGGTTCCTAGTTCCCAAACCCACCTTTCTCTCCAACCTCTCGTCGCGAGTCTCAGCCCTTGTTGGTGGCGGGGCATCTCTCGGATCCTAATCACAAAAGACAACAAATGTATTTGCCTTCCACGCTACATTGTGAAGGAACAATGTGTCATACGTGATAAGCTTTCAACCTCAAAGTGCCTGATGAACGGGGCGATGCCACAGTAAGGTTGGTTGTGGTGTTTCTCATGCGGCAACTTCTCCAGTTGAGGCAGAAAAGGGATTGGGTCCCGCGGGGCAAAGAGGGCCAGAAGGTTCGGGGGCAAAAACTGCGTCATTTTTCACCTAAAGAGATCAATTATACGTTTAACCCACGGTAAACAAAACCCCAACAAGCAGTAAATGTCAGGTCAAGGATGAGCACAAAGGCAAACGTATTTGTTAGCATCACGGGCTAACTAGCATGTCCCTCACGGTCGACTTGTAAGAATAGGCCCGACTCAAATCGGTTTCTTGCTTTTGCAAATCACCTTTCCTCTAAAAGACTACAAATCATAATAAATAAAACCACTAGGTGTAGCGACTCTTTTGTTTCGCTCGCTCAACACTCAACTTCCTAGTGCTAACCACCGAGGTGGCTATGCTAACAAGACACATGGACTCTTACCTTCCTTCACTCACCCAACGACCAAAGATAAATTACACCATCGAATTTAAACGGGCGCGGAAGACACATAAATGCCTTGGTACGCTCGGTTGGTATGGCTTTCGCGTATGAACGTTAACAAAACAAAATGTTGCCGAGCAGACCCACACGCAATGCGACAACTCGCAAAATCAATGCGTATCGTATAACTTCAGTAAAATTAAAATGGCGGGATGCCGTATAACGGCCACAGTCGTCGTAAAATAACGCTGCGTTCAGGGACCTGGGAACGTCGGATTTCTGCCACTCGTATCGTCTAAGAATTACGTACATTACACCGAAGACAACGGCATACCCTCGCGCAGTCAGCGGGAATCGCGTTCTATCACTCGAAGTTATTTCGAATATCTATATTAAATGTAGAACTATTCAGGTCCTTTAAAAAAAACGATATCTCAAATCGGAGCCGACAGTTCTAAGGGGCGTTTTATTTTGTGCACTATTCTTCCCAACAAGGGTATTACGCAGGTAATTAAAGGGGAACTATTTTGTGTGCAGGTCTTTTTTTACGTTGCGCCAAAACAAGTCATCAAAATGAGTAATGTACACAACTGAGTTTCCCCTAAAATCTGCTTTTGTACACAAGTACATTTCAGTCTCGATATTTGCTTTCAGCGGTCTTTCTTACACAAGTATTTGTACTTCCACTTAAGTGGAGTGCAAGTGCGTTTAATCAGCCCTGGGAAGAAGCGAATCTCCAATTGATTTCTCTCAATGTAATAAAACCATTACCTTTATATTTTAGATCTAACATGGTGAAGCAATATTTTTATTTCCAAGAAAATGTACTTACACGTCTTGACCTGTATGCTTCCTTCAAAATAAATTTATTTTCCATGGATGTACACAATTCATTCGTTTATCTTTTAAAAAGTCGGTCTGCCCCATTCTTGACGGCGGGAACGTTTGAAAAAGAAAACATTAAAAAGTGGCCATTATAATATGTACATTTGCTTTTTCGTAAGCAGTATTGATTCAGCCACATTCTCCATCTCTGGAACTCATTCCTACAAGTCAAGCAAAGCACTGAGCTGAGTGTCAACTGCATGTGAACTACGGTGCCATCATTACTGTAGACCAACCCGCTGGCCCCTCAGCTTGCGAACTATTTGCAAAGAGACGGGTGGCTGTCGGGGAAAAACGAGAGGAGTATGTTTCTGGGAATGAATTATGAGTATTTAGGAGTGTATTACATCCTAGATATGAGACCGATTAAACTAAAAGGTATTCCTGCTGTTTGTACAATCACTGCGTAATATAAATTGGTTGCATTTTCACGGTTTTGGGTATTTTATTGGGATACATGGGATCCATTGCATCTCCTATACATGACCTGTTCTCTAAAGACCTATTTTTTTTTTTTGTCTGACATATTTACAGTGAAATCACACGGATAAGCTGCATAAAATGGATAAGACCAAACAATAGAAACATTAACACCAATTAGTGGGTGTCCAAAACAACCAAAAAGGCAGTGTAGGATAACATTTTAAAAAGCGCCGCTCTGCTCCCTTTCATCCCGCTCCTCTTCATCCATTTTGCGTCCATGTTTTCGGAAGTACTTGTATCGCTGGACGTACAGCTTCACAAGGTTGCTGACCTTGACCGGGTTGATCTCACCAGTGCGGCTGTGGCAGATCTGAAACAACGACAAAAGCTTGATTCAAGCCTAACTCGCTTCAAAGGCTTTACTTTGCTCCTCAATGTGTTTGTACGGGGCACAAAATTTGATTTGGCCTCAAAAGTTCCGGTATGAATCCGCTGATTTCCAGCCTTGAAATATATATACAGTCCTGTATATACTTTAGACAAGAACAGAGTATCTTGTCTTAAGCCATAAGACAATGTACTCTGACACGGTTTGGTGCCGTCGGGTACCCTCTAAGCCTCGTAGGTCAGGACAGTCGTGTAAACCGAAGACCCGCTGTAACGACGAGTCACAAGAGGCGCGTCGGATGTGCGGCCGACCTTGTGGACAGCTTTTCGGAGGATATCTTTGTAGTCGTCCTTGTTGATGTCTTTGCGCTGATAGTACGGTTTGATGGCAAGCTTCACCTCCTCCACGGCCCGCTCCTGGGTGTGGAGCTTCTTCAGGTACTGTGCGGTTCATCAAACAGAGGACATATATCCAGATAAGAAACATCTATCAATCTATTTCCTGTGTTTTGGACTGGAAATGGGATGTTATCGGCAGTCCATAATAGTCAAGTATCTTACAACAACTGCAAATGAACTTTAAAGTTCACCTTCTCGGGGTCTTTACTTTCACTGTCCCAAAAAGTGTCCCCGGAGCTCGCCGTAAATCCGGGCAGCCCGACCGGCAGGACAGGTGGGGGTGTCTGTGCACAGCCGCCACCGAGGCCGGGGTGCAGGTGGGAGGGCGGAGTTTTGGTGCAAGCGACTAATGGCAGAGAGCTTTGGAGGATGAACTGCGCCGGGCTCAATGCAGGCGGCGGGGGTAGAGTGGGAGGGGGGGGAGGAGGGATCTGGGAGGAGGTCAAAGAGGTGGCTGGCGGAGCCTGAGACTGACTCGGATTTGCCTGTGAGAGGATCTGCATTCAAGACAAGAGAACGTTAGTGGGAAAATCACATTTGCGCAAAACCAAATGGTCTTTTGAACTTTGCTTCGACATTCTTCAAGGTTCTCGTTGGTTTTGCCCGCGGAATGACGGACGCGGTTGAAAAGACCGGAGCGTCACAGTCCAAGACGACGGACGGGTCCTCTAACCTGGCTGGTGGCTTGGATGAACTCTTGTGCTTTTGCTCTGCTGGCAATGTTCGCCTCCTCCATTTTGAAGAGAAGGGCGGTTACTAGGAGGACAGATAAGTGGGAGGAGTTAGGGTTACAGGTTATGAGCAATTGTTCACCGCAGATCCATCAAAAAATTTATAGATTCTTGGTTCTGTTTGTAAGACAAGGGTGCATGCACGCTGCCATTGAAGAAACAAGCATAAAAAGAAAACCAACAAATGTGCCGATGACATTGTCAGCAGGTTTTTGATTTGATAACAAAACGCGAGCAACAGCAATGTGTCGTGCGGCTAAACTGCGCTTTGCCGGACGCGTCCCAATCAAACTCGGGTGTGAACGTTTGCTCCGCAACCTGGCCGACGTCTGTCAACTGACTGAGCAAACTCACATGCAAGAACCCCTCCGGTTGTGCAGTCCACCCCCGTCTGCAGACTCCACGGGAGGACGGGAGCTGCCGGAGGAGGAGGAGGGGGGGGCGGAGGAGGCTTGCCGGCGGACGACGAGGACACCGAGGAGGACGAGGGGTCTGACGAGGACAAAGGCAGAGGAAGGGAACCGAGAACGCCCGCCCCCGATGATGAAGGCGAAGGAGGCGAGGGCACAGATTTGGCCGCATTGTCTGGAGGGGGCTGCACGGCGCTGGGTGTAGACCCCTGGGGGAGGGACGGGCTGGGCGGACCGGACGGCGGCAGCAGCAGCGCGGGGCTGGTCTGAGTCGGGCAGTCGTCGGCTAGGAAAGAAGGCTCCGGAGTCTTGCAGCTGCTGTCCACGGTCTGAGAGTCCGGCGAAGACTCCCTGGTGTCGCGCAAGGGCGCCGGTAGAGGCGGGGGTGTACGCGGCGGTGAGGAGGAAGGCGGGGGCACACCCGTAAAGGACGAGGAGGAAGAGGCGGACGAGGAACAAGGGGCGGGGCCCGCTTGGCCAGAGTGCGGACTGACGGCCTCGCTTCCGTCACCGGCGGCGGCGAGAACCTCCGGCGGGGCCGCGCTCCAGCCTTCGGGGGCCACTTTTGTTTGGCCCCCCCCCTCTCCGGCGTCGGGAGCCGACGCGCCATCTTTGGCCCTCCCTTTCTTGGTTAAGCGACGGCGGCGCTTGGTTGCCAATGTCGACGAAGGGGAGGGGGTCGAGGAGGAAGTGGATGTGATGGAGCCGGCCTTTGTTTTCTTTGATTTCACCCCCCCGGCGCTGTTTAAAGATGGCGGCGGCGCTGCGAGGCTGTTTCGCTCTTTATTTCGCACGCCTACCGAAAGAGGTTCGCTGCAAGGCTTCAGAAAGGGTGACCTGCTCTCGTTGTCCCTACAGAAGACGACGGCAATTGACCCCCCCACCACAGTCCCCCCGGAAGCTCCCCCGGTAGCTCCAGGACCAAGGAGGTCCATCCCCAGCTTACCGGAGCCAATGGACGTCCCGGTGGTGCTACTCACGCCCTCGCGCACCAAAACGGACACTTTGGACTGAAGTTTGGCTTTGCGAGCGCCGCCGCCCTCTTTCTTGGATTTTCCGGAGCGAACCAAATCCTTTTTGCCGTCTTTGTCCCACGCTTTGTCCTTCCCTACTTTCCTGGTCCTCTTGGCTAAAGGAAGTCCGGCCGGGACGGGGGCAGATTCCGACGTGACGGACAGAGACGCGAGGCATTTGCTTTTGGTTTTACTGGCCTGAGCCGATTTCTTTGAGGTGTGACCTTTCTTTTTGGGGTGCTGCCGTTCAGTCTTTGGCGCGGCTTTCGATTTGGGGCTGGGGACAGGCGGGTCCGGGGGCAGAGCCGCCGGAGGCGTGTCTTCCAAGGACGGGTAGTCCGAGTCCAAAGCCTCACCGTCCAAAGACAACACGTCCATCTCTAATTTATCGGAATAGCGGTCCGACTCATATCTGCGGTACCGTGGCGGTGACGGCGACTGCGATCGGCTACGACGAGATCCCCGGTCCAGCTCCTCCTCACCCGAGTGCCATCTTCTCTTCTTCTTCCTCTTGTGGGGCGCGTCCTGCGCAGTCCGGCACGGAGAGGCTTGCGTGAGTATGGGAGAGCCGGGGACCGTGGTGGTGGTTGTGGTGGTGGTGACGGTAATGGTCCGCTTGATGGCGAAGAGGTCGGAACCGTTCAGGTCCTGAATAGACGGGGGGACCACGGGACGTCCTTCCCGGCGACGGTCCCGCTCATGCTCCCGGACTCTTTCGCCCTCTCTTTCCTCCCGGCTTCTTCTCGGCCTCTTCGAAAGGTCTCGCTCTCTGCTGCTGGAACGGAAGAGCCCCTTCCGTTTCCTCTCATCCTTTCTCGAACTCGAGCGTCTCTCCGGTTCTTCTCTTCTCTGGCTGAAGGCGCGGCTTCGTTCGCTCTCTCTATAGCCGTCTCGTTCCATTTTCCTGCTCCGGTCTCCGTCTCGACCTCTGTCCCGCTCTCTTTCCCTCTCTCGATGGCGTTCCGCACTAGGGCTCGGGTAGGAGTGCCTCCTGTGGCCGTCTCGTCTCGAAGAGTTGTGTGATTGAGAAGCTTCCGGGCTAGCGTGATGCGTTTTCTTTCTCTTCTGACTACTACTTCGGCTGCTTCTCCTACGTTTGCCGTCTTTATCAGTCTTGTCCGCCGGCTTCTTTTCTCTGCTCCTTTCCCCGTCTCCCTCCTTGTCCTTCCTTTTTTTCTTTCGCTTCTCGTCCTTCTCCCTCGCCTTTGCGTCCTTGCTTCTCTGCCGGCTCTGATCCTTGGGCCCTTTGGAGGACTTGCGGTTTCCTTTCTCGGCAGCGGGTGCAAGAGGGGAAGAAGGCATCGAGTCAACAGGAGGAGCAGGAGGAGGAGAAGGAGGAGGGGGGGCGAGCGGTAGCTCAGAAGTGAGAGGGGATGAACCGGGAAAGGCAAGATACCTTTCCTTCCTCTTGCTGACCAGTTTCCGTCTCAGATCCTCCACCCCCACCCGAGGCTCATCGTCCGTCTCCCGGTCTACATCCCAGTTGCTGTCCGCGCACACGGATACAAATCCATCCCCATCCAGCACACGGAGGATGCGCTCGGGTTTTGGATCAAAAAAGGTCACCTTGGGAGAGTCCAGGAGGAGATTTTCTGCGGCTGTTCTCTTGGCGCTAACGTCTCTCTCAATAGCGACCACTATCTCCCCCTCCTCAATCTCCGAATGGTCAGAGTCAGCCCGCTCTCTCTTAACTCGAGCTTTGGTCGTGCTGTAGTCAACTCGCCGTCTGTGAGAGAGCTGGGGAGCCAACGGAGGGCTCGGTGGGTCACTGAATACGTCAGTGGAATCTGGGGGCTCCTCTTCTTTCTTCTCAATTTCTCTCTCGGCACTGGTTAGCTTTTCTGCTAAGTTGCCGTCGTCGTCGTCATCATCCGATGCTGGAGAACCGGTGGGCTCAAAAGGATCATACTTCTCACCGTCATCTTCCTCAGTCTTTCCATCTTTTTCCCCCTCTGTAGGATGGAAAGGATCGTATATCTCCTTTTTCCGACCTTCTTCTTGATATTCAACACCTGACTGTGACAAACTGCGAGGAAAGGATTCCGCAAAGGTGGCTTTGGCTGTGGAGAGGGATGACTTTGTTCGGGAGGCAGATGTGGAAGACACCCTCAGCAGTTCCGACTCACGAGTCTGACCTTTAACGTGGTTGGGGAAAAATGACGAGTTGGCACGGGGAGAGGAGGATGTGGATGAGGGTGAAGACTGATCAGATGATGGAGACGACCGAGACAAAGAGGGTGAGCGACGAGGTGGGCTTCTGGCAATCGCTCTTTGGCCGCTGGGTGAGCAGGATGTGGCAAGCCTCCTTCTGAGGCCCGATGCTGACGCCAGGTCCATGGTTCAGGACAGTTGGTTGTATAAAGGTTGCTCTGGTGGACCCAGGGATTGGAAGCCAAAGGAAAGGTTACCTAATGATTGGAACCCACAAACAAACCTTACTGAGAGGGAGAGAGCGAAAGATGCAGTCTTGGATTTAAAATTGTACAAATAAGGTGACATTTGATAAAAACTAGTGGACATCATGCTCAAGTGAAGAGTCAAAACTGAGATTAGCACAGTATTAAGTGTGGGATGGACATTTAACTACATTTCTGATCAACTATGGCTCCCGACTGTACGATAATAACGATGTTAGTCATTTCACTAGTTTTAGAAGACGCAACATGCTCAACAAAAAATTTATATATATTTCAGTTTCCAACGTCGAACACA
Source organism: Hippocampus zosterae (assembly GCF_025434085.1). Lineage (NCBI taxonomy): Eukaryota > Metazoa > Chordata > Actinopteri > Syngnathiformes > Syngnathidae > Hippocampus > Hippocampus zosterae. The sequence continues at coordinate 499,896 of NC_067467.1, forward strand.
TTACAGCCGCGCTTTTGCCATTATGTTGACGAGAAAAGATAAAAGGGCTCCGTTTGAATTGAAAAATGAGCTACGGGTTTTTTCGCTACTGTTGGCACCTTAGTACTGTTCGTTGCGGCTTCCAAAAGTGGTGGAATATGGTCAGGGAAGTTTGGGCGTTACTTTCAGTCAGTCTTTATCACGAAAACGACATAACGCGTTTTGAAAAGTCATGCCGTTGGAACTTAGAGCACAACCGGGTAGCCATCTAGCTAAGATAAATTAGCCGAGGCTAGCTAGCAAAAGGCAGCAACTGTGGGCTGTGTGCGCAAATTACCTTAAATCCTGTTACGTCCAGTTCAGTGTTCCAGCGTGCGCACTGCGCATACCGGAATCTCTTTATATCACATGAGATTCGACAGTTAAAATCAACAAAGACTGCTTTTTATGCGGTTTTATGAACGCAACAGCAGCTCAGTTTCATCAATCTCCGCCATTTTGCACTCCCTCAAGCCGCATGACGGAGGACTATGGGAAACGTAGTTTCGGATACGATTGATCCTCACAAGGGTCGCAGGGCTCGCTGGTGGAGCCTATCCCAGCTGTCTTCGGGCTTTAGGCGGGGGACACCCTGAACCGGTTGCCGGCCCATCGCAGGGCACACGGAGACGAACAATCATCCGCGCTCAATCTTTTTGGAATGTGGGAGGAAACCGGAGTACCTGGAGAAAAGCCACGCAGGCCCGGGGAGAACATGCAAACTCCACACAGGAAGGCCGGAGCCGGGATCGAACCCACGACCTCTGGGTCACCCTGCAAAACTCATGTTTACACTTGTACGGAAAAATGAGAAACATTGTGTGTACAAACTGTATTTATTTAAAGCCGATAAGATACAAACAAATGCGGGGTAAAATGAAATTTGCATTGATAAATATGTAACAAAACAAATGTTTGATCTCCACAGGTTTTATAATTACGAGAACGAAAACAACCAATGGTCAGAAAAAAGAACGTTCATTTTAAATAGTGACAAATACAAAAAAATCATACGCTACAAAGACACGCTGATGTTCACTGTGTCATTTTCATTCCAAGTTGTATGATGGATTTTGTCACAAGACGCTTTGCCCAAACTTGGCTCACAGACCCTTAAACAACCCCCACCCCCCCCAACAAGTTTTGGTGAATCAACCAAGGTGCGTTTTGGCTATTGTAGAAAAAAAGTGTATAAGGCTCTATTCTGTGAGGAACTCGGAACTCACCTAGTCTTGTTTTGTTCCGTACGAAACTGAAAGCACACATAATGCCATATCGAACACAATTTAAAAAAAAAAAGACGTGAAAAACATACAATGCATTTAACATCATCAACATTGGAGTCTGCTGATGTTATTTGTATTTGTCAAAACTTTTTTTTTTACCCTCTTTTATACACACATGAAAGAAATGTTTTCAATGTACACAAGACTGCACCCAACAGATTAGTATGATTTTCATCAGTGTAATTTTTTTTTTTGTGGAAGTAAACTCGGTAGTTTACCAACAAATAAAGTGGTTGCGGCACCTTCACTAAAAATTTGCACCTGAGGGAAAAAGAAGTGTGCAAATGCAATCAAAACATGTCAGCCTCATCATGATCAAAAGGACCTCAGCTCCACAAGAGCATAAAATAAACTACCGGTACTTAATGGTTTTTAGCTATTAACATTCATTTAAAGCTGCTGAAAAGAAAAACTAATAAATAATGCAGCATGTAAAGTGACAGGAAACTGGAATCTGTTTGACAGATCCCTTCAACTTGTGCGTTTAAAGTTCAACATTACTACCCAACATTGTCTGACGTCCGTTAACAACATTACAAGTCAACAATCGGCGGATGCTTCGGAGCACTCGGCTGCCGCACACAACGTGCCTCCGGTCTAAAACGCACAACACTACGCCATCCACCCAGGCGAAATAACATTCAAAAGAGCAAATCATTTGTCGTCACAAAAATCAGCCTTGGCAGGTTCCAAAATTGGAAAAAGGTTTTATGAGTATTTTTTGTTTAATCTAATCCCTAAATCGATGATCAGCCAAATCTTCGGTGAGACCAATTGACGTTTGCTCCGGATGTAATAAAACTAGAGGTAACAACTCAACAGCTCCTATGACTCAAATCAGCCCACATTTCAAATCCTGGATTCAAACCTTTGGTATTTGAGAAAGCCTCACCCCAAGTCCACGGAGCAATGTGCGACGATCAGATTGCCCCCCTATTTCTTTCCAAACCACAGGTACACGGGTGTCAAAATAAAGGCTACACAGGTGTGCCCAACCCACGCCCCGCCTTGACTTGGTACAGCAGGAGCCCCTAAAGTGATGGCATGGCATCGACAACGAGAAGCATATTTGTTGGCAAAAGGCGAGTACGTCAATTAAGTTAGAAGTTGGGTCAGCAGGTGAAGTCAAGCCCATCATTTAAAAAAAAAACAAAAACAAACGTCTTTCCACGACAAGTGCAGTGGCGCCTCTGGCCACTCCTTCAAAGACAGCAGGAAGCAAGTGGAGCCCGCCCGGCAAAGTGCTCACAATGGAGGACCGTTGTGACAAAACGTCAGGCCAGCCCAGAATCCTTGGCCATTTTATAGAAGGATCCTTTTTGAGCCAGGAGATTGTCTGGAGAATCAAATTCTACCATTTCTCCTCTCTCCAAAACCAGCACCCTAAATGAAAGAGAACAGCAGTTTAATTCTCAGCACACGGAATCACGGGAGCCCAGTTCAGACTTTGTTTTGCCTTTGTCTTCTCAAGAGAGTCGACTCAACGACTGCGAGAGTCTCCCGCTTGGCAACCCGTAGTGCTACACAAATTCAAAGGCGGGAAATGATACCTGGTGTAATCCATGATGGTGTTGAGGCGATGAGCGATGGTAAGCACCGTGCAGTCCTCAAACTGAGAGCGGATGGTGGTCTGGATGAGGTTGTCGGTCTCCATGTCCACGGCGGCCGTGGCTTCGTCTAAAACGAGGATCTTGGTCTTTCTCAACAAGGCTCTGGCCAGGCACAGCAGTTGGCGCTGGCCCACGCTACGTTGGGGAAAAATTTGAGTTTAAGAATTTACGGTAAGTGTGCAATGACAAGAAATGGAAAGGTGGGGTCCTACCTGAGGTTCTCCCCCCCTTCACTACATTCATGGTTGAGCTTGTCTGGCAGGCCGGACACAAAGTTCTTGAGATGAGCGAACTCCAAAGACCTCCATATGTCCTCATCAGAGTAGCTTTCAAATGGATCTAAATTCATCCTCAGAGTGCCTGAAAACAACACTGGATCCTGAAGGGCACGCAAAGAGGTACAGCGAATCGTGAATCTGAAATCTTTCCAACGAGAGCATTGTTGCTTCTTTATCCCATCCCAGCGCTGACCTGCGGTATGATGGTAATTCTGGAGCGCAGCTCGTGCAGGCCAAGTTCGGCAATGTCGATTCCATCAATGAGAATCTGCCCCTCTGCCGCCTCGATGATCCTGAACAGGCCCAGCGTCAGGGATGACTTGCCTGCTCCTGTGCGACCGACAATCCCGACCTGAGAGGAAGATTGTCACAAAGCAAATCACGCAATGATCGCGCGTCGACTTGTTGCCTTTCTTTCAACTGCCCGACGTTCCGGAGCGAATAACCCAACGGGCACATTTGAACGACGCTCCGCCTTTCCGAATGAAGCGGCGTGCACCCGGAGCGCATTTACGAATGCACGAGGCACACTGCAAGGATGACCAATGCGAGTTGTAGATGTAAACAAAACCATGTCGGACCTTCTCTCCTCCTGAAATGCTGACTGTGATGTTCCGGATGGCCAGGTCCAGATCGCGACGGTATCGTAGACCGAAGCCTCTGAATTCTATGCGGCCTTCGGTGGGCCACCCGGGGTCCAGGTCGCAGTGCTCGCGCTTCCACTCGGCCTGGCGGTCGTAGGATGAGAATTCCAAATTAGGACCGGACCGCAGACATCCGCCATCCAAGCAACGGCGACTTTAGTGACCTCTTTTTCCGTCTCGCTGTACTCTTTCACTCGCTCCACGGCGACGATGTTCGTTTCCACATCGGAGGACATCCTCACCAGCCAGGTGAGAGAGGCCGTCATCTGCGCATGAGACGGGATTACGTATTTTTTTTGGTCCATTTTTATTATGATGATTATTTTTAAAGCGAGCGAGCTCGTCATCGCTGGGCTGGGTTTATACCTGCAGGGCATAGGAGATGGCCAGGCCCATGATACCCGGACTGAGACTGTCTCTGGCGATGACGGCAAACAGAGCAGCGGAGGACACGATGCAGTTGCAGACCACCTCCAGTCGGACCGCCAGCCATCTGCACGTACATCCCAACGTCAAACTCATCAAGCAACTGCGGCCAAAGTTGTATCAAGCAAAGTCGCTATGGTAACGGTGGCCCGCGACTTGAGGAAAGGCCATCCAACCGATGGCATCCTACCTGTTTGCTACAATGCTGGGGTAGTAGGCCTTCTGGTTATGGTCAACCCTCTGGTCGCTCTCCCGTATGAAGCGTTCCTGTTCGCCGAAAGCTCTGATGACGGACGTACCCAGCAAGGTCTCGTTGAAGTGGCTATAGATGGGTGAGCGGCTGACGGACTCCAGGCGCTTCAGCTGGCGTGACGACGCCACGTAAAATCTCTGAACAAAAGAGCGGGTAAGAAGCGCGACTATAACTCAGAACGACGTTACCGCGTGAGCACAAATCGAAACATGAATGGCAAAGTCATGAAGGCGGCTAGCTCGGCGAGGGTGTCGGAAACACTAACCTGTATAAAAAAGTAGAGCAGACCGAGGAAGGGAATGACGATGGCCACCAACGGCGTGGCGATCAGGATGACAACGCAAGAACCGATCACATTGAACAAGGAGCCCATGAACATCTTCAGAATGCTGGGGATGACCGTGTCAATGGTGTCCATCTCCTTGGCAAAGCGGTTGACCAGGTTGCCGCTGGGGGTTCGCTCAAAGAACGCCATGGGCGAGCGCAGGACGTCGTAAAGCATGGACTGATGAAGGTAGCGCGATGCCAGAATGCCCCCGATGGACATGGACAGGGAGTAGCCGAAGACCGCCACCCCTGCAACACAGCGGTGACATTCACGTGGTGAAAACAAACAACATTTTGGAAGTGACGCATCATCAATACATGAACACAGAAAGCCAAAAGATGGCGTACTCACCCTGGGACAGGCCGAGAGCACCGTAAACCCCCAATCTCAGTTGCCTTCGAGGGTGAGTGCCGTTAACGACCGGGTCATCGGTCCACAGACTGAGCCAGTAATTCGAGAGCAGCGAGAGCACGTTATGAGCCATGAACAGCAGCAGAGCCACGCAGATCAAGACGCCGATTGCTTTAAAATAGGCCCAGAAGACGGACAGCTTGACCTGTGGGCGTGAAAAGACACCGATTTCGGTCTGGAGGTCAGAAAAACGCACTCGGAGCAACGTACGCGTTGGCGTGGTTCGTCGCCCCCACCCGTCCTGTGCCGGCCTTGTCGGCCTCCGTCAGTTTGCCCGCTTGCTTGGCTTTTTTGCCCAGCTCCTCCTTCTCCTCGTCTGACTGGGGGAGCTTGGCCGTACTGCTGCTTTCAGCGGGCCTAAGGAAAACGCAAGCTTTAAGTGACCAGGTGGGGGTCCAATTGGATAACATATTCCATCATAGACAGGTTGGGCGCAATGGAACACGTGTTGCATTGACTGAGGTCTCGTCGACTGGGGAGTGATGTTTCATAGAGTACTGCTTCCCTCTAGTGGCTAAATGAGTAATAGCATTCACTAAATGAGTACAGTAATAGCATTTAGACACTAGGGGGCATCACTCACGAGTTAACAAGACATCACTCCGTGTTTATATTGACTGATATGTCATATTTCAAATTCCTGTTTCAAATGAACCAAAAGAAATTCTGAAGATTGTTGAAATTCAAATAAAAATGGAAATGTGAAACAGACTGGCTTACTAAAAATTGTTGAACGATATTGTTGTTCAATGTAAAGAATGTCAGCCAAGGTTGGCCCCCCCCCGACATTTTACCACATAAAATCTGGCCCCCTTGGCAAAAAGTTTGCACACCCCCGAGTTATACGAACCCAGCGAGCCCGGTTGCACTGCCGTTCTCCATTCCTTTGGTGACGACTTTTGGCTTCGATTCTAAAGCTCGGGAGAGAGAGAAAAACACAACGGAAAGTCATTTGCAACCATCACAACCAAAGGCGCTATAAGGCGGCGTGTCCGTGCGCTCAGCGCAGTGGTCTCACCGCTGTCGTCTCCATGGTCAACGCTCGCGTAGGTGTGCAGAAACTCGGAAAAAGCACCTTCGGTGGCCATGAGCTGCTGGTAGGAGCCGACTTCGGTTATTTCTCCACCCACCATGACCAGAATCAAGTCCACCTGGGGCAAGTAGCTCAGCCCGTGTGTCACCAGCAGACGGGTCTGCAAGCGCCCGCGCGTGGAACAACATCAACATGGACGCCTCCGATTACGGGGCGAAGGTTGTCACTTTCGGGCGCCCTCGTACGCACCTTGTCCTTCAGCAAGCCCTGCGGACCAACCACCTGCTCAAATATGTGCTTCCCCACATGCGCGTCAACGGCGGACAGGGGGTCATCGAGCAGGTAGACCATGCGGTCGCAGTAGACGGCCCTGGCCAGGCTCACCCTCTGCTTCTGACCCCCCGACAGATTGACACCCTGTCCAGAAAAGGGAGAGAAGGGAGTCATACATGACGGATATTACCAAAAAAAAAAAAATCAACATCAAAAAGCGCTTCCACATGGCACGGCGTGCGACAATTTCATTTTTAAGGGGAGAGAGCGAATTATTGAGAGTAAACAGACGAGATTAGTTTCCATCTGTAGTCCGGCGGATGATGAACCGAGACCTTTTCGCCAATCTCCGTGGAATCTCCAGCGGGCAGGATCTCGAGGTCGGGCTGAAGGGCGCATGCGGCCACCACGCGCTGGTACCAGGCCTCGCTCGGCGCCTGGCCAAATATGATGTTTTCCTTCAGCGTGGAGTTCTGGATCCAGGCCTGCTGGGGAACGTAGGCCACTGAACCCTGCAAAATGTGGGATCAAAATCATCACGGTGTGTGTGCGCGCGTGTTAAGTTGAGTCTGCTTTTGACAGTTATGCACCTTGACAGCCACACTTCCTTCAAGTTTGTCCATTTCCCCAAGCAGGGCGGACAGAAGAGAGGACTTTCCGGAACCGACAAGTCCCACAACGGCAACAAGAGCGCCGTCGGGGATGCACACGTTCAGCCTGCAGACACGTGTGGACCAAATACAAAGTAATAAAATGACACTATGGAGAGCAAATTTTGAAATCAACGCGTCAAAACTTAATACAAAGAAGTCGGGCGCAGGTCGAAGATGTCGGAACGCTTACATTTTGAGTGTCGGTGATTCCGTTCTTGACCAGCTGAAAACTCCATCCACGATGGATATACTGGTTGAGGCTGCCGGGGGAGGGGGGTGGGGTGTCAAGAAAATGACATACACGCTTGTAAAATGTACCCGAGTTTCAGTCAAAAGGCACAAAGAGGGAAGTCCGGTTTAACATACACAATAAACCAGGCGTGTCCAAGGTCCGGCCCGGGGGCCAAATCCGGCCCGCGGTCGAATTTCATCCGGCCCTCGGCCCCGGTCATAAAATCAGTGCCGTCTGGCCCGCAGGTTGGGCGCAATGGAACACGTGTTGCATTGACTGAGGTCTCGTCGACTGGGGAGTGATGTTTCATAGAGTACTGCTTCCCTCTAGTGGCTAAATGAGTAATAGCATTCACTAAATGAGTAATAGCATTTAGACACTAGGGGGCATCACTCACGAGTTAACGAGACATCACTCCGTGTTTATATTGACTGATATGTCATATTTCAAATTCCTGTTTCAAATGAACCAAAAGAAATTCTGAAGATTGTTGAAATTCAAATAAAAATGGAAACGTGAAATAGACTGGCTTACTAAAATTTGTTGAACAATATTGTTGTTCAATGTAAAGAATGTCAGCCAAGGTCGGCTCCCCCCCCCCCCCCCGACATTTTACCACATAAAATCTGGCCCCCTTGGCAAAAAGTTTGGACACCCCTGCAATAAACAGTAAGAAGAATGGGTAATAAAGGCGGGTCGAAAGCACCAAGCAGCAAAATCAAGAACAAAGACGTCAAGACTCACAGCCAAGCAGTGCTTTGCGCTCCACACTGTCTTCCTGGAGCTCCTCGTGCGATAGAAACACTCTCAGCCGCTTCAAGGAGACGCTCGCCTTCAGACGGTAAACGCCGTCAGCGCTCCGAGCGTACGCCACAAAACACGTTTTTGATGGCCACCCGCACTGACCTGCACCATACTGCTGATGACCATGGGCAGCATGTTGAGAGGAAAGCGCAAGATGTTGAAGAGCGCCAGGGAAACAAAGGCCTTCTGTGCGTCGAGCACATTTTTGTCGTCGACCAGCACGTACACCGCGAAAGTGGACAGCGCAACCTGCCGAATGAGGACACAAATGAGTGGGGATCGTTGTGACAGGAAGGCGGGGCAGTGGCCAAGCTACATTCGACAATATTTCTTGCATGGATTTCATTTCTTCTCTCTTTTCATCTCAACCACGCGTTTGTTGCAACCTTTTAGTTCCAGATTTTTTTTGACAAATGACAAATAAAATGCATTATTATGATCATGGGTTGCTCCCTTGACACTCTGGAGGAGGTGGGCAACCGAAGGATGCTAACTAAGCTAAAAGCGAAGATGGCCAGTCTTATTAGAATTATTTAGACCGCCAACGCACACAGACGCAGACACATTTGTACCTTGTTGCCCTTACCAAAAAAGGTGCGCAGACCCAAGTGAAGGTCGACACCGCGCCAAGGTAGGCGGCCTTCTTCAGCACCCGCAGCTCGCTCTCACGGATCTCGGACACTTTGCTCTTGAAGGCGAGCTCCCAGGCGTACAGCTTCAACACCTTGATACCGTTCAGCATCTCATTCATCAGCTTAATGCGGCTGTCTTTACTCTTCATCTGAGCCACCTGCGTGAAGAAAAGGGGGGGGGTCTCTAATTATCCATCATCATCATCATCTACCGCTTATCCGGGGCCGGGTCGCGGGGGCAACAGCTTTAGCAGGGAAGCCCAGACTTCCCTCTCCCTAGCTACTTCCTCCAGCTCTCCCCGGGGGATCCCGAGACGTTCCCAGGCCAGCTGGGTGACATAGTCTCTCCAGCGTGTCCTGGGTCTTCCTCGGGGTCTCCTCCCGGTGGGACATGCCCGGAACACCTCACCGGGGAGGCGCTCAGGAGGCATCCGAATCAGATGCCCAAGCCACCTCATCTGGCTCCTCTCGATGTGGAGGAGAAGCGGCTCGACTCGGAGCCCCTCCCGGGTGACCGAGCTTCTCACCTTATCTCTAAGGGAGAGCCCGGACACCCTGCGGAGAAAACTCATTTCGGCATGAGTCTCTAATTATTTTAGCGGAAATATCCCTAAAATGGCGACGGCGGTCGGAGAAGTCTCACTCACCTGATAAGTTTTGGTTTTCATGGCAATGAAAGCGTTGACCGGAACCATTAGAAGCATCACAGCCACTCCGGCCAGAACGGAGGGACCCAAGTTCTACACAAAAGGTCCACATTTCAAGAAGGATATCATAAAAATCAATCAATCATAAAAATTCCACCGAGTGCCACGTGAGGTCAAGTCCGAGTAGATCTTGCGTCGGTTGTGGTGCCGACTCGGTTCTCACCTGCCAGAGAAAGTACAGGGCCAGCACCACTTGCAAGGGGGCGGACCAGATCATGTTGATATAAGCGATCAGATCCATAAAGCGCTGAGCGTCCACCGACATCAGGTTGACAATCTCGCCCACTGTGGACGTGCGGCGGGCCGCACTGCTGATAACCAAGGCCTGAAGGAAGCGCAGAACCAGCGATGAACCGTTCCCGCTTCACACTTGGCGGCCGCGACGCGACGCGACCAAGTAAGCGTACGTGAGTACCTTCCGATAGACGGCTCCGACGATGGCGGTGCGCAGGCGCATGCCCGTGATGAAGCAGATGTGAAAATAGCGCTGGAGGATGAGCGACTGGACGCAGGTGCAAACGAAGAGCAGAGCCGTGTAGAAGAAGCCGTGCCAGGAGGGGGCGCCAGAGTTGTTCACAAACTGGATCAGACGCCTGCAGACAATCGCGTCGATTAATCGGACGGCAAAAAATTGTCAGGCGTGGCGGCGATCCTTTGAATGTTGTCTGACCGCAGGATCTCGGGCCCGACGAACATGAGGATGTCTTGGATGAACTTGTAGAGGCACGAGATGAGGAAATAGGGCCCGAAGGCCAGGCACAGAGCCCACAGCAGGGAGGCTTCCTTTCGTTTGGCGTTTTGGACCAGTAAGATTTCAGACTCCTCCGCGGCAGCGCCGCTCTCCTTGGCGTGGGGCTTTTGGGCCGGCCGCGGAGAGTACAACGTCTTCGGTTCGGTTCTGAGGACACCAAGAACCGGAGACGGCTTCTATTAGCCTTTCAAAGACGATGCTGAATTTTCAAGTTTCTCATCTTATGACGTGAGGCCACCTGACTTGAATGAACCAACCACACTTGACCTCTGACCTTTTTCGCTTTTGACAATCTGCGTTCCTTGACCTCTGACCTTTTTCACTTTTGACAATCTGCGTTCCTTGACCTCTGACCTTTTTCACTTTTGACAATCTGCGTTCCTTGACCTCTGACCTTTTTGGCTTTTGACAATCTGCGTTCCAACGTTGAACCAGCCTGGGCACCACTTTCTGTGACCGGTCCTCGGGGTTCAGAGACCACAAGTCTTTCTCCTCTAGGGGATGCTTGTAGCCCTTCAACATCATCCTGATAGGGGAAACGTGATGTCAGATGGTTCGCACAAGCAAACATGCGAAGACTGGATCAAATGTGATCAAGGAAGTGGATTTACTGGAGGCCTACTTACCTGGTGATCCACCAGAATGTGATTTTGGAAAGGAAAGAGGCTCCGGGTTCAGGGCAAGGATTCTAGCGATACCAAATCCGACAAAACCAGGAAAACTACAGCATTACTGAAATCCATCGTCAAAGTGCCACGTTTGACGCCAACAGGAAACAGACTTACGGGGTCTTTGACGACTTGGGAGAAGAGCGGAGGCCGATCTGACAAGCAGGACAAAATCAACGAGACCAGCAGCAGGCTGTAGTACACAAAGAAGGTGGTGTACCTCCACACGCAGATAGTTGACGGCTGCAATGAATGAAGACACGTCAACCCCGGACGTGAAAACACGGACATGGGACCGTCGTTTGCGGTGGTGGACTAACCTGGTCCAGGGCGTGGAGGATCTTGGAGCGGAAGGTGATGGTGGCACACAGCAAGGCCAGCAGCCAGAAAAACAGCAACACTCCAGATGACTGAACCCCTTTCAATCGTTCGTACTGAATCATCAGGGTGGCCAGCAACTGCAACGCGCATAGAAATATATCAGGACACCCCCCAAGTGTAAAAACAAAAAAGAGACATTTTTTTTACAAACATGAATTCCCTCACCATGGTGAAGCCCAGTATGGTTGGACTGACGAGGTGGACAGGCGCAGGCACTCGACTGCCATAACTTCTTTCCCAGAAAGAATAGAAAACATCTGCCCAGCAGATAATCCACAGAAGAAAGCCAAAAGCCTGCCGAAAGAACAACGCTCGTCACCAATCCCGACATGGTGATGCTCAACTTGCACGATCGAATCGAAGTAGAATACCCAAAGGTACATACGCAACCATGTCACGTTTGTAAGGACTCACAGTTTTGGCTTTGTTGAGGTGACTCATACATATGTAGCCTTGATTGTGGCTACGAAGGTAGAGGAGATAGATGGGGGCACACAGCCAGAGGTAGATGCATGGCAGCCACACCAGGACGGTGTTCTGGAAGCACTCGGTAAAGTCGGGCTTTGTAGTATTCCATGAGCGGTCCCAATCCTACGTGAGGCAAAGGAAGAGGATATTAGGCTGATTATTCTACCGTTTTTATTTTTATTTACGCATTTTAGCTGCCGCGATGGAGACGCTAAACCGACAGCTGCGACAGATCAAATCTTGGTCCTGCGTATGTGGCGTAATTTTTGTTTTTTGGGAACGATGACTCTGCATGCCGTGGGGAACAATGACTTGACTTCCCAGTTTCGGATCAACGGCGTGCGCGCACTTGCATGTCCGCAAGCTAGCTGACTCGGCACTCTGCGTGCTGGTTGGGCACGCAGAGTTGGGCACTGATGTCAATGCCAGAGCAAAAGAGTGCAAAGATTTTTTTTTCCATCTTCCAATGTTTAGTTTTTACACATTTTTATTTCGAGGTATGTGGCGAGTAAAGTGTTGAGTTTGAAGTTGTTACCATGGTGTCGTTTTGTCTCCTTTGAAGTTATATTAAAATAAGTGACCTTTGTCGTCACACAAAGTTCGTTTTGCAGTAAAATATTTTGCAAATATATCTTCGGTCACTGTCAATCGCGGCATCATACGAAATCACGGCATCCCAATCCTGTATGTTGCATATTTGTACAATAAAGCTTGAATTGACTCGATTAAATGCAAAGTCTACCGAGGAGGCAAGTCATTCTTGGTTCAATTCCTCCACCTTTAGATTTGAAAAACAATTGGCTTGGGATCAGCAAGCAAGTCAAAACTGCTTGGGAGCGACGTTAAAGGGATATCAAAACAAAACGGGGGGAAACTGCACACACGACAGCCTTTCAAGAACCTCTCGGCGAGTCAGTCATGTGTGATTGTTTACGATGTCTTTGAGTAGACCGAAAATGCATTTACAGTTTCCCTATAATTACTGCTGGTGCATGCCAAGCCAGAAACGCTGAATTTAATTTTAAAAAAAATGTCGGTAAGCCGGTTAGCGAAGTGACTGGCGAGCAGGATAAACGGCAACGGAGTTGAAACGTTCACTGATCAATTTAGTCAGCTAGCATGTGCAACCGGTGACCGGTATCATGCAAAACAGACGTAAACAAAGTCAAAACGGAGAACAAACCTAACTCACCCAGAACTGTTCTGACCCGTCAGGGCTACAGAATCTGTCAAGCCCCATTTGCTGGGACGTCATGGAAGAGAAGACGTGACTTGTCTGGAGGTTTGATTTCGTAACTTGTGTCTTTCAGGCTTCTCGTGCGAAGCGGAAGGTTGCCGCTTCTTCTTCGGGGCGGGGCGGTAACACGAACACGCTCTTAAAATGACAATGCTGCCCTCTGCTGTACAGGACTGCAATTGCCTTTTTCTTCGCCGTGAGAAATCTCGAGAAACGTCCATTCCATTCATCATTTTGTACCGCTGCCTCACTCACTGCTTGTTAACGTAAAAATTTTCCTCAATATTTTTGTAAGGGAGGCAAATTCAACACTTTTAATTGACAATTGCAAGTGTACAGGTATTTGTTTTTCTTTGTTCCTTGGTTTTGAGTTGCAAATAGAAGAGCAGTCACACACACACGGCTTCGATCTTTTCATGATCCGTAATAGGTCTATATTTATTTGGACTGTTGAAAGTTGTGCTGTACAAGGGTTGTAGTAACAAAATGGTGACAGATGTGTACAAAGACGTTGGACAGCAGTCGAAGCGACAGGTACAATGTTGTCTTCGAAAATGTTCCTTAGCTAATGTACCGTGGACTGAGATTGGAAACGCCTCCGTTGATGAAATGTAAACTTTCGCTTGAACCTATGGAAGCTCATTACAGACAATGTTGTGTTCAGTCATCATTAAATTCAGGACTTTTTTATTTCTCAGAGAATTCACCCCGATGGACTCCTTGCAGCATTTGCTTGTGTCTTGCTTTTATATGAATTTAAAAAAAAGGCTGCGCTCTATATACAATCCGTTACCCGTTGAATTTATTTCTGCTCGGACATTGCTTGCAATGTTACAGTGAAACAGTTTTTTTTCCCCGCCAGCTGTACCTTGTTTAAAAATTCCAGGACATAGAAAAATGACCTCTATACACCTGATGACTAGAGCTTTTTGTTTGTGTGTAGGCTATTGAGTAGGATGGACACATTAACGTTTCATCCAAAATCAATCCAAAAACACCAAATTGATAACGGTTAATCAAATCCTTGAATAAATATTCTGTCATACTCTGGATGGCATGATCAACGTACACCAAAGCCTAATTCTGGTCAAGGTTAAAGCTATTTTTTTTTTTGGTCCTTAATCAGCTTCCATAGATTTCATTTAGCACGACCAAATCACAAATCTTGCCCTTAATCATTTTAGTATCAGTCTTGTGTAAACATTTGTTAGCCATGACAAAGGTAAAATCGCAGACATAATATTATATATATATTTTTTGCCACATTCAAGACAATGACAGTGAGTATATCATGTCAGAACTCGGTCAAATATTTATTTTAGGGCTTGAAATGTCAGGCAGGAAAAGAAATCTAACGCAGCAATCATTGCAAATCTGACGCAATGTCTCTCAATAAATAAAGCATTTCGGCGAGACCCAAATGAATAGAAATAAATAGATAAATAAATATGTACAATGAACAGATAAGACAGTCTTGCTGAAATACTGAACCAGATCAACCCCCCCCCCCCCCCAGCCCCTGAAAAACAAAACAAAACATGCACCGTCCGCCTCTGTACAGTCCGCGTACAAGGCAAAGCAGCAACGCGCGGTGCTGCGGATTTATTTGGCACAACCTCACACTGGCTGTCACTGAGCCAGTCCTTTCAGTTGGCAGTAAGCACGTCTGACGACACATTAGAGGCAAAAAAAATAATAATGAAATCAAATAAAATCCACAGCCCGAAAAAAAGTGGCAGTGTGACTCACTCCCAGGCATCTTCATCTCTTCTGAATATCAAACCGATGCTATAAAAATAAATATATTCGCTTTGAAATGATGTTTTTGTTTTGTAAGGACAGCAGTTTTCAAGAGTCACACCAATTCTAAGATGCCGTTTTGTGTTTGTTCCGCCAACTTTGCTTTTCTTTGTCATTCTAAGGATCATTTTGCAAAACTGACGCTTGGATTTAAAATCCTCCACCAATATCGAGCCCAAAAAGTTAGCCGGAGCCTTTCGACGCCAGTTCAGTCAAATCAAATAAATGTTCCTGCAGATGTTGACAATTTGGGGCCTGCTTGTTTTTTTGACTCTTTGATTTGTGTTTTCTCTGAACTCAGCCATGCATGACCTCTGACACCAAAGGGTCACACAAAAGGCATGCGCAAATTTGTCACTAACTCCGGGATGAGCTCATTTCCTGGCATTTCTTTGACATTTCAGGAGTTTCAAAGTTCTTTAATTATCTCGGCCTTGAGCGGATAGGGGGCGACCGCTTACTGGGTGACTGCGTAAGGGCTTCCGATGACAATATAATGAAATGAAAATTTGTGAGCGAAGCCGCTGAAAACCGCCCACCCACCCCAAAACAAAAAACAAAAACTCTCTGAGGCAGAGTCAATAAATACCGTCTTGAAATCCCCTGACAGCGGGAGTCCACACTTCACGTTCATCTCTAGAAACACGCACTTGAAAATAGAAACACAAAACCATGGGTGTGTTTCGACCACAGTTTTTCCAGTGAAGTTCCAAAATGCACTCGAGAAATACTTCAAACGGACACTTTGTCATCCGACTTCAACATTTCAAGGCCAATAAGGACACCTCTCAAGGCAAAAAGCACTTCAAACCGTCAGTAAAGTTTCTCCACCCCCCCCCTAAAAAAAAGTAGAACTCCTTTTTTCCCACACTCTTCTACCACTTCTCCTTTCAAGACATCTAAAGCGATAGCGTCCGACAGCGCCTTAGCTAGAATTTCCCTGTCTGGCGAAAAAGAAATGTGATGAAACGTCACAACAAGAAATGCGTCAAGCGTACGAGTCCAACCAAAAGGACAAATGTAAACAGTTGTTTTGTAAATGTCCCGTCATGTTTTGTATTATTATTATTTTTTGAACTTCTGATAAGATATGGGGGGGGGGTGATATCCCCCCACTCCACCTAAAAAAAAATGTGTTCATGACACACATCACACATACAAAGAGGGAGAAAAAGAGAAAAGTTCTATCCGAGGAGTCGGATTTCATGACCGACCGGCTGGTTTGTGTCTGAACAAGACGACACTGAAGCTTGGAGGAAAAACAGCGAGCGGCTTATATTACACGGAGTGATGAAAAAGAAGCGTTCGTACTCGTGGTCTTGTTTCACTCACCACACACACCATGTGTGCCAGTGTGGCTCAAGTGTAGAAGCACATGTGTGAGTTCCACCGGGACCAAAGTCCACTTTGCCGCAGCTGCGATCTGCTGCGGGAGACCACCAGGGGGCGTATCGTCTGAAACCTCCCCGCGCCCTTCCCAAAAATCAAATTGCGGCCAGACAAGACGTCGTACCGAGCCTTCGTCTTCTCCCCTCGTAGTCCGCGTGGTCCTCCCGCTACTCAATGCGGGTGCGGAGGAAGACGAGCGGCGGGGTGGAGTGGGATGGCCGAGAGATGAGGAACGCCGCACTACAACCCTGGGCTGCATTTTGAACGAGAGCGAGGAAGAGGAAAGAGAAGGAAGGTCGCCGTATTTGCGGTGGCTTGCCGAGGACGAGGCGTCGGTCTTATTCGATAACCATGCAGCGCGGCAGGTGTTGCGAGTAGTATTTGAAGAGCTCGGCGGTGGCTCCCGGACAGTTGGTCAGCTCCAGCTCCTCCAGATCCTGCAGCTGAATGAGGCCCGATAGGCCGGTCGTGGTGATCAGGGGGCAACCTGAAGGAGGGACACTCATCGGTTTACTAGTCGAAGCTCCAGTGACACAACCAATCTGTACGTTTGAACGGTAGTTTGTTGTAACCATTTCCAATAAAATCGCTTCCAACTTCGATGTATTAAACAGTCCCACCACTATTGCGTGAAAGAAACATGAACATAGGTTGGGAAAACATGTTTGATTCTAAAATTGAAAGGTGGGAGATTGTTTCCTTGTTCATTTCTCCGGAGCAACCACTAGATGGCGGTGTGGTCTAAATATCAGAAGAAATATTCGTCATATTTTCATCGACGATACTACATCGCTCTCACCTTTGGGATCAACAACCCGAGCAAATTACACAATCACATGAAGTGAACTGGTTGTGAACCACTGGTTATGATCATGTTTTGGCGAGACAAAAATCGTATAGTACCTGCTAGAGAAAGTAGACGAAGACTCCTCATTCCAAACAAATGCTGCAGTCCGAAATCCTGCACCTGGGCACGCCCCCCACAAAAAATCGCACGCAACAATAAACAACAACTCGAATGTTTGCCAGGGCCACAGACGTCAACGTTATTTGGAATCAAGTCGTGTATATTTGGTTACCTGGCAACACCAGCGCAGGTAGAGACTGCGCAATGATGACATTGTGGACAAATAACCCAAGCCGGTGTCTGTGATCCGTACACACCTAAAAGTAAGCAAAATACACAAAAAAAGCTCGGATTTAATCGAATTCCTGCAAAATCGCCGTTTAGAAGGCGAAAAGGGATGCGGCCGCGAGTAATTGTCACGATTCTCTTTTTGTTTGGATTATATTTGGTGTTGTTTCATAGTTCTTTCCTGATGTGCTTTCTGCTTTTTTTTTAACGCCGTTTTGAACGTTGTGAGAGGGCGTTGCAGTTGGTCACGTGACCTTTTCCGTTCGACACACGCAGCCCCAAAATGAGACGTCATCCCACTGGTCACGTGAGGTTACGTCACTAACGCGCGACTCGAAAAGAGACTTCGTTTTTTCCATGCCCACTTTTACTCAACACAAGCTTTGAAGTTCCTGCTAGTCTTTTTTTTAAATACATTTCGTTCGCTACACTCTACTTCTCCTGGCTCCCTGCTTGTTTTGGGTCTACTACCATCAGTCTTCACATCCGCAGAAAACGCGAATGTGAAGACTAATGCGAGTGTGAATAGTCGTTTGTCTAAATGTGCCCTATAAATGGCTGCTGACCAGTCCAGCGTGTACGAGGCCCCCCTGCCCAAAGTCAGCTTGGACAGACTTCAGATCAACCGTTGCCCCTAATGAGAACAAAGCAGTCCAGAAATGGGCTGGGCGGTTGGGGCCGCGACATTCCATCAATGTTCTTTTTTTAACGGCAGCTGCATTTGTATGGAAAACACCGGAAAGTACATTTGATGAGTCAACCGTTTTTAAGTGGGACTCGGCAGAATACCGACAGCAGCCTCACAAAGCTGCGCTCTCACTGGGATATTTTGCCCCCTCGACCACTTCTCTGCTACAACACTGCACGGTTGTGATGACAAGAATCTGTAGGGACTATTGTGGCGTTGTCCTCTGTGCGTGTGTCTGCTTTCGACTGGAAGTACGAGTTAGTCACTCATTTCTAAAAGGGCACAACTCAATATAACCAAATAGATGCAATGTGCGCACACACACACACACACACTGACCTGTCCAGGACAAGTTCCTCCAATTTATGCAGGTCACAGGCAATGTACTCCAGGGCCATGTCAGTGATTCGGGGGCACCAGGACAAGTCCAAGCTGCGGAGCTTGCGCAGGTTCTCCGCCACCAGCTCCACACCGTCGTCGGTGATTTTGGAGCAGCCGGAGAGGCTGAGCGCCGTCAGGTTGGGCAGGCTGTGCACCATATTGACCACGCCGTGATTGGTGATCTCCCAGCACGAGTGAAGCCGCAGAGTGTGGGTGGTGTAGCCCTGAAAGAGGGGACGTGTGTTGGGTGGGGGGTGGCTCGTATTATTTCATGAACATTTAATTGATGTCGTGGGCGGAGTTGAACTTTTCCAAATGTTTCCGCTGGAGGTCCACATACAGACAAATGAAAGGGCCACTTTAAAATGGATACATTTTAGACGTGCACGTTTTCAAGCCGACCTGTTTGGCAGTGAAGTAGGCCATGGCCGTGTCGGTCACGTGATAGGCCTGCAGGCTGAGCTCGGACAGGTTGGGCAGAAGCTGCGAGATGGCGGCGATGGCGTCGTCGGCCACGTTGATGCAGTCGCTGACGCTGAGCGACGTCAAGCGGGCGTTGAGACTGGACCACAGGCCGGCTTCCGTGAAGTCGTTGCACCCCGACAGTTCCAGATGCATCAGACCCTGCATCTGCTCCAACATCACCTGCGATACAAAGGCCGCCTTTACGCCCGTGGCTGAGGAGGTGAGTCGTCATTCGCGACCGCTTACATGTTCGGAGGAAGAAGTAAAAAAAAACAAACCAAAAAAAAAACAACCAAAAATGATGGTCCTCCTTATTCTTTGTGAATGTTAACTCGTTTGATCATTCATCTAGACAGTGGTGGGCAAAATACGGCCCGCGGGCCAAATCCGGCCCCGTTGGTCTTTTTAATCGGGCCCGCCGAAGGTTGGTACACAATTATTTGGACTTGGATTTCATTTGGACTTGTAATGACAGGCATTTCAACGCCAGGTGGCGCAGTGACTTGAAGTTGCAGAGCATTGGGAGGAAGGGGGGAGACGATACGGAAGCCCGCGATAGGCCCTCTGAGGCCACATGGATTTTCACTAAGGTAGCATGTGAAATCCATGAAAATCGTTTTTTCTAAAATGTTTCCGCGGGTCTGTGGAGCAGAGGTAGCGAGAACTCAGCTCCCGAGCGGAGGGTGAGAGGGGGCGGAGCCTGTTCCGCCGCCGCGCCTTCTCACACACACACACACACAGTGTACATGGTCTTTGAAAATGGGGTCCAAGCCCAACGGAAGGTCAGAGCAACTCACCTCCAGTCCCGCGTCCGTAATGGTGGACCTCTTGAGGCTGACGGAACGTACGCCCTTCTTGGAGAGCGGGTAGTTATCGATGAACTCACAAATGTCCAGGTCTGACACACCCACTAAGCAAAAAGACTGGAAGCCGCGCAGGGCGAAGGCCTGGAGACTGACAAACTCCTTGTCTCCGTTGGGCGAGGCGGCGTAAAGCTCCTTGGCGTGCAGGATGGGCGTCACGGCCTCCCAGAACTTGGGCTGATACAGCACCTTACGCCACGTCTTGCAGACCTGCGCCAGCACGCACTTTTCCGCCGCCGTGAAGTACCACAGCAATCGGTTGAGCAGCTTCTCATCCAGGACCAGCTGGCGCTCCAGAAAAAGCGGCTTGGGCAGAGTGAGCGGCGGTAGCTGGCGCAGGGACGGCTTCAGACCCACGAGTTGCTTCCTGGATTCCGGGTCGCCGCCGAGGATGGACGCTGCCGAATGCGGCGTGACCGCGTTGTCCAGGTGGTGGTGGTGGTGGTGGTGGTGATGGTGGTGGTAGGGAAGAGAAGATGGCGCAGGAGGCAGGATGGAGGGAACGGACGAGGACTGGCACAGGCGGTTCTTGGCGGCGGGGGTGCCCTTTGTGATGCTGGCGCTGCCCAAACCGTTGGGCTGGCTGGGGGGCAGCTTCACCATGCCGTTGCGAGTCACGCAGGGAGACTTCAGCTCGCCGGGGGTGGACATGTTCAACATCGGGAACCTGCCGGGTCAAAACATTTAACCATCTCATCAACATTGGATTTTCCATTTTCAAAATGATAGGACGGACGTGCCGCATCCGCCGATGACATCATCATCACGCTTGATTTGTTCCTGGACTCGGAAGAGAACCGTTGTTGTCAACGATCTGCGGCGCGCGGCCTCATGTGGCCCGCTCCCGCCGATCTTTCTGTGTCAGCGGCAGGAGGAGGCCGGCAGGCTCCAACCGATGGCTTACGTAACAGGCGGACTTCGCACACAACCTCCCCATCGCGCCGCCCCCGCTCTGCCAAAAACAAGCGACGGTGCGGCAGGCGGCACGCGCTGCGTCCGAGCGCGCTTCCACGTATGTGTCGGTGCTATCATTAGCGCCAGGCCCTTTTGGGTCCTTTGCGGAATTCTCTGCCGGTGCCCGAGCAGATGGAGCCTGGCTCCGCCTCAGCTGCAGCAGCAGCAGCGGGCTCCTCCGTTACATAATACACTACAAACGTTCTTTCAGCTAGACGGCGCTTTGAAAAAGGGCTGACATATTTTACAGCGATGAAACGCTCTCACGGTTTCATCACACACACGCTCGTTGAGGTTGTCCCGCCCCCCCCCCCCCCCCCCGCGAGACCCTAGTGAGGATAAAGCGGTTCGGAAAATTAAAGAATGAATAATAATAATAATATCGCTGCAGTTGGGCAGAATGCTCCAAAATCATCACTTTTCAGGAGGGGGGGGGGGGTGGCGGGGGTGTCAAACTCATTTTTGTCACGGGCCACTTTTGGAGTTCCCTCGGAGGGCAACTTTTAAGACATTCATTCACTCATTCATTCATCTTCCGAGCCGCTTGATCCTCACTAGGGTCGCGGGGGGGTGCTGGAGCCTACCCCAGCTGTCTTCGGGCAGTAGGCGGGGGACACCCTGAATCGGTTGCCAGCCAATCGCAGGGCACACAGAAACAAACAACCATTCGCACTCACACTCACACCTTGGGACAATTTAGAGCGTCCAATCAGCCTGCCACACATGTTTTTGGAATGTGGGAGGAAACCGCAGCACCCGGAGAAAAGCCACGTAGGCCCGGGGAGAACATGCAAACTCCACACAGGGAGGCCGGAGCTGGAATCGAACCCGGTACCTCTGCACTGTGAAGCCCACGTGCTAACCACTACCGGGCCGCCTCCGGTTAAGACAGTGAAACTGAAATAATGTTGAATCATCACATGGCATTATTACGTGGGCATAAAAAATGATGACTCACTATTTGTTGAATTATTGCTTGGGTGAGTGTAAGCAGGGTAACGGAAGGATTGCGAAATGTCGCCGTTAGTTATTCCGTGCGACAATTTGAACAGATTGAAGCAAGGATGATCATGAAAGTCGACAGATGATTCGCTTGTGGCGGGCCACATGAAACGATGTGGCAGGCCGGATGTGGCCCCCGGGCCTTGACTTTGACACCTGTGCCACTCGTCGCTCCCCTTCAACATAGCGCCGTAGTCTCTGTTGGCACATTGAAATCACACGAGTGACTTTCTTCCCGTGTAAGATTGTGGCACGCGAGATGTCGTTATCTATTGCTGCGGCGCTAATGAGCTCGTCGGGCCAGTCGTGCGTGTAAAGTGCTAATTTGAAAAGGGGTAAAAATGCGCGCTGGCTGCACAAAGTCAACAGAGTCCCTTTCGCCGGCGCTCACAGCGCAAAAATCACACAAAAATAGGCAGTCAAGAAAGAGAAACGTTTGACGGTGCTATCAGTCAATAGCGACGGAGTCTTTTCACCGTGTACAAACGACCACGCTTTGTTTATGCATTTTATGCCATGCGCTCGATTGACCTTTGTTGTCAATAATAAATGGCAGCCTATTTGGGTGTCGCTGGCGACTAGTCATTTGCATTTGCGTCTTGTCGCGCGTTAATTAGGCGCTGTGGCTAAACACTCGCTCGATGTCAACAAAAGCTGATTAGGAGCCTTTTGACTGCGGCTCGCCTTTAACGCAAGCTTGCTTACTCTTGTTGACTAGTCTTGCCGGGTTTCATGGGGGGGGATTTGCAAGGATTAGATCTCATGCTGATAACGCCATGAAAGTGCATCCCTCGACAGGTCGCTGCTCCCCCCCCGCCCCCCCCACACACACACAAAATGGCGGGTTGAACTCACCCAATTTGATTTCGCCACATGCTTACTTCAAAATAGCACAAATGGATCCGAATGATGTCATTTCATGCAACCGCCTGACAAGATCAAATGGAGTCTTTTTTTTTTTCAGTGGACAGCAAAATATTATATTGAAAAAAAAAAAGCACAAATACTAGAGTGGCACTTACAGTGGATTGGTCTCTCTGGCGCTTAGCCGCCCCCCCACGCCCACATGACATCATGCTACTTATGATGACAGTAGATTGTTGTCCACACACACTCTGGTTCAAATGTCCACTCGGACACCCAGATGACGAGATGATTTTCTTGTCGGGAGTACATTTCCAAGGCTACATCGATCGGCCTTGAAATGTAATAACTAAATTGTGCATTGAGCGCTCATTCGCCAAAAATGGATGAAGAACCTTTTTGTGCACTCGTACTGCTTTTAATCAGAAAAGGGGAAAACTATCGGCTATCTACTGATTTTGGAAGGGGGAGTGACTCCAAGAAAATAATCCACCGCATCTGCCCCATGATACAGATTCTCCTCAAAGTTTGATTGGCTTATTCCTTTGCCGCATGCGTGTGCCAGGAGCCCCCGCCTGAGAGACAAAGAACTCTCATTGTGGAAACTTCGACGTTCTTGTTGTTGTTGTTGTTACTTTCTGCTTCCGTCTTCAGGGGTCACGACCGTTTTTCACTTGGATGATTTGTTCCCATTTTTATCTTGGGACCAGCGGAGGCCCGGGCGCTCAAACACCGGCAGAATCAGAGGAACTGGAGGATGATATAGGCAACGACATTTCTGGAAAAACGGTCTCAAGAAAAACTTCTTGAGAGGTTTTCCTTTATCACCATCAAAAACAAAACAATTTTCAATTGTGGTTCTCTTCTAACGTCGCTACTTTCAGTTAGTCATCAAGGCCGAAGTGGCGTAGGGAGGGGATCATTTTGAGGACTACGCAAGATAAATAATTGGGAGTCATGACATTTTGTCTCAGTAGCATCATTTGCACAAATCCGTCTTTCTGTACTTTGCGCGCGGGAGATTTGAAATTTCATGCTAGGGAAACAGAAAATGGCCTCTTCTTCGTTGACATTCAAGGATGTTTGTGGTCGCACTTCTACTTTTATAACCGATGCAAGGGAATTTGAAAAGGCAAGGCAGGGTTAGTAGGACCAAACACAAACCTGTTGTTCGCCAGATACTGGAGAACGACAAGCCACCAACTGTGCGTGCACCCCCCCCCCCCCCAAAAAAGCGGATTCAGACTCAAAATCGGTGCTACGTTGCCCCTCAATGCAGTGACGTCACTCACAGACGTGACGTCATGGCGCGAGTTCATAATCGGCAGCTCGATGCGGTTGATCAGCTTGGTCTCCCCCCCCCCCCCCGAGGCCCGACGCACACAAAGAGGCGCCGCGAGCACCGACTCCCTCCCCGCCGCGTCCCCCGAGAGCCTGCGCGCTCTCCCTCCACCTCGCGGGAGCGGATGACCGCAGTGTGGAGCGCGGATGCTGCTGCTGCTGCTGCTGCTTCCGCCGCTGCCATAACCGAGCACAGCTTCACCCATCACCGCCACACGCACACAAGCACTCGCTACACCGCCCCCCCCGGTCCCCCCCTTACCTCTCAGATGGCTTTTCGCTCGGCTCTTAATCCATGATGATCCGCGCACCGCTTCTCGATCACCTTTCCCCCTGGCAAAGCAACAAAATGCGACGGCGAGGCCGCCCTGCCCGCCGTTTCCTATCGCGAGGCCAGCGATGCGCCCACGGAGCCCATCGACGAGCACGACACGGAGGAGGAAGCGGCCCGCTCCGAAAGTCCGAAGCGTTCACGCGCAGGTGGAGGAAGCGACGGGCAGCCTTCTCGCTCTCCGCGATAAAAAAAGGTGAGCGAAAGGGGCGGCTGCGTTGTGTTTTCGCTCGTCCTCCGGCACAACGCGGCGGCGCTCGCCTAATTTCGCCCCCAAACGCGCGCGCGCGCATGCACACGCACGCGCACGCACCCGCGCACAGCGCTCCGGCTCGGTGTCATTTAAAGAGATAGGATGGGGCAGCTGTGCCCGGAGCCTCTCCCTCTCCGGCTTCTTAAGTAACCCGAGCGGTTACTCGCTTGGGGCGATGGCCGCGGAGCGCGCCGATGACGCACGCGCAGGTGAGTTGGGCGGGCGCGCGCGCGCACACACGGACCCGTCGGAGGTGGGCCACTCTTCAAGGAAGTGACAGTTCTGCTCGCTGACGTCACATATCACATCAAGCTGAACCTTCTTGTGACACAGTCGAGAAAAACCCTCCGTCCGCCCCGTTTGCTCTCGCGATGATGTCACAGGTAAACAACGCTTTCCCGCCTTTGGATTGGGAAAAGAGGGCGTTGAAAAAGAAGATGGAAGGTGGAATCAATTTGTTAGGGTTTGGACGTGACAACGGGTGGGTATCGTTGAAGCCAACACTTGGCGTAGTTTATTGAAAAGTCTTCCCAAATTCACTCAGAGGGAAGCACGAGGAGTCCACAAGGAAATGTCCACACAAGGAACAAGAAGCGACGGTGATGTAAAGATGTCGGGGGTGGGGTGGGGGGTGTCTGGCTTTTCACCTTCCATTTCAGAGAATTGTCATTGGCGTGAAGCTGCAGTTCACAACAAACGTGTTAAGGGGCGCTTCTAAATCGGAGGAGGTACGGTGCCGTGTCCTTTTATGGGCATCCCCGCGTGGAGGAAGTGATCCCCCCCCACCCCCTCCTCTGCTTGCTCTGAATCTGCATTTTCTCCTTCTCGCCTTCATCTGCCTTCTTCCATCAGCTTTCGGGCAAAGAGGGAGCTGTGGGTTTCTATTTATAGAGTGCTCCCCACCCCCGCTCGGCCTCCCCGCCCTCTTCGACACAAAGAGATACACCCACGCGCACTCGGCACAAAGCGCCCGTGGAATGGACGTACCAAACAGCAAGTGAATTCATGCATTCACGGTGTCGATACAGAAGCGCAGTGTGGCGCGCTTGATGCGACACGGGCAGAAAATGTCAAGCGCAACGCAAAGGCAAATCAAAGCCCGGCAGACGTGCCATGTTGTGCACATACTATGGCATCAATAATGCAGGGGGGGCTTTCGGAGGAGGAAACACGCCCTGTCATGGATAGGAAGGGGCAGGGGGGTTGTTCGCATGTGGGTCTAGATAGGACTCTTGCTGTGGGCATAAATCTGTTTACAAAGTCACATTGTGGGAGCTCGTGTCCCTTTTGGTGACAGGAAGCGCAAATCATTCCGTTCAAAGCAAGATGATGGAGACTCTCAAAGGGCTTCACAAGCGCGCCGCTGACAAAAGATCCACGACGGCGAAAACTGTGCATCATGTTGGCTTTGTGGTCGGCTGTATCTTCAAATATGATGACTTTGAAAAATCCCAAACTTTATGTAGCCGGCGGGTCTTTGGAAAGACTGGAGTGGACACAAAATAATTTTTAGGTGGGCTTTATTCCCCGACTGAACAATGACAAATTGTTCAGCATTAAGATGAAAGACTGAGATGTTAAGTGAATTTGAAAAGAGGTCAAAGAAAATTATCGAACAGATTAAAGAAAATGTCACAATAATAAACAACAGCAGAGGCTTGCTTGATAAGGAAAGAGAAATAAAAATACATTATTTCCAAGCCCCAACAATCCATGACTAATCATTCCAATGTGATGAGAGGGACACACTTACTCGACACTCTTCGGCATGTTGGGTGTATACAAAACACAAATGATCTCCCGTCTAAAGAACAGATACACAGTTCATATCATTTCACAGTAAAAAAAAACAACAACATTATTTACAACATTGCGAAAACACTTGCGCTATACAGCTGTTCACACGACTCACTAGCGGCAGATTTCAAACTCCAAACCGCGATATTTTGCTCTACAAATACCACTCAAATAATTAATCACACGGTAAAATAGCTAGCGATTACCTGAATATCGCCAGGGTTACAACGACCATCATGGGTGTATCAAGTTGGGACAAGCAGTAGACAAAATTCAGCGATTAGCCGATTAGCCGACTAGCCGACTAGCCTCTCACTCACTTCACTTCACTTCACTTCACTTCCGGGTCTGAATCCCACACGCTCTGTAGATTCCCGCGTGTTTTGAGCTAGCTAGCTCTTAAAGTGACAGTGCTACATTTGTTAAACAAGGCAGCCTTCACTACAAAGGTCGAAGTGTGGTTCGCCTGGTTACATTTAAATCAACATTTGAGCCTGTTACGCGACCGTATTTTAATGGCGGTCGAAGTATGGTTCACCTGGTTAAGTTTAAATCAACATTTGGGCCTGTTACGCGACTGTATTTTAATGGCGGTCGTTCTATTCTACAAGCGAAAGTATTGTTTGGGGTGGGATTTGTGTTGGTCTGAAAGGGAATAACCCTCCAACCAGGCCCCCCCCCCCAAAATTGTCAATCTGTTCTAGGATGCGTCTGCGTCTCATGGTAGAGGCGGTGACATCACAGCGGTTGAATAGGATGTCATTCCACCGCAATGAGAGCGGCCTCGGTGTCGCGAAGCAGACTCGTGCTCGTGGCCAAGCCACATTTGGAATTCAGATCATGATTCAAAAGATGAATGAATGAAGACGGGTAAACAAACACATGCGCGCTCAGAAGGCGAGCGGGCACTGCGGTGAAGATGACTCAGCCACTAGGGTTTCCATGGAAACGCACCCTCTCTGCAATCAGTCTCTAAGTAACTGTGCAGTTGCTGAGGACTGAAATTGAACGCGTGCGTGCATGAAACACATTCGGCTATGAATACTGAGAGGTCTACTGATGCAGACCAAAGAGATGGTTCATTCAGCAATTTTCTTCAACGGGTAAAATTTGAATGGTGCGCAAGTCTCTTTTTTTTTAAACACTAATTTGCCCTTACAATGTCACGAGGCTTTGGTCAAAAGAGTCACGTGACCGGTACTCATGCACCATGCACATCACTGTACTGCAGTGTCGACAGTGGAGACTGGCAAAAAAAAAAAAAAATTAAATATGGTGTTGTGAAGCATCCCTGACATGCATGACAATCGCCTCTCCAAGATATTTACCGTTGCCGACAACAGACAGGTAGAGAATGTGATGAGTGAGTCACTTTGGTCGCCATAACGCCATAAAGCAGACGTTCACACCTAAGTATCATAACTTATTGCGATCTGTTGGCAGTTCCTGGTGACTTTCAACGATACAATCCTAAGTGGAAAACAATTTTGCACATTCTTACACCTTGATCCACTTTGCTCCCCACCTCTCTTTCCGTCGCTGTTTTTCACGGCCATTCATTGTGCTCCGCTACCAAGCTAAGCTAAGCGACCCAACTCGGCCACCCACGACAAGCTTCTTCGCCAAACAGTGATCGGTGTGTTTGGGCAGACTGACGTCAGGGCTGACGCACGGCGGCTTTGGATGTGCGGTGCCATCAAAGGCCTGCATGCAGGGCCTTCAACAGAAGTATTATTGGCCGGCCGACGGAGAGATTCACAAAAAGAATGGGATGAGGGGGGGGAGGAAGGCCGAGTTTTTGAATGAACCTCACAAAAATCACGCTGCAGAGATGTGT
This sequence comes from Hippocampus zosterae, assembly GCF_025434085.1. Classification (NCBI taxonomy): domain Eukaryota; kingdom Metazoa; phylum Chordata; class Actinopteri; order Syngnathiformes; family Syngnathidae; genus Hippocampus; species Hippocampus zosterae. The sequence continues at coordinate 528,089 of NC_067467.1, forward strand.
TGTTGCGCAATCAACCCTCAGTGAGCTCCACCAATCAGGAATCTTCACAGTCGTGCAAATGATGTTAAAGGCCAACCCAGTGAAGTGAAGTTCGAGTTGAAAATCACTTTGCTGATTGGAGGACGCATTGGAAGCATTGCGAGTTGAAGTATTTAGTTTTGTTGACTACAAATTTAAAATCAAGCAAGGAGTAGCTTACGTTTGTGTTGTTCACTGCTGCTGTTGCAGTTAATACTCGTTATGTTTGATGGGTTTAATGTTGTTGCTTGTTTATTGTTTGGAGCATTTTTAATGTTCAATAAAATAAGTAAAAAGCCATTTTTTTGCTTGATCATTGTTGCTATTTGCAGTCAGTAGAGTGCAAGATTTTGTTCACCAAGTCATTAATCAAAAGCTAAATTTGTCATAAATATTTAAAAGAAAAGCTCAAGTTAAAAGAGCCGTTCGAGAGCCGGCTCTTTTCACTGAGCCGATCCAAATGAACCGGCTCACCGAAAAGAGCCGCAAATGCCATCACTGCAAGCAGTGGGCACCACAAAGAGGACGATTGTCCACCTGGAGCGCGCAGCAGAACACCAGTCGGTCTGTCTTTGAGGTCTTGAAACGGGCCTAGCTCACACATAGACGAGATTAGGGGCATGATGAATTGGATTCATCCGTTGATTAGTCCGATACAAAAACATTTCATTTCCATCCATTTATTCAACAAGACATTTCACAATGACAGTGCAGGAAAAGGCAAAGTGATTCTCTTTCAATTACTTTGCACCGTAACGGCTGAAATTGGGCAAAAGGTTTTGTTGTTTTTTTTTAACCTCAAAAGGTAACACTGGTCAATGGCGAATTCGAACTGGGGATGGCTATACTTTCTTGTTTTTAAATTTGACCTCAATACAAAAGCCCCCTGCCCAAAAAAAGAGGGCAGATTCAAAATCGGCACCCAAAAAAACCCCGTCAAGAAGTTTACTTGCACCTCTGATTAAAAAGAAAATGTCGGTTGTAATCAGGATACTTTCATGACTTGTGAGAACATTAACATTGAAAGGCTTTAGGACAATTTTAAGACAAAGTCTTTCGGTCATTAATTTGATAACTGATGAGCTGTCAATCAATTTGATTGTTGCACTTCTAGACAAGTTGATTGGCAAATGACCAGTTCAACACCTTTTTATTGATTGAAATTTCTGCTCATTTCTCAAATCTTTTTTACGCTCAGCGGTTACATCAGTCGACCGGCATCATCTACAAAATGAGACTTCGGAATTCAACGTTTATTTAGAGTCCAACAAATGGAGTAAAAGCTTTAAGAAAGCATCTTCACCATCACCCAAAAAAAAAAAAAGCATATCTCCCACTAAAAATGTAAAAGCAGAAAGTCGGATGAATAAAATGCAAGCAATTGGGCTTGGGCAGCTGCTGCAAATGAGTGAAAGTAAGCGCTTCTACTTCCAAGAGTCCCAAAACAACAACAAAACATTTGATTATTTGTAAAGAAGGATCAAATAGTTCCAGAACACAACACAGACTAATCACGACGTACACGGGAGAAATATTTGAGCACATTCCAACCACATTCACCTTTTCGATGTCCCGCCTCAGCAGTGGCACCTTGTAACTCGGCACAAGGGCAGCGAGAAGCATTCCGGCGAGCAAATCCATCGCATCCAAATGATCATCTTTTTTTTTATTGGCTCAAGTCTGATGACGGTTTGAACAAGCAAAGTACACTTTGGATTCTCTTTTCCGCTCCAAATGAATCCTGAGGAACCTTCATTCTCTTCATTGTGGCCCTCAATATGGCGTAGCCGCCGAGTTTCGGGAGGACAGGGGGGGGCAGCGATGCAAATGAGTCATTGGTGAGATCGAGGGCGCCGCAGAACCCGCCCCCCCGCTCCCGCCCCACACCCGCAGCGTGACGGCGGTGCGCTTCAGGGGGGGGAAACGGCTCACTTCATGCTTCACCCCGAACTCGGGCCGAGCTCAACGGGACGCGGTGATTTTTTGGGGGTACAAGTTGAGCGTGGGCTGCAAAGGTGAGGGTGAGGAGGCCTTCCAACCCCCCCTTCCCGGCCCTTCCCCCGGTCCGTGGCGGCTTTGCCCGGTCGGGCCCCAGAATATGCGGTGGGGCGGCTGACCCGCCAAGCGTTACGCGGGCCCGATCGCCCATGTTTGCGGAGTGTGGTGGCGGCGGCGGTGCTACGGGGTGGCTATCCCGGTACGGGTGCCCGGGAGGTCGGGAGGGCGGGCGAAGCTTCCGCTTTTCCATTTCCTCCTCGCAGTGTGGCTGCGGTGCTGCTGTTCTGACACCCGAGACCCGAGCCGGACTCGGGTGGATCTCCGAGCCTTCACTGAACCAAAAGACGCGAAAGACGGCGGCGGCGCGTTCACACCCAGGCGGTCCAGCCCTCGTAAAGCTGGGCCAGGTTGTCCAAGTTTGTGGCGTCCTTGATGACAAAGTCCACCTGGAAGCAGACGCTTGCTTTAATCATGCGGATGCAGGAAGTAGCATTTGTGCATCTTTGAACGGCACCGAGGCTGCATGCAGGTTAGCGGAAAGACGATGAAGAAGAGAGAGGCCTAACCTGTTCGCTGACACTCATCCTCCGGTTGGGATCCACGTCTCTGCCTTCCAGCTTGGCTTTCACTCTCTTCCACACGCTGACGGCGTACGAGTTCCTCTCCTGGACGGCTGCGGGCAAAGGAGGAGGAGGTGAACTGCTAGCAGGGAGGGCTAGTGGGAAAACTAGCTTCTAGCGCGCTGGGCATATTGCTCCAGCGAGGTGATTAGTTTCATGTGAAAAAATAAAAAAACAAGACACAGTCAAATTGAGAGAGAAAAAACCCCCCCAAAATTTTCTTCAAATATAATGAGTGCTTCCAAACCCCCCCCACACCCCCCACACCCCCCCATGAAGCTGAATGTTATTCCTTCACTCAAAAAGCCCATTCCGTCTTCTGTCTACCTTTGCCCGTTTTGGGGTCTCGCGCGGCCCTTTTGGGGCTGGGGTTGAGGCCTTTGCTGTTGATCAGCGTGCTGGGCGGGGTGTCGGTGGGGGTCCCCGGGTTGCGCGGCGGCACCTTCCGCGCGTTCTGGGACATGGACTCCGGCTGGGTCTTCAAGCCGCTGCAACGAACGGCTGAAGCACAAAAAGCAAATTGGGCTTCCGGTACGGAATGAAACTGAAAAAACTGAAAATGGCAACATTCGCGTCAGTCTTGACATGGGAGGAAATCGGAGGAATCCCCGCCCCCCCGAAAAACGTCTCCGCCGCGTCGCTTCCACATACCGGCTGCAAAGCTGGTCTGCGCCGCTGACACGGGGCTGGCGCAGTCGTTTTCTCTGTCCGTCACCAGCGGGGAGGCAAAGCCCACCAGGCCGTTGTAGACGCTGGCGTGAAGCAAACGCAAGAGAGTTAAAAGTCGAACGGCGGCGGCGGCGAAGCCTCGCGCAGAAACAACCTCTGACTCTGGGACCGCAGCTCCTTGACGGTGGCGGGGATCTCCTCCAGCGAGTCCAGTTGCTCCCGATTGCGGGGCTGCCCGCTGGCCTGGATGACGGTGAATAAGACCACCTGGATGTTGTCCTGCCACGCCTTGTACTCCATCAGATAATGCCGCACGCCGCCCTCGTAGGCCACGTCTTCGCCGTCGGCCAGCGCCGCCTCCTCGTCCTGCGCGCCGGACACAGGCAGAGCTTTGCGTGGGGACTCTGAGCGCTCGCAAAGGGTGGAAATGGACGGACGTGGCGGCACCTTGGCCATGGCTCTGAGGAGGTGCTTGACGTCGGCCAGCTGGCGGTTGTGGTTGGACAAAATGCTCTTGATGGAGTCGACGAGGAGTTGCTGCGTCTCGGCGCAGGACTCCAGCTGCTGCTCGCGCTCCTCCTGCGTCCGCCGCTCCGTGCTAAGCTCCTCCTCCAGGCGTCTCTGAGCGCACGTCAACCATTCGGGGCTGCCGATCGCAAGGTCCGGCGCCGGATTCTGCTGCATCGCAAGTCGAGTGTCATACATCGCGTCAGGCTCACGATCCGGGCCGCTCCAACCCACCAGTCTTTGCAAGAGTTCCAGCTCCAGCGTGGACACGGTGCTACTAAACTGGGCGGCGTAGGAGCAGGTCTGCTGGCAGCGCTTCAGCAGCTCAAACAGGGCGGCGTCCATGTTGTGCGCCTCCGCCGATCGGGTGCGAAGGCCTTCGAAGTTCAGGATGGTGGAGCACAGGAAGGTCACCTAGGGAGGACCAGATGGTTTGTAAAAAGCTGTCGGCGAGTAGCGCGGGGGGGGGGGGGGGGGGGGGACTGGTTTGGGACCGCCGAGTGGCGGCGGCACCTGGCTGGCGCGCTGGTTCTCTCTGGCCACCGTGGCGCGTCTCTCCCTGATGGTCATCTCAAAGTCCTGAAGGACCGGGGCCAGCGTCGGGTTGGCGCCGCCGGCCCATTTCAGCCGCTGCTCAATGCTCGCCTCCAGTGAGGAAAGCTTCTCCTGAATCAAGGAGGCAAGTGAAGATGGATTGCTGCTCAATAACGATTGAGAACCGCTTCAAATCGGTTATGTACGTCACTGAAAGGCCCCGTCGAGAAACGCCTCAAGGGCCAAACCTGAATTGCGACAATGGCGCCTTCATCCTGACTCAGCTTGTACAGCTTCTTCTTCATGTTGCCGAGAATGACGGCGCGGGGGGGAATGTTGACGCTGAGCGTTTGATTATTGGGACCCAAGATGTCTTCATGCTGCCACTGGAGGGAAAAGACACACCCAGACAAAAGGTTTCCAAAGTGGCGATTCCTCATTTCAGCAGTGAGACCACGGTGACCTTTCGTGACCCGTGACCCGTGACCCGACGGCTTACGAGCGGCGAGAAGGGACGGGAGCAAAAACGTTTCCCGGCGAGTACCTGAAACATGGCGACATGCAGCTGAATCCTCTGCAGGCTGGCCTTTGCGGCGTCCAGGTTGCCGTCCAACCTTCGCAACAGGTCCAACTTCTTCCAGGCCGTGTCGTAAGAAGCGGCCAGCACCGTGGCTCGGTTTAGCAGCAGCTGGGAGACGCGGCCCGATGCCAGGCTCTGCTCTGCCGCCTTCTTGCAAAGTTCGTCCAAAGACACCTTCCAAAGCAAAACCTTTCTTTACAAGCCAATACACGCCCACGCCATCTTGTGGACGCTCTCGGTATTTCATGTCAATTTGGCCAGGAACCGCCTTCCAAACCGCGTGCGAAAAGCTCCTACCTTGCTTTCCGCCCCAAAATCTTTGGCCTCGACTTGTGCGACGACATCCAGCCCGAGAGCGGACATGGAGCTGCAGAGGGCCAGCCCGAGAGCTTGGCTGGGCAGACCCATCAGCATTTGCCAAACAAATTCGGCGGTAAAAGCCTTGACGGGGCGGGTCATTTGTTCCTCGCCGATGATCGCCCCGCCCGAGCCGCCGGCGTTAGGCTGGCGGTACAACGGCTTTCCTAGCCCGACCGGTCCGTTGGAGGTCATCAGCTCATCCGGAGGGGGCCCTTGATGGGCGGGGAAAAGAACAAAACCGGGGATGAGCCGCATTTTTCGGACTCCGTCGCAAAATCCTGCGAGCGCTTAACGAATCTCACCGGACAGAGTCTGAGCAAAGCAGGAGCACATTCGGAAGAAATCTCGGATGGTTTGGAGTCTCTTGAGGAAGAAAACCTCGTCCATCAGTTGCCGCTGAGTCGGGCTGTCAAAGAAGTGCAGCTGCGCGGCGCGGGCTTCCCTCAGGACGTCCACCTTCCTCCACGCCGACGGCACTTCCAGTGAACTGAGCTGAGGGTCGGCAGCAGATCAAAATGGCGGCTTAAAATGGAACACAAGCGTCCATCCGGGTCGCGTCGACGACTTCATTCGGAGTCAGGCTCAAACCTTGTCAGTGAGCTGTCCAAAGGCCGTCTCCAACTGCGTGAACATTCCATCAAAGGCCACCAGGAGCATTTGACCGGCAGACATTTTGGGCGAGTCCGGGCCGGTTCCATCCACGCAGCGTGGCTGGATGAGCTCAGAGTACTGGGCGCGCAACATCCTGAGCGCATCAACGCGACACGTCGTGCAATGTTTTGTCATTTCGACATTGTCGACTTCCAAAATGGCCGCCGCTCACCTGGCGATGTCCAGACATTGGTTGTGTCCGTCCTGGTCCAACGCCGTGGTGGCCAACAGAGTGTCAAGCAAGCCCTGCAAGCCAAGGCCGTCGGAGCTCTGCTCCACGAGCTGCTCCAATTCTGCCAGCATGGACTCCAGCGTGGGCTCTCCCTTCACCATACAGCGCAGAGCCTCGGGAAAGATGATCTGGCGGAAGTTGGTGTTCAATTCCTGCAGTGGAAAAGTGGGCGAGTAGTAGCGATTCAGTTGACAAAAGACCATGAAACGATGAACGGCCAGATCATGGACAAATTGTGACGGTAACACGCATTACCTGTAAGCAGGTGTAGACCGAATTGGCCAGATAAACGGCCTGAACGGTGGCGGCGGGCGACGGCAGCTCCAGGTCGTTAGGCAGCAGCGGGCAGCGTTGCGACAGCGTCGCCAAGGCGCTGACGTTGCCCATCATGCTGCAGAGCTCCTCCAAGAACCAGGCTCCATCCCGGGACATGAGGTCCACCAGCTGCTCTCCGGCACTGGCCGCCGCGCTCTCCATCACCAGATTGCGCCTACAAAACCACATTTTCAACCCGCCTTCCGTTTTAGCGACTACGCCGCATCCCGTCGCCATTTGCACCTGCAGAGCGAGCAGAGGGCAGAGGTGATGATCCCGGCGAGGCCGAGTGAGCCCGCCTCGCCGTTTTCCCGCAGAAAGCCCGCGATGCAATGCTCGATTTCCTTCAGCTGCTCCTCGCACGCCGCTGCCGTGGTGCCTTCCGCTTTCAGTCGCTCGGCTTGATGCATCACGCGCTCGTTGGCCTCGGCCACTTGGCGCTGCAGCGCCAGCTCCACGTTGGACGTGAACTGGCAACCGGCCGCGTTGGTCGGAGGGGTGAACAGGACCTCGTATCTGCGCGGGGACGAAAGAGACGAGGTCAGAGGTCACTGCTGAAGGAATGGAGCTCTTGGTGAACGTGCTCAGCAGCTTACTGCCTGTAGATATGCTGGCAGTGCTCGACCGTCATGACTCTGAGCATTTCCTCCAACCAGGCCTTCCACTGGTGGGTTCGGTGGCGCAGCAGGTTGGCTCGCGGGTAGAGCAAAGCCACCGTGGCGTAGCTGTGCAGCTGCTCCAAGCAGATCCGAAGGGCGCCGCGGCGCTGCTGCAGCAAGGAGCTCATCTCTGCCTCCAGGCTCTCACACTGGCTGATCAGATGAGCTTGGCCCGCATTCTGCAAGAAGGCCGTCGCCGGCACGTAGCTGGGAGGACCTGCGAGGACATCGGAACTCAAAAATATTTGGACAACTGCTGCAAGTGTGACGTTTGAAGATGCTCCTCCTATTTCTACATGGTGGACAAAATCAATCCGCGACACGGATAATAATAAAAGGGATTCTCCGAACCCAAATCAATGGTGCTACTGATGTCCTGCAGCAGAGCAGCCAGCTGAGTCGTCTCCAGATTGGAAAAGGCCGCCTGGTACTGGGAAATCCATTGATCCAGGTCAGCCAGCTTACTTTGGATGGCCTCTTGCACAGTCCTCTGCCGGGACTGGAACTGGATGTGCTCAGAGTACCTGTAAAAAAAAGGAGAAGGGGGGCGGGGCACAGCTGCAGCGTGACTATTCAGAACCCCAAAAGATTCTAAAGGCTGCGCCGTTCCTACCTCTGCTCCAGAGTGACAAGTCGATGCTCCGGATGGTTCTGTGCCGCTTGGAGGAAGGCCAACTCCTCCTGCAACTTGGCCTGGAGTTTCTCTCCCTGGCAAAGCAGATCCTGGAGAACCAAGTATTCTTCCACAGCTTCTTCCACTTGCGGCAGGACGGCCAGCATTTCATCTCGGTTCTTAAACCAGTTGACCTTTGCAAAGGACATATTTAGTTTTTTTTGGGGGTGGGGGAGTGGGCTAGAACAATGACGTGCCCAACCACGGGGGAGGGGGGGGGGGCGATCATACAATCTTACCTTAATCTCCGCCACTCGGGAGGAGTAGAGCGAGCGTGTGATTTCTCTCTCCATCTCCCTCTTACTCTGTTTGCTGTCAGCCTGCTGGCCTCCTCCTCCATACACGGCACCCGCAAAGCCCACCTCCCCCCCGGCCGTCCAGTCCACCAGGGGATCGTAGACAAAGGCTTCCAGCAGGGTCAGGAGGGTCTCTCTGCCTCGGCGCATCATCTGAATAACCTGCAGGCAGAAATTCTATTTCGAACCCATCTTCTCGGCAAGGTTTTGCACTCTAAATTTGTGGACTTTCGAGATGCGAGGCTCACCTGTTCGCAAGAAAGCCTGAAGATGCCCTCCACCCCGGTAACTCCCAGCGCACTCTCAATATTGTGCGTCATCCTGAAGGGGACCTTCTCCGGCACCCGAAGACTCTTTCCTAAGCACAGAAAAAGACGATGTTTTAGCCCCCGATTCGGATTTGGAACTGGGAGTCGCGGCTTGGAGTTTGAAGCGGATTATGTGGCACAGGAGAAGTGAACTAATCTCTTTTCGTCAATGGACGCTACAGCTTCGTGTTTGCTTTCAAAACTTTGCTTGTAGCAGACGGGTGCACATTTTTCAGCATGATGTCTCTGATCCACTGGAGAAAGGACACTTTGATCCTCTCCTCTTTCATCTAGAACTGCTTCAGACAACAAAGTGTATGCAGAAAAGTGGTGAAGATTGAACGACTGTCTGTGTCCTATGTGTTGTCTTGTGTTATTTTTTGTTATTTTTGACTTCAAAATGGCGCCGCGAGAGTGGCTGCCTTTCCAGCAGCTCCTATTTTTTTGTTGTTCTACTTCTTCCTTTCATAACTTTGCTGCTGTGAATCTGGAATTTCTCCATTGCGAGACTAATAAAGGTTTTCTTAGTGCAGGTGGACATTAGACATCAAACGTAATCCAAATATTCTCCTGACCTTTTTCAAAACACACGTTGTAATCGATGTGCACGACTTCTCCGGTGGTCATGTCAATGAGAACATTGTCAAGGTGTCTGTCCCCAAGGCCAATGATGTATCCCACCATTGACATGACAGCGGTGGATCTGGCGTAAGACTAGAAAAAAAAGGAAGGAAATGATTGGAATCGGGCTCAAAATCCAAAACATAGCTCAGGAAAAAAACCGGCAAAATTGTTGACCTGCGTGACCCTCCACCATTCGCTGGGAGTGGTACATGAGCACCACAATTCCTTGGCCAGTAAATTGGAAGGCGTGGCCTCCATCAATTCCTTCAGCACCTCCTTCATCACGGCGAGGGGCCAATCTCGCCGCGTTACGTCCAGACTGAGCCCGACTGCTTTGAGGGCAGGACCGATGTGACTGTAATACAGCTCACTTGGGCGGGGCACAAGAGGCACCGGCTGCTGCTGGAAGGAGTCTTGGGCCTGGGTCAGGACACAAAAATTCATTACGCAAATTAAAATCATTCCAGAGCATACATACAACGAGTCGTAAACGATGGTCGTACCTTCTGAGCCTGCAGCACAGCCTCCCTCTGCTGCCAGCGCTTGTAGAGGCCAAAGAGGGGCGTGGCTCCATCAACCCACTGGATCAGTCCCGATCGGGTTCCAAGCGGCGTGACCGAATAATGGCGCGCATGGAAACGAGGCTGCTCTTGCTGGTTAATTTTGGTGAACATGGTGTTTACGATTGATAGGAACTGCATGATGCGCTCATCCAAATGCAAATCCTCCAGACCTGAGAGACCAGACAATATCACTTGCCCTGGAAGCTTTCCGATACCGCAACACCTCAAAGATGCAGCCGGGCGGTATGTACCATCGGATTAGGAGCGAGTTTGACACCGGGGTCTTTACCTTTAAAAAGGTACGGGTAGTTGTGACCATCAGAGCCCTGGAAGAAGAGCTTCTTTGGCTTTGTCTTGGTGGGCAGAATGGTGATGGATTTGCCCATGCTCTGAATGGTGACGGCGTCCGAAGCCGACACCTCGCCCGGCAGGGCCATTTCTGTCACGGTCAGAGACGCCAGGTGCGGACTGATCTCATCCAGGTGGAGAAGATAGCTGGCTCGTTTCTGCGCACGCTGCTGCAGGCTTAACATAATCTAACACGGAGGGTTGCCGTCATGAATTCTCGGCTAGGGCGTGAAGAACAGAAGATGGGGCCGTCCAACACACCTGTTTGAACGGGAGCCAGCTGCTGGCGGGGTTGGCGGGGTTGTGGGGGTTCCTCAATCGCTCCAGGGCAGAAGCGATGGCATCGCCGTACGTCTGCTGGAACCAGGTCTCGTGCGGCGTCTCCGCCGGGGCCGACGTGATGCTGCAGACGTGTTCCAGGGCAAAAACCACGGGCCGCATCAAAGCGGAATGCTTCTCGCGCATGATTGCGATCTTCTCATCCCTGAAGTGCAACAAAGGGGAAAAGATAACGTCATTTTGCTTTATGCGAACGTAGACAACGTATCAAACGTCACGTTGGCGAGAAGAAGCTCAACTCCCCAGAGAGGAGCACGCAGCTTACCTTCGGAGCGTGTTATTATTCTGAACCCTCTTCACCTCGTCCTCCAGTTGTTGGATCCTACGCAGAACGTGCATGTGCTGCTGTTGCAGCACGCCCAGCCACAACTCATCCCACAGCAACGTTACCCTGCGGAGCTCACCGACTAACTGCTGGACCTGGACAGGACGTACTGCGGGTTAGGACCTCGTCGAGAAGATCAGGAGGGGCGGGGAAAGGTCCCTAACGGTCAACGTGGGACTGTAATCGAGGTGTGAAAGGCCATATTACCTGAAGCACCATGGTGGGGTTTGCTAAAGACAGCTTTTCCACGATCTTGCTGTAACAATCCTGCATCATGGCTTGGTCTTGACTGGAGCAGAATGCAGAAAGCTCTTCTGGAAGGTCGCCTTTGTCACCACTCCCCGGCTGCTCCTCCTCCCCGCCAAGGCTTTCTCCTTGGATGCTCCCCAAAAACGTCGGCAGAGCTGACGGCAGTTTGCTCCCTGTCATGAGCAGATTCGTCGTTTTTAAAACAACAACGATATGATAGGGATTGTTCAAGGAAATGAGCAATCAAGATCAAGATCAAGCCCTGCCTGAATTCTGAGCCTCCCCTCCGAGGGAGAGTGAGCCCACAATGGCGGGGTAAAGGATGAGATGCGGCGAGTCCTGGGCCACTCGGCACAGCAAGCTACATATACTTTGTCGTATGTACGCTTCGGGATGATTGAGGCGTGAAAAGAGCTGCGGCGTGATGCCTGAGTGACGCACAGACAATCAGAAGATTCATCAACAGCATTTCCAGATCGCGGTGACATTTCGACAAATTCAAACAATACGAGTCAAGACTTCCGGATGGCGCCGCGAAACGCAGTCCCGTTCCGACATACCCCTCCAGGGTGCCGTCGGCGTGGAGGCTAAACCGAGCTCAAGCCCCTCTCTGAGTTCCCCGGCATGCTTGACCAACAGACGGAGGAGACGAAGGGTTGCCATGACGATCATGTCATCATTACTCTGCTTGCTGTTCAGACAGGACAGCAGGAGTTTGGGGTCGTCCTCGTCAATCGGCAGCTGAAACAACACAAAGAGACCCCAATAAGTAAGGCGGGCCTTCCTTTTACCTCTTGGCTGTCAGGAGGAAATAAAAAAATTGGGCTTTTCACATTCACTGCACGTATCCGAGCCCAAATCTTACCTGGCCCGCATTGAGTTTCAAGAACGTGAAATAGGCCTGGCAGGAGATCCGGTAGAGGCCAAATATTCGGTCGACCACACGTCTCCAAATCCGAATTAAACCGTCCGCAACGGGTTGGCCCGCCTCCGCCAGCCAGGGGCAAGACGCGGTCAGCTGTCGCCATATCACATCCACCATGTCGTCCTCGTCATCTTCCTGCTGGAGTGCCATGTCCTCGTCCTAAAGCAAAAATGCACGCACACAATCCCAACATCTAAATCAGAAGGAAGCGAGGGGGGTAAATAACGCCGTTTTTCACGGGGTTTGAGACTGCGAGTGATGGTTTTTCTCCCGGCAGGCTCTACCTGTATGCCAGTTGGTCGACACGTGGCTTGACCAAGAATGCTAAAAATGGTTTCCTTGTCTTCTTTGCTCGTAGTGGCAGGTAGGAGCTCCTCGATATCCTTCTTTTCTCCAGAAAGAAGAGGCAATCCCTCACCTTGGCTAGAGGGAAATACATTTATTTACAGCGTGATATTGTTTTCTTCAACAACAACAATCAATGTCAGATATTTTTTTGGGGGGTGCGCGAACCTGGCATTGTCAACGACCTTCCGACCCCAGCGGTAGGCCCAGCTGGCCAAAGCTGCCCAGGATTTTGCCACTTCGGGGGCGAGGCTGGTGGAGAGCTGGTAGAGTTGGCCAAGGACAAAGTCTGGCTCCCCGACACCAACGCTCACTGCACACAAATCACATTTGGGTTGGTCACACGCCTTTGCATTTCATTGAAATAATTTGTGATTAACTTCGACTTTGAAATGGAACACATGTGAATGATTTGATGTCCGAGTGGCACTTGATAAACAACGGAATAAACGCAACCGTACTTCAAATTACCTGAGGTCTCGGTGGTGATGTGGGGAATGCTCTGCTCTACGAGAGGAAGCTCCAGCAGAGCGGAAATGTTCTGACACAAAGGTGACGTGTTGCTCAGAGCGTTGGAAGAATTTACTGCCCCCGACATCTTTACGACCTGGAGCAAAACAACACAGTGTATATATACACACTTCATGCCATAAAAGAAATAAAACTCGCTCACAATGTTTTAAAAAAGTGCACACCTGTTTCAGCTGGGGAATCATGTCCTTCCAGTCAGCCAGCAGCCATTTGCAGAGCGTGAGCAGCGAGCGACAGGCGGCGCCTTCATTTTTTCCCACGTAGCAATATGAAAGAGCAGCCTTGCTCAGCATTTCCATTGCTGCAATGGACTGGCCTGTAGAATTGCGCACTTTTGTTAGACTGAAATGGCTTACCAAACAAAAAAAAACGTATACGTGATTTGTGAGATATCACGCAAGCCTCAAGTGCAGACGATCATGTTCAAGTATCTCCGAGAAGGTCAAATACACACGCTATCACCGACATGTGTCCTCACCTGAAGTCCTCACAACTTTGGCTTTCTCCATCTGCAGCTCCGGCCCCCACTTCTCTCCCAGCGTGCCTTCCACACTGAGGCGCCGGAAGGCCGTTATCAGTTCCTCGCCCTGCTCCTCCTCTTGGGTTCCATCGCAACACTGACTGAGCAAGCGGGACGCCAGGGCAACATTGCCCTTTTTTCGAGCAAACTTTACAGTTGTCAAACAAAGTTCCATCAGGTGTGCATCTGTGGTTGGAGAAGAACCTGAAACAGGCCCCCCCCCAAAAAAATTTTGGTTAATTTGCAGCAGCGCCTCCTCTAAGTTTGGCCGCACTCATGAGCAGGAGTAGGAACTCCAAACTCCTGGACCTCTAAGCCACTCACATCCTACGAATGCTGAACTCCGGTATAGAGAGTGGGCTCTACACTGATTATACGTGACCCCTGACCTTTGAGAAGATTCCAAATGCTGAGTGCGCATTACCTCTGAGTTTGTTGAGGAGTTGTCTCTGAAACATGGTGTATCTGAGGGCTTGAAGGAAAGGCTGGACATCTTGTTGTTTACACGAACTCAGCGCCTCGCTGTTCAAAGGAACCACCGAGTCCTGCGGCACGAGAGAATTCGAGATCACTTTCACCATGCCCGTCTTCAATATGAGTATGTGATGAATATAACATGAAAGAGTGGCACACACATACCTCTTGTCCCGAAAGCGTGCTCTCGAGAGTAGCGGTGCAGTGAAGCTGCAAAGTGGGAAGGGTGGGCAAGGCATCGGAGAGGGTCAGGGTTGACAGACGAAGAGGACCCAGGCAGATCCGTCCGGTTTGTTTCAGGCAGCGCACCAATGTACTGCGACAAGACATGGATCACGAGATGGACTAAATCACCACACGTTGGTGCTCTCAAGAAAGTTTGAAAAAAAACGGGGCACCTAAATGAGCGATGAGCATTTCTTAGTCTCTTGGAAAATACTCACTCTTGATTGGCTGGGCCCCTTTGCTCCGGCGGCTCGCCGGCTTTCGCTAGGGCGCTAACGGCGGTACGCAGGAGCTGTACCTCAATGGCTCTCTGAAGTTCCGCCGGATCGGGACTCAATGAGGGCAGAAGCCTCTTCAGATCTACAACACACACACAGAGGCAACAGTTCATGCACACTCCCTTTACAAGCAGCGCTAATTCATTATCAAACGACTCTCCAGAGTTCGCCCCTTTTCAATTAAAAGATTCGTTTAGAGTCACGCCCAGACTTGCCCATCTTGTCCTTGCTACTGGAGATGGAGCTGAAGTCTTCTCCAGGCAGAAGTTCCAGTTGAGTACCACATTCGGTCAAATCTCCGTCCTCAAAGCAGCTCAGGGCCTGAATGTAGTTGAAATCGGCCCTCAGGTTGATGTGGACCAGATTGGGCGAGTTCTGTTTCAGGGCGTGAACGGTGGCCTGCCATTCCTTGACCGAGGACCAATCGCAAAGTGCCACATAGCACTGACACGCTTTGTTGGCCACCAGGTTGACCACCTCAGGAGAGCAATCGTTTGACTTCAGCAGCACGGTTTTCCTGCTATCGCCTTTTCGAGGAGAACCCAGGGGAAAAAGACAAAAACAAAACAAATGACCCCATGTATGTGATGATTGCAAGGACTTTCAATGTTAGGCTCCAAAGTGGCCAAACGAAGCGTGAGCAAAAGTCGACATTCCGCGAAATATGTACGACTGCGCATTGCGATCGTCACACTTGAAGCTAATCAGACCGAATACGGGTTGAAGAAAAGTTGGCTGCATTCAAATTGGTATTTGTGAGTCACCGTTGCTTGTATGTTTGGGGCTGCTGGTACTACTGGAGAGTTTGAGCAGATAACGGTCAGAACTTCTGATGCTGCAGTCCATCCCAGAAACCGCAGACAGCTGATCTTGATAGTCTAGAGCTGCTTTCTCAAACCTACACACGGGCAGACCCAAGAAAACAGTTGTTAGTTGTTGAATTCGGCATGAAAAAAAACAAAACAAAAGCACCGGCTTGTTTCTCGGAAGAATGAAATGAAATATTCACTTCTCTCGAAAACGGAGTACTTGAGACTCAGCCTGCGGCTAATCGAATAGTTTGGAATCTGGATAGCCTACGTTCTTCAAAATAAAAGCGTCCTTGGGCATTGATGTCCATGGCGGCGTGTTACTGTGGTGTATGCTTACCGTCCCTCTGCTTGTAAGGCAACGGACGACAACCAGCTGAGACTCTTGCCGGTGTTCGAGAGGCTCCAGGCAGCAAGTCCGTGGATAGCATCGGGACAACGCAGCTCACAAAGCGCTTCTGCCAATAATGTTAGAGGAACGTCTAATTCGGGACCCTGAAGTGAACAAAACAAATGAGTAGAATTTGCTTCCGGAGATCCTCACTGGCAGTTTGAGCAGGGCGAGCTGGGAAGGAAACAATACAGAAATAAATCCCGATTCTTTGTTTCATATTGTGGTGATCTCCATGATCAGCACAATTTTCTTTTCGTCAATCATATAATCACATCGAAAGAAAACATCCATCCATCCATCTTCTACCGCTTATCCGGGGCCGGGTCGCGGGGGCAACAGCTTTAGCAGGGAAGCCCAGACTTCCCTCTCCCTAGCTACTTCTTCCAGCTCTCCCCGGGGGATCCCGAGGCGTTCCCAGGCAAGCTGGGTGACATAGTCTCTCCAGCGTGTCCTGGGTCTTCCTCGGGGTCTCCTCCCGGTGGGACATGCCCGGAACACCTCACCAGGGAGGCGCTCAGGAGGCATCCGAATCAGATGCCCAAGCCACCTCATCTGGCTCCTCTCGATGTGGAGGAGAAGCGGCTCGACTCGGAGCCCCTCCCGGATGACCGAGCTTCTCACCTTATCTCTAAGGGAGAGCCCGGACACCCTGCGGAGAAAACTCATTTCGGCCGCTTGTATCCGGGATCTGGTTCTTTCGGTCACGACCCATAGCTCGTGACCATAGGTGAGGGTCGGGACGTAGCTCGACCGGGAAATTGAGAGCTTCGCCCTTTGGCTCAGCTCCTTCTTCACCACGACAGACCGATACAACGTATCGATCAGCCGATCGCTGTAATCACCCTGAAACTCCCCACGACCCCAATTCTGGATCATGCGATCACCCAGCCCTCATGACAATGTCCTCATCCAAACCTGGTTGCTGCTGCTGTTCTTAATCTCAGCAAGAAGGTCAAAGCCGTGGCGAACGGTCACTGCCGGTTGGCCAGACAGGAGGCCAACCCTCATCAGCGAAAGGCGGATCCTCGTCAGCCAGTCTTGGCAAGTCTGACGGTTGGTGTAGAAGAAGGTCCTGATACCCTGTGTGAAAGGCGGCCATTCTACATTAGGGCTGAGTGTCATCAATGCTCAAAAACCGTCCAAGTGGACCATTTTAATTGGAAATGATCAGCGTTGAGAGACTTATCGGTCCACCTTTGGTGGGGCGGTGAGAGCATTGGCGCAGCCTTCATAAGCGTTATACATGAGCTTCTCCAGGTTCTCGAGATACTGAAGCAGTAGCGTGATGCGCAGCTGATTTGAATGGTGACCATCCCCGTCACTTCCAGCGGCAGCCCACGCTCCGACGTCCTGCTCCGGGTTCAGGCTGTGGGCAGCCAGGCTGCGGATCATACCTTCAAGATACAGTATGAGGGCAAGGAGGGCGGGCATGAGAAAAGACTCGGCTGTCTGCCGTGACCCAAATTTCCAGGATTGGTCGCCCTGCATCAATAATCCTGGTCCCCATTTTGGATTGCCACAAATACATGAAACGATATAACGACGTGGGCAAATGTTGACGCACCGTGAATGACACTGGCTGTAATTGTCACGTCTGCGATCGCGTCACATGAATAGTGAAATGAATCCCAAGTCAATTTCCAATCAAAGAGCTTCGGTGTGTCACCTTCAATGGTCTGGAAGGTGTCTTGAGCTCGCCCGAGGGGAGTTCGCAGTTTGGACAGCACGGTGAACTGGGCGGCTTCCCACACCGCCCACTGCCACAGCACCACTTCCGTTTTTAACAGAGCCCCGGGCACCGCGCCGGGACGCGCGCCATCGGCCCCGCCTCGCCCATCCCGCTTCTCGAGTCGCTGGCAGCTGTAATAAAGTCGTTCCAGCCACGGATCCTTGCTGTGGACAAGAACAGCAAACTTAGAAAGCCCTACAACGGTCAAAGAGCAGACTACAGTGGTCAGATGCTTTGTTTGCCGCACGGGGAACATGTCTGGAAATCAAGATGTTCTAGGATCCTCTTTTAAAAGGACGTACCCTCCGCGGTGCAGCGCTCCGTATAAGACGAAGCTGATGAGGTCACCAAAGTCCTGGGGGTGCAAAGTGCCGCTTGGCGCCCGGCTCATGTGGTGGCGGATGGCCAAGGAGATCCGAGTCATCTCTGGGTGGCCGTGGTTACTATTCGGCAAAATACATGTGTGGCAAATGAGCGCATGCGTACCGGCCAGTGTCTTGGTGGCCTGACACGGCACCGGCATGCGAGGTTAGCACCGGTACTTGCTAACCTCGCATGCCGGATATCTTCTAAAAATAAAAGTCAGGAACCCATTAGGCGTTACGGCTCGAACAAGGTGGAATTGAAATATGCGTTTACCTTAAAGAAACATCCAGGGGGATCGTCCGAAGCAGTTTGCCGTAGGCCTGCCTGACCTTCACCGCTGAGTGGACCAACTGGACTCTGCACACATCCGCACACCTAAGACGCACGACAAAAGGATCAGCGCATTTTGTTTGGTTGAACCAAACGAGCTGTTTGGTTTTGCTCGTTACCTCTGCAGAAGCTCCACAGAAAGAGATGAAGAGAGGATGAGTAGGCTGTTACAGGTCTGAAGGCAGATATTCTGATCTTCATTCAGGGCTAATTAAACCGCAGAGGAAAATAATACTGTCAAGAAACTTTCAAAAAAATAAAATAAAATAAACATTACTGGACAGGTTGAGCTTACCATTGGACAGCAGGCCGCGGCAAAACTTGTTGAAGGAAGGCAAGGAGAAGAGAGGGCTGTAGGTGTCGGACTTCTTCATCAGCAGCGAGATCTCTTGAGCCCACGTCAGCAGCAATTTCCTGATACATCAACACGCCGAGTTATAATACAGTACCCCGCTTTTGCCGATACTACAAAGCTGAGGGAAATCAATAAAAATCCTCGTTTCCCTCTACGGTGTTCAGCGGTGCAAAACCTGGCTTCAAGGCAGAGATGTTCCTTGGCCAGCAGGCCTCCCAGGAGGTTGAGGAGAGTGCTGAAATGTTTCTTTGTGGCCGTCGTGACGGTGCTGATGACGGCGCCGTCAAACAGGGACGGGGAAGATGAAGACAAGCTGGAGGAGATGAAATGATCGTGTCTAATGGAGAAACACGCAGAGAAGATACGCCGCCGGTTAGAAAGTCCAAAAGTAGCGGCGGGTTCGGCATGTCAAGTTGACACATTACCTGGTGCAGTGGGAATAGAGCGTGTAGAGCACAGCGTACTGGACGGCCGGGTAGTAGACGGCTAACTCCGAGTGCACCAGCATCAGCGTGTGACTCAGAAGGGCAAAGACGGTAGGAGACAAGGCCCACATCTAAACGGTTCAAAGAAAAGAAGATTAGCATCGCCGCTAGTTTCAGTCAAAAGCAAATGCGTACGCCTCAACAAAAGAATCCAACTTGAATTCAATGTGATAACCGCAAACAATTGCATCATCGACGGTGATTTGACTTTTTATTTGGTCTCCCAATGGAGTGTACAATGACTAAAATTCTAATTGGGAACCATTTTTTTTCTGTTGGTCTACACGTGAATTTAAATCTGCCGTCCGAGAAGCGAGTATTTCAAGCACTCCGCGTATCTTACCCCGATGAGCGAGTTCTTGGTGTTCCCAATGGTGGTGAGAGTGCTGAGATTGAAAATGAGGATGAACTGCGCCTTCTCCGGGTTGAAGGTGACCGAAGCGAAAGCAGGGTGCCGGATGCCGAGGCGGGAGCTGTCGGGTGCTTGGGGCCCACTCGTCGGTTCCAGGGTAGCCAGAATACTGCACAGGGCGCATGCCATCTCCCCCAATACCAATTTGTAAGCTGCCTCCAGGGTTGGGATATTTTTCAGACTCAGGAGTGCCTGGTACACTCCGTGTACAGCCGACACCACCTGGGGGGGGGGCACAAATGACATCACATCGTCGAAAGATGTGAAATGCAAATCACAACAATAGTGCTTCATCAAAGGACAACACGCTTTTCTTCACGCTACTTTGCTGGCACGCGCTTTTGTATGCGCCAACAAACCTCTTTCTCGCGGTGGAAACGCAATTCCAGCAGCTGCGAATCCGGCGCCAGCAATTTCTCCACGAAGGACGCGGGCAGCTTTGTGTTGATCTGTTCCACAATCTAAAACAGTCCCCCCCCCCAAAAAAAACATGAATGAATAAAATGATTACCAAAGAGGATGCAACTCTTGATAAAAAAATATTTCTGCTCTTATCTGTAAAATTTGTCCAAAAAGCGGGTGATCAAAATCATTCACCTTGTATAGAAACAAAAATACTGTATCAGTAAACGCTGTGAACAATCTGGATTGCGGAAATAAATATCCATTTCTCATCGACTTTTCAAATTGCTAACTTGAGGAAATGAGCCCATCGCTAATTGAAAACGTCCATACCAGAGTGAGAAGGCTGAGTACTGCCAGGTTGTAGTCCGAACCACAAGCGCGGCAGCAGTCTAATTGGTCCAAGCCGTAGGCCAAGACCGTCTCCAGAAGTTGTCCGCAGGGCTCCATGCTGGCCAACAACACGCCCACGCACTCGTTCCCCGCAGTCAGAACTGCCTCGGAGAACTGGACCCGCTTGGCTGTGGTCACGCAGGCCAGGACCCGGTTAAGAATCTGAACAATTAAACATGACACAATGAGTTAGATGGTGAAACATACAATCCAGAATACAGAACATCCAGCGCGAAGGAAATATGTTCATGGGCCAACATTCGACTTTCTGTACTCTATTTTAACTTTTTTTTTTTTTTTAAAGAAAATGCCTCGTGTTTGACCATCAACTCACTGATCTTCGAATTTCTCTTCTGACAAATCTCTGAATGCATTTGCATCCTATCCATTGCAATAATGGAATGCGTAGCTATGGATCCCCACGTTACGCCTGGCATGTGACGCAATTGGCTAAATCGATTATTCAACACATATTTCATCACACCAACACAGCCCGTTCTCAGGTGCGCTTCTCTCACATCAGTGACATAAACTTCCGTGATGGGTGGTCCTCTGATGGGGCTGAAAAGCTCTCCGATGCTGCGAACGACTGTGCTGAACACCCTCAAAAGAGCCGCCAGCTTTGGCAGAGACACCGCAGGAGGCGGGATGTCTTCTTCCGGCGCTTCCCCCGACACGACGTGGCTCAGATCCTAGAAACAAAAGCAAGTCAGTCCGTCCGCTTGATTATAAAACGTTCTTGAAAGCGCGCGCGAGCGACGGCGCACGCATGTAACGCTTCACCTCTGCATATGCTTCCATGTCCTCCAAGAACTGCCCTAGCAGAGTGGTGGAAAAAGTCAAATCTGCCACCCAAAATTGCTCCAGACTCTGGAGCCAGGCTTCAAGTGGGGGGAAAAAAAGGCAAAAAAACAATAAATACCACATTTTATTATCTTCTTCAACTGTATATGTGGCGCCGTGTCTCACGGGTTCCTCAACTTAAGAGGGTTTTTTTTTTGGCGTTACGTGTTGTCTCTCTGTCAATTTTGTGTTGCGTACCAAAATTTGAGTTCCAAGCGAAGGTGAGGAAAAGGAAAAAAAATATTTGCAACTGGAATTTCAGCCGTTTACTGAACAGTACACAATTCAATTCAATTCTCCATTAGCCCTTTTTCAGACAATGCGGGGCTATTTTTTGGTATCAAAATCATAACCCCCCCCCTAAAAAAAAGCTACTACTTCTTCAGCACTGACCGTATCTTGTCACTCTATTTTAAAAAAATGCCTACCAACCACCTGACATGAAGCAAAAGTTGCATTTCCCCCCCCCCCCCCCTTCAAATTACAGCCCTTGCGTGTTGGAAATGCCATTCTATGACACCGCCATGTCTATTTGACGTGAATTGAACTGTTCAGCTGCACACACACACACGTGGTATGTGTCTGAAACCTGACTGGTCACAGGTAGTTGATGTTCTTTAGGAACATGAAAAGTTCTCCCTTCAAAAACAAAATGGCCACTGACCTGACACCTGCTGAGTGAGCGAGTGCTTCTGAGTGTGGTCAATGTGCCAGCCCACCAAGATATCCACCGTGTCCTATTGAAAATAACCACCAGCACCCGAGGAGGCGCGGGTGGAGGCAAGTGTCACAACGTGCTTTTTTGCACATTAGGAGATGGGATGATCGAAGTAGATCTTGGGCGTACGCAAAAACATGGCGCCACCACACACTCACCCTGAAATTGGTGCTGAAGACATGTGGGTAGCAGCGAGCCACCTGAAGAATACACTTCACACTTTGACAGAGCAGCTCTGGAGTGTCCACGTTCTCCAAGATGGACTGGAGATTGCTCATCACCAGCTGTAAAAACACACAAAACGGGACAGTTCATGTTAGCCTTCGTAACAAGGTCAAGTTCCCCGATGAGCGCAATTGCGACACGCGCGTCGGGTTACCTGCATGACTTGAGTGAAAGTCTTGCGCTCCCCCGCGGCCTCCAGGGCCCGCTGCGTGGCTAACAGGTACAACAGCTTCACCTCGTCGTGAGTGCTTGAGGTCAACTTGAGGAAGAGCCACTTGAAGATACGCTCCGCCTCGTAGCTGAGCACGCTGCAGAGCAGACCCAAGCAGGCCGCCGCGTCCTGACGCAACTCCCACAGCAGCTTACTACTACAAACATCCGCAACATAGGCAAGCCAGTCTGTTAGGAGTGGCTTTCTGAATTCTTTCTTATATATCAGACATGTCCAAAGTCCGGCCCGGGGGCCAAATCCGGCCCGGGGGCCAAATCCGGCCCGCGGTCGAATTTCATCCGGCCCTTGGCCCCCTGTCATAAAATCAGTGCCGTCTGGCCCGCAGGTTGGGCGCAATGGAACACGTGTTGCATTGACTGAGGTCTCGTCGACTGGTGAGTGATGTTTCATAGAGTACTGCTTCCCTCTAGTGGCTAAATGAGTAATAGCGTTCACTAAATGAGTAATAGCATTTAGACACTAGAGGGCATCACTCACCCGTTAACAAGACATCACTCCGTGTTTCTATTGACTGATATGTCATATTTCAAATGAACCAAAAGAAATTCTGAAGATTGTTGAAATTAAAATAAAAATGGAAATGTGAAACAGACTGGCTTACTAAAATTTGTTGAACAATATTGTTGTTCAATGTAAAGAATGTCAGCCAAGGTCGGCCCCCCCCCCCCGACATTTTACCACATAAAATCTGGCCCCCTTGGCAAAAAGTTTGGACACCCCTGTTATATATAATAAAAAAACTTGTTTGAACAAAGGGAGGTGCAATCTGACAAAATCTGTTCTGCAGGTGAGACGGTTCAAATTTACCTCTCGTTCAAAATATCATTCAAGGTGCTGAGGATGGTGTCCAACTGTTTGACCAAGTTCTGTAACAAAAACACATATATAGTTGGATATACGCACAGATGTACCCAGTTAACATATGCTTCTTGCCCCCCCCCCCCCCCAAGTCAATGGTGACTTTAAGACTGACCGCTTTGTTGTCGCTGTGACTGATGAATTCCTTCAACTGCTTGAGGGTGGTCAACCTGCGATCGCGATCGTCCTCCCTTGAGACTCGGCGCAGGAGGTTGGCCAAGCGAGACTCATCCGAGTGAGCCATCCCTCTGTCTACAAAAGCACATTGACGTTCAGCATGCTGTGAGGGACACGCAAGAACGTCTTGACCAAAGTTGAGCAGCCTTAATGAGATGATTCAGGAACGCATCCCGTCACATCTTTGAGTGGCGTACGTTTCTGGCTCAGCCTCACCCTGCGATTTCCTCATGTCCTTTGAAGCGAAAGCACGGTTTCCATGCTGAAACGAGTTTAAATCCGCCGTCACGTCATTTGGCCTCAACTCTTGCCCCAGCGACTTCCAACCAAAAGTAGTATCGCAGACACCCTGGCCAGCTTCATATCCACCTGCGGGATGCAAAATAAGTGCGGTTTGACTTTTGCCGATCGCTCAGCTCCGAGACGCCTCACCCTCTTCATGGAGTGCATCCGCAGCAGCATAGGCATCGCTGGGCGCCGCTGGCTGCTCAGCCAAGCTGGAGGGCGAGGTGTCGGAAAACGCTGCCGAGCCAAGCTCGCTGGACCTCACTGCGTCCTCGAGGAATGACACACCGTCAACTCTGGAGAAAAGGACAACAACTAATCACCCCCCACCCCTGAACTGAACATTTAAAGATTTATATTTTCTGGGCTTTATATCTTGTTCAAGTCTTTCCTTCTGGAAGTCGTTAACCTGATGTGCAAAATATATACAGTATATACCGGTGATATAAAAAATATACTGTAGGTGAAACAAAATGGTGGAAAAATGGGGGTGGGGGCGATTTCTCTTGGTTTTGGAAATCTTGAAGTCAAAATAGAATGTCATGGAGCAGGTGCTTTTATTTACAAGTGTATGCATACAATTATGCACATGAGACTGCAGACACGATATTTCGGAACGGTTGATTAAATAGGAATGTAGTGTCAGTGTCTGTAAATATGTCATTTTAATGGCTGCTTACAATTTGGATTTATATGTATTTACAAAAAAATGCACCCATTATTCGGGATTAAAAAAAAGTGAAAAAGCCAATTTTGCACCAACGCTAGTGCAACAATTTTGCAACTGTTGCCAAATATATTAGTCACAAGACTGCAAACGAGATGAAGCAAAAGTATTGTTTTGTTTGTTTGAAGGTTTGCAAATGTGGACTGGTGCATTTCCAGCTAGTATTCAGTTGTACAGCATTTCTGGTTGAGCCACGTAGCAGTTGATCAAACTGGCATCGGTATCGAAGACAAAGCAAAATATTTGGCCCATTTTTTGGTGCATTTTGATGTGTATGTTAAATTAAAAAAAAAAAGCGAACGTGTAAGTTAAGAGGAATTTGATACAGTTAGAAATGGGAAGATCATAAACGTTTGCAAATAGCACCGTGAGAATCTTATGCAGCGGTGCCTTCAGTCCATGACTGCTGTTCCCACATGGCCATAGTTCAATGTGCGGTGGGGACACCTCGTGCTCGTGAAGCGGGCATTATCATCATCATCACTGCGAATACGAATTAAATATTAACCTGAAAACCCGAGGGAACGGGTGCGTAAACTGCAATCTTTGGTGAAAATGATGCCTCCCGTTTCTACGGCCTTCCAAATTCAACCTCGTTGAAACCGTGGGCGATTATCGGGCCCGGGATATTCACAACCTTGGTACAAAGAAGAAACACGCTATTGTGAAAGTGTTTATAATTCTAAGCGTTATTCGAATGTCATCAACGCGGGGGCATATAAGTCATTGCACGCCGCAGAAGCTGGGCGCCAGGAGCAAACAAAGCCATTTCTGTCACATTTGAAGCCACGTTTAGCGCGCGCTTTGCGATCAGATGTCCGAGCGCAACTGTCACCAAGATGCACTCGCGGGTGTTGGGTCGCATTTCCGAGGCACGTTTGAAGGGAATCCCGGGCTAACGTTAGCGTCAGATCACCAAATCAGTGCTGCATGTACGGCTCAGCCGTCGCCTAAAACTAGACAAGTGACGGTCTGAGGGACCACGTAATGTTTCTCGAGGCCGATGCTAGGCCACGTATAGGTGTTTAATTTTATGAGTCGAAAGGCTAAAAATAAGTTCCCTTCCCACGCGGCGACTACTTGACGAGGAAGCCGAGCATAGGCCCCGAAACACACAGCGTTTGATTTTCACCAGTCGTCCCCGGAACGGAGCACCAACCTGGGCTGCCAGTCATTCCGGTGTGGCTGCAGTTTGTGGGCACCGCTGAGCCGAGACCTCGAGGCTTTCCGGCTCATTACCTTTTGGGGAGCTGCATGGCCCGCTTGTAGCGGTAGCGTCAACCGAGTACCTCGGGCTTGGGTTTCGTTTTCTGATAATGTCAAGTATCGCAAATCGGTGGCAACTCGTTGTTACAGTTAGCTTGAGGTTGTGTTTGGTTAGCCTTCTTCGTGCTGGGAGAAGCAAGCGATTCACCCTTAGTGTTCGTTAGCGCCTCCAATCGACTGATGGCGTCAACTACAATGTAGTTTAGGAAGGGAAGGCCGTGGAATTTCAAAGCTTACTTTATTTACGCGATACCAAAAATCTTCAGGCGGATCTTTTAAAGACGATTCCAGTGAGAAAATAGTTTTCACGTGCGAAATGACAAATATCAAGAAAGCTTTGACTCTTGATGTGAAAATGGATCCAATCTGACCAACGTCGATTGCAAAGTCAACGGGAGTCGAGATTTTTGGTCTGACCGTTTGTGCAATATCCAGGTTTCAAACTCCCATAACAACATTTTATCCTATTTTCAAAAGAATGCTATTTTGCCGTTAAAATCTATTACACAAATATTGTTGTGACCTTTTTGGTTTTAATTGTGCACCCAACAAACACCCTATTCTGTATCCTGAACGAGGTGCACTTGTTGACTTTGAGCTCTCGTCTACTGAGTTGGTAATTACATCGGGGATGCTAGTATCCCAGCATTCACACAAAACCGTTAGTAATTGGGTGACTGGGGCGTTATTTTTCTTCTTTTGTGCTATCAATTTTAAAAAAAAACGTCCTTTTCCGTCTGGACCTTGTATACCATAAATTTAATCCCATGTACTGTGACGGCAGCATCTCGAGGCAAGATTGTATTTTACATACCGACCACCAGAGGGAACCCGTGTGCACCAGATGTACAGTTCTCGTTCAACGCGTTAATAGCAAAGCCTAAAGGTCAAACTTAGTCATCAACAATTTGGAAATTCATTCATTCATCTTCCGAGCCGCTTGATCCTCACTAGGGTCGCGGGGGGTGCTGGAGCCTATCCCAGCTGTCTTCGGGCAGTAGGCGGGGGACACCCTGAACCGGTTGCCAGCCAATCGCAGGGCACACAGAGACGAACAACCATCCACGCTCACATTCACACCTAGGGACAATTTAGAGTGTTCAATCAGCCTGCCACGCATGTTTTTGGAACGTGGGAGGAAACCGGAACACCCGGAGAAAACCCATGCAAGCCCGGGGAGAACATGCAAACTCCACACAGGGAGGCCGGAGCTGGAATCGAACCCGGTACCTCTGCACTGTGAAGCCCACGTGCTAACCACTGGACTACCGGGCCGCCCCCAATTTGGAAATAATAATTATAAAAGTGATAGTAATAAAAGTCCTCATCATCATCATAGAAAATGCATTAATTGCTAGGAGTAACTGGGAAATGTTTTTTACACAAAAAACGCCTTACTATACACGGTCGTTTTTTTCGGCTTAAAGTTAGCTGAAAAAAGAAATCGGGACGAAGACGAAAATGACTCATCCGGCTCTCGAGGGAGCTCTCGGCGCTCATCGTTCACTCCAAAGAGCCGTCCTTTTCTACCGGCTCGTTCGCGATCGACACATCACTCACTGCTTGCACTGTGCTTTGAGCCCGGCGATCCCTCACAAACTACTCTGGAGTTCTCCTTTCGGATACGAACCGAGAAATCTGCTCTCACTCTCATCTCTTGGTGGATTAAATCGGAATCTCCCCCCCCCCTCCCCACGATGGATTTTATTTCTTTGGATGGAAATTGGGAACTCACCGCTCCAATTGAGAGGTAGGCTGATTCTCGTTTATTGTTGGTGTCGTAAGGAGGGAAAACCCTACTGGGGGATAAAAAGAGGTTTTCAATGATTCGGCGAGAAACACGTTAGCAGTCTTACATGGAAATGATTCAACATACAACCCGGTTCCTCGACCGTGCCTTGCCGGAGCCCGCCCCGAGGACGCTCCAATTAGGTCCTCTCTCGGGCGTCTTTGAAGAGACGCTTCCGCATCAATTTGTGTGTGTGCGTGTCTTTTCAAGCGTTGTAAAAAATCTGTCCAAGTTCGAGCTCAGTTCCGCTGGGCCAGTCATTGAGACAGTAAAGGCAGGATTCGTTGTACGACCACTTAACGTGCTTTATTTCAGCTTTCAAATAATTAAAAACATCTCAAATTATTATACATATACAAAATAGGTACAGATCTTGTGGCGTTCGTCCCGATTTCCTTTTTTTTTTAATCGATGGCTCGCTTTCTGTGCATTTCGAAATTTGGCATGAGAAAACCCGCCTCCAGAAAACATGAAACAAAAGACAACAGGAGTTTTGATGCGGATCGCGGAGGGCAAGGCTTTGGGAAAATTTGCTTGAGTTACATGAGGGGGGGGGGGTGAGAACAGAAAAACAAAACAGAAAAAGTAAAGGTTCCTTTGTTCGGTGGTTTCATTTTCGCACCAAAAAAGAAAAAGCTAAAAGGCCTCTGTCACGTTCTTGAGCTCAACAGCAAAGAACCGTCGAGACAAAGTGGATGTCAGGGACCCTTCACAAGAGAATAGCACCAGTTTGGTTTTTTGTTAAAGTGCCTCAGTGACTCCACTGATCGCGGGCAAACACACTTCTTTCAAACATTTTTTTTCTCTCTCTCTTTGAGGTAGCCGTAGGATGTTCTTGAAAAGAAAAACCAGTTTTAAACCCATGTTTCTCTGCTGGTGGTTTTAATGTGACTTTGGCAGACAAGAGGAACAAACAAGAGCAAAACCGACAGGGACTTTGGGCAGGTGGAGAGCGGCCGGCATAACAACAAAGACAAACATGACTGTCAGTTTCACCGTTTATTCATCAACACCTGAAATGTGGTACAAAGCAATCGGGTTCTGTCTGTCGGGACTGTCCTTTCATTCCTCTCACCGCAGGGCGGGTGTATAAAAATACAAAAGTCACCTGTGTGTTTCTGTAAACTCCAGAGAGGCCTGGATTGGCTTGGTTGAAGAGGGGCCGGGGGGAGTCAATTTGATCGAAGCATATATTATTTTCTTGTAGCCAGTGAAAATCTTCTCTATGGGATCCTTGGTGTTGGTGATGGTAAAAACGAGACAAAAACAGAGTCAGAAATAAACAAAACCAAAAAAACAAAAGTAGTGGTCCCAAATGCGACGATGCGAGCATTGCCGCATCACTGCCATCTTTGTTGAAGTGCAGGTTTTAGGCATGGTAGACCATTGGAACAATGGTCGGATAGAATCGCAGGATGAGGAAAAAGGGGGCCAGATCAGAAAAAAAAAAATGTTTTGGTGGCTTTTTCTTTTTTTTTTTTTTAAGAGGGATGGTTGCTAGAAAAAAATGAAACGCACACACTCACGCACCACAACATATTCAAGTCCAGATTTCTCTTTTTACAAGAAACAGACAGGTCCAACTTCAAGGCCAAACTCTTGGTCTGGAGCACCAACGTCCATAGGAGCGATGTCAATGATGGGCAGGCGAGATGTTTTCGATGTCTTGTACTCAATGACTGTCTTGCCCCATGTACCGGTGTGTGACTGCGAGGAGAGAAAAGAATCGGCTCAGGATGCGCGTTCATCAACGTTTAAAACTCCCAACCAATACACACTTCCTAAAAACTGCATACGTTGCAATCCAACGTGCCAAAACCGCGCCGTGAATACGCATTTATGTCATCATCCGCATTGTTTGTACATCCGCACTGTTTCACGAATCACTTCTTTGTTCATCACACGGCACCTCGTCAGAGATGGTCCAGAAAGTCAAAACCCTGCCGCTCCAGCTCAACGGGCAGGTCGACGAGCTGCCTTGAGTAGAAGCGGTCCAGAACTTTCTGGACCGGGATTTATCATTTCCGCATGGAGCGGTGATTTCGAGCAAAGCGAGCAAACGGGGTTGTTTTTGCGATCGAGCAGATGAGCTCACCGTGCAGCCGTCCTCGAGGACACTGTAGGTGAAGCGGCTGTTGCCCTCAGCTCGGATCTCAATCTCGTTGGAGCCCTGGAGCATCAGAGCCTTCTTCAGGTTGCCGGTGGCGGCATCCATGTAAGAGATGCTGTTCTTGCAGTGGTATGTGATGTTCTGGGAAGCCTCAGTTGACATGAGACGCAGGAAGGTCATCTGGATGTTGACGTCTTCCGGCAGAGAGCCCTCGCTGCCGTACTCGAACTTTGGGGAAGGAAAGCACAGCGCAGAGGGCTCGGTACACGTTCCGATCGAAAGTTCCCCCCAACCAAAGGAGACTTGTTGGGAGATTCGGCGCGTTTACCTGGAAGCCCTCGTTCATTGCCTCGCCGAACCAGACGTGCTTCTTCTCCTTGATGTTCTTGCTGACGTACCAGTTCTTCATGGCAACCTCACGCTGAGTTGGGGACACGCAGGTCTCTCCGGTCTCCATGTTGCAGTAGACCTTGATGGCGTCCTGATTGCAGCCCTGGTCAGGGTCAATCCAGTACTCGCCTGAAGACGGAGGGGTACAAGCTATCAGACTTCAAAAGGGGCCGCAACGCATCGCACGCTCTTGTCTCATCTAAGGGGGTGGATCCAGTCTCAGCCTTCATGCCCCACTACCGCCGCAAGGAAGCGTGTGAATAGTCCGTGGCATCATGACTCACCGCTCTTCCAGTCTGGGTGGCACATCTTCAGGTCGCGGCAGGTTCTGGCGGGGTTCTTGCGAGTGCCGTCGGGGCTGCGGATCTGCTCAATCTGCTGGCTCAGGGTCTTCAGAGTGCTGTCCACCTCCAGGTCGCGGTCGCGCAGAACGTTGGCGTCATCAGCGCGGTACATACGGAAGGGATCGGGACCCTTGTCCTGGGGCTGGGAGATGAAACCGATGTCAAATCCGCCGCCGTGGGCGCCTGGTGCTCCGGGGGGTCCGGGAGGTCCGGGAGGTCCCTAAAGAACAAAAGGCAGCGTTAAAACAATAGATCGGGCAGTGATTACAATGGATAGCAAAGTTAAGCGAGCCTTACAGAAGGTCCCATCTCTCCAGAGCGTCCACGAGGTCCAGGAGGTCCAGAGGGACCAGGGAGGCCAGTCATACCATCCTTACCGGGAGAACCGGCAGCTCCAGAAGGTCCCTGATGGGATGGGATGGGGGCGGGGGGGGAAATAAATGAAATTCCCCAAAGGAAGAAGCTAGAACACACAACAAAGTCTCTTTGGAGCCTGAACTCACTCTGGGTCCAGCGGGTCCGGCAACACCGGCAGGTCCTGGCTCTCCAGCGTGACCCTAGTGGCGTCCAGAGAAAAGGGCAGTTAAGACCCACGTGTGTTATTTTATACCCTACATTCCAAAAAATGTGCGGCCAAGAGCGTGAAGGAACATACGGCGGGTCCGGGAGCTCCCTGCATGCCAGTGAATCCTCTGTGTCCCTTCATGCCTCTCTCACCAGCCTCACCGCTCTCTCCCTTGTCTCCACGAAGTCCAACGGCTCCCTAGGTGAAGATGACATGATTGACCCGATCTGTGCCCATTGCAGAGCTCTGTCGCTCGTGCTCATCGCGGTACTTACAGCGGGGCCACGAGGTCCAGCGGGACCAGAGGGACCAGCGGGGCCAGCAGCTCCCTGGAACACAAGAAAATCAATGAGGCGCGTCGTCGGCAGTTCATGAACCTCTCATCAAGTTGAGATTCGGAAAAGCCGCGGTTCACTCACAGTCTCTCCACGGTCACCATTCTTTCCAGCAGGTCCAACAGGTCCGGGGGCACCGGGGGGTCCGGGGGCACCGGGAACTCCAGCGGGGCCAGACTCTCCGCGGTCTCCCTAAATTTGTTCCGCAAGATCATCTCAGTTACTCTCTTTCAAAGAAATGAGGCATTCTCCCTGCAGGTGTCGGAACGCAAAAAGCTGCCCATTCTGTAGTCTTTGTTGCCGTTCCTATTTCATACGGAGTATCTCGTTCAGTATTGTAGGGGGAGCCACGGCCTTTCCCGACGGTGACTTTCCAATCAAACAAATGCCGGCCGGTGAACGGCTCATCGATTTGGTTTTGAGCCGCGCTCATCTTGGAGCGACGACGCAACGATACAAACGGCTTGCTTGCAACTTGGGCTGTCGCAGTCGGGGGCGATTCAATTGAGAGCAAAGTTTGCCGATTGTCAGCACATGCCGTTTGCAGCGATGTCGACTGCGCTCACCTTGGGTCCAGCAGGTCCATCACGGCCAGCGGATCCCTCATTACCAGGGGAACCCTGAAGGAGAAACACCAGACAGATCAATTGTGAGATCCTGTCAAAGGACAAACGCGCGGGAGGTTGACAGATAACGCAAGAGCCGCTTTCTTGTCATACCTCACGTCCGGTCTCTCCAGCGGGTCCAGCCAGTCCAGGGGGTCCCATGGGTCCGGGAGGTCCGCGCTCACCACCGGGGCCGGCAGCTCCCTGCTTTCCGGGCTCTCCCTGTGGGCGACGTGCGCAGTGAGTCGCGATAGCCCGAGCCAAGTTAACGGCATGCTAGCTGGAAGAATGAGGCCTCGATAACGTGAGGACAAAGTCATCGTATGAACTTACAGTAGGTCCGGGCAGGCCGGGGAAACCTCTCTCTCCTCTCATTCCAGACAGACCGACAATACCACGCTGTCCGCTGATACCCTGAGGTCCAGGAATACCGGCACTACCCTGGGGTGGGGGGTGATTGCAGAGGCAAAGTGTTAGGCAGACCACCAGAACGTGGACCCTTTTTCAAAATGATCTTTCATGCTTGCCAGCAAGACGAGTAAAAGTAAAATAGCAGTTTGAAGCGGAGGGGACTTTACAGTAAAGGGGAAATAACTTACAGGAGCACCGTCAGCACCAGGGCTACCCTTCTCACCAGAAGGTCCAGGGGCTCCAGCGGCTCCAACCTCACCAGGGCGACCGGCAGGTCCGGTATCACCACGGTTTCCTTTGGGTCCCTCCTTTCCACTGGGTCCGGAGGGTCCGGCAGGTCCAGCGACACCCTTTCCAAAAAAAGCGGAACACAATTCTTCACGGGGCTCTGCGGATTCAACCGGCTGATGTGCTCAGATTCAAACTGGACTTACAGAGGGGCCGGGGGGTCCAACTCTACCAGCAGCACCGGGGAAACCGGTAGCGCCCTTGGTGAGAAGACACAAGGTCAATGAGAAGACTGTATGTAAATGTGAATACGATATGAGAGGGCCGCAGAACAGTCACTGTTCTAACTCACAGGAGGTCCAGCAGCTCCGCGAGCTCCCTTGGGGCCAGTGTTTCCAACGGGACCCTGAATGAACAGAGCGTCCGCTTGATCAGCGTCGGAAAGCTAACAA
This sequence comes from Hippocampus zosterae, assembly GCF_025434085.1. Taxonomy (NCBI): domain Eukaryota; kingdom Metazoa; phylum Chordata; class Actinopteri; order Syngnathiformes; family Syngnathidae; genus Hippocampus; species Hippocampus zosterae. The sequence goes on from NC_067467.1 coordinate 560,490, forward strand.
GGGGCACACAATACAATGACACCTGATCACTCGGGTTGACAAACCTGGGGTCCGGGAGCACCGGTGGGTCCAGCAGGACCGGGAGGGCCAGCATCACCCTTAGCTCCATTGTTACCGGCCTCTCCCTTAGCACCAACAAGACCGTCGGCACCCTAAATGGCGGTGATGAGAAAAAGGTTGGAGTGATCCAAACAACAGGAAAAGGTCTGCGAATGGAGCGGCAGCATTTATGGGCTTACAGGAGGTCCAGCAAATCCAGCAGGTCCAGGGGCTCCGGCCTCTCCACGCTCACCCTATGATAGAGGAGAAAATTGAACTTGAACAGAACTTGAGAAGATGGCGCCTGAACAAGACAACGTGACATTTCTTCTCTTCTTAGATGGACTGAAGAGCACAACGTGCATTAGCGTAGAGGATGACGTCAAAGGGAGGGTCGGACTGGAGTCTGGAGTGTTTCAGACAGACAGAGGGTGACTCACGGGGGCTCCGCGAGCTCCGGCAGGTCCAACGGGTCCAGCGGGTCCAGTCTCTCCCTTGTCTCCGGTGGCTCCAGCAGGTCCGGGAAGTCCAATAGCACCACCCATACCGCGAGGACCGTCTTTGCCAGGTGCGCCATCAGCGCCCTTGGCTCCTTGCTCACCCTGGAGAGGGCAGAATTGATCGAGAACAAATGAGATTCTGATCCGAGGGGAGCTTTCATCCGATTTGACATTGGTGTGACAACTCACTCTATCTCCTCTCAGTCCGGGAAGACCGGCGGCACCGCGCTCACCAGGCATACCCTGCAGTCCAGGTGGGCCCTGAGCTCCGGGGATACCAGGGGCTCCAGCATCTCCCTAAGTAAAAAGCAAATGAAACAATCAGATGGAAGAATCACTCGCAAGTAGTATCAGAAACATTTCTGCCCAAATTACCTTAGCACCCTCATTTCCAGCAGATCCGGGAGATCCGCGGGCACCAGTAGGTCCGACGGGACCGGGGGCTCCACGCTCACCGGGGAAACCTCTGTCGCCCTGAATCAAAGATGAGGCACAAATTTAGGGCAGACTCACCTGGAGCTAAATCTAACGCAGACTATTTTTGGATTGATTTGATTCGAAGGAAGGCGCTTTGAGAAAATCGAATCCCAAAGGCAACTGACTGTCGGCTAACAGAGAGTCCAAAATTATCATCAGCCGGATACTTTTACAGATCAAACATCTTGGGCATTACAGCCTGTTATCAGGTAAAGGTGAATGTGACTTACTCTAGCACCGGCAACTCCTGGGGCACCAGCCTCTCCGGGCACACCCTGAATTACAGAGAAAAAAAAACAAGTTAGAAAATAAAAGAAGAAGAAAAAAAAAACACATTTTTAAGTGGTCACAGTTGAATTCAATTAATTTTGCACCTGCTCTCCGGACTTGCCAGTCTCACCAACAGCACCTTGGGGTCCTGGAAGTCCCTGGAATCCTGGAGGTCCAGCAGGTCCTTGCTCACCTCTCTCACCAGCAGGTCCCTAAGAAGAGCAAAGGAAGGAATGTTGGAACCCAAAATGATGGGATTAGCTGGACTTTGGAGTTCATGTCTTCCTCTACTTACGTTGGGTCCAGCAGGTCCCTGAGCACCAAGCTCACCGTCCTTTCCTGGGGCACCCTAAAGAACCACAGATATTTACTTTGGGCTGTCCAGTGAGCTTTTACATGTGACGAGGACAGAAGAGAGTATCCTTGAGAACTTACAACAGGGCCAGTAGGTCCCATCACTCCTCTCTCACCAGACTTTCCAGCTTCACCCTAAAGATACGTTGGGGAGGGAGGGGGCGTGGGGGGGGGGGGGGAGACACGTCACTTGTTAGCCTCATCTTGACAATGATCCGGATAGCTTTGTGGATCTGATCAAACGCGCTCCGTAGCTCGAGACTCAGCACTTACAGCGGCTCCCTTGGGTCCGGGGAATCCCATGACACCGGGCTGGCCTCTGGCTCCAACAGAGCCAGGGGGACCAGGGCGGCCATCTTGTCCAGGGGCACCCTAATGAAATGCTACCGTTAGCCCAGTGTGCATTCGTTTCAAAACACGAGGGCGTGAACATATGGACTTACACTAGCTCCCATCTTGCCGTCGGGTCCGGGGCTGCCAGGGCTGCCAGTCATACCCTAGAGGTCAAACACAAATGTTCAGAGGAGGATATGGCCAGTCAAGAAATCCTCAGCAGCAACGTCTTACCTTAGCTCCAGGCAAACCGGCCTCACCAGTACGGCCGGGCTCACCGGTAGCACCTTTAGGTCCGGCGACACCAGGGGCACCGCGCTCACCAGTGGCACCCTAAGATTGTCAAGGGCACGCAACAAATATTTGAACACAATCAAATGGCTTCCAAGAGAAAACAAACCAACAGGTTATTATTGACACAAGTGAGTAAAAACGGCGTGGCGGGAGCCGTACTCACTTTGGGTCCAGAAGCGCCATCAGCACCAGGGAAACCACGGCCGCCAGTGGCACCCTGAAGAGGAAATGCAACAAAGCTCGCTTAGGTCTGTGAAAAAAGCTGATTTTTTTTTTTTGTCGTTCACTTTGCTCGACCAAGAACGCAGAGTTGAATACACTCAAATCTTGCAATTTGGTTCTCTGAACCCAATCAAGTCTGCTGGACCAAAATCTCTTGACTCAAAATGCAAAAGTCTGATCGTGTGACCATTCGCAATAGAATCTGAAGCGAATGATGCTCTTTTGTTGACGAATCACAGGCTTTTTTTACGAATTACCTGTAGGGGGCACTAAAATGTTTGTGAATGTCATACTGATGAAATGTAATGACGGTGGGACTTCTGTGGAATGTTCGGGCCCGCGTTCGATACGCTGAAAAAAAGCTGATCTCATATGATGCCGTGCGCTCAAGAACCTCACACACACGACGGAGCGAAATTGGACATTTTGCTACGGCGCTTACACGCTCGCCAGGAACTCCGCGGGCTCCAACGGGACCGGGCTCTCCTCTGGCTCCTCTCTTGCCCTCCTCACCAGCGGGTCCGGAAGGTCCTTGAACTCCTGGGGCGCCCTGCACGATACAAAAGGCACCAACAAAAACGTGAGCGACCGTGTTTCACGCCGTACTGGAAAGGCGGGCAAGTCGATGGCGGTGAACTTACAGCATCTCCCTTGGCACCGGGCTCTCCCTTGGATCCAGGGGCACCAGCATCACCCTGAAACAAACAAATCAGCAAACGTAAGCAAACAAGACCAAAAACTAATCAAAAGCGATCACTCAAAGACGGGATGAACAATCGGGCCAAACGTGTCGTAGGATATCAAAGCGTCAGGAACGACGTCATTCTGAATCCGATTGTGTCCGTGGCCCAGATGAAGAACAGAGCTCATGTGCTATGCAAGAGCTTTACTCACAGTGTTGCCCTTGGGTCCAGGGGCACCAGCAGCACCTTGGGATCCTGGGGGTCCACGAGGTCCGGGGAAGCCGGGAGCTCCGGCAACTCCAGCAGCACCCTGCGGGGGGCGGCAAACTCATTCATCTCAACTCTGAATCGCTGCCGTTTTAACTTTGGAGCGCGTTAAGCATCACGTCGTGCACTTACAGGAAGTCCCTTAGCTCCAGCAGCTCCATCAGCTCCGGGGTTACCCTGATGGGTAAAATGACATGTTTTTAGTGACCAGTTCTGTACAGGTCCAAAGGCATTTTTTTTTTTGGGCCTAATTTTGGTCCAAGTTTTTCATGGAGAAATGGTGGTGGTGGTGGGGGGTTCTTTGTTTTGTTTTGTTTTTTTACTTACAGAAGGTCCAGCAACACCAGCGGGTCCAGGGTTACCGGCCTCACCACGGGCTCCAGCGGGGCCCTCGGGTCCACGAGCACCTTGAGCTCCAGCCTCACCCTGAAAAGTGGATTGTGTGATTAAATAAGAAGCTAAACGTCGGTTGTACCTAACTCCGCCCTCCCCCAAATATCTTCATTTAGAATAAAATCATCATTCAAACGAAATGATGAATAATATATGTTGCCCAGTGTCAAGACTGTGCAAATAAACACAACGGCTCCAGCTAGCTTCCGTTTTCCCCGAACGTTTCACAACTACAATGCTGATGCCTACAGGATCTGTCATTTCAAGGCAATATCACTCAAATCCAATATTGTAATCTCAACCAATACAGATTTTATTTTGACCCGTCCCGTTAGCCAAATATAAAACTGCTAAACAACAAGCGCTCGCCTTGTTCCGCAAATCCCTCGAGACCTAAAAACAACTTCTCCTAAAAGAATGAAAAAAACCCCCAAACGACAACAATAATAATAGCTGTGCTTTTACCTTGGCTCCGGGGCCACCGGGGAATCCAGGAGGTCCAGCGGGGCCAGTGGGACCCTACAAAAAAATAATAAAGCCAACATATTCAGACTAATGTGCGGGACAGACAATGGAGTTTGGAGAGCCTGTTTTAAAATGCGCACTTACGGGAGGTCCAGCAGCTCCGGCGGCACCATCGTTACCACGAGCACCCTGCGGCACAAGGAAAAGCCAGTTTGGCTCCAATCTCATGCCGTGATCAACGGATTAGGCGGCGGAGAAAAACTCACAGCGGCTCCAGCAGCGCCGGCGCGTCCTCTCTCGCCAGGCAGACCGCGGGGTCCCTGAAAACGGATGACATTCGGATTCAAGGCATACACATAAGGCATCGCATAAAGCGAAGCCAACATATGGGCTAGCCCGGTTTTACCCACCATAGCACCGGGGGTTCCGTTCTCACCAGCGGCTCCGGTCTCTCCCTGCACACAAACGCAACGCCGGTCAGACGATGTTTGGGATGGCGCTTAGATCATCGGCAAGCTAACACGTTAGCGCCGGGGCTGAAACTAAATGAAATTTACGCACGGCCGGTGTGGAATTGAAGAAGAATTGGAGCATCGTGAGACGCCGGTCCCTCACATCAAACGCGAGCGAGCATCAACGCGGCTACTTTGACCAATGCGGCACTACTTCCACGTTGCGGTCGGTGTCACGGCCTCTTCCTTCGCAATTACACATGCAAACGCTCTCGGGAACTCTATTTTCCATTTGCCCCATTGAGCTTTGCTGGATCGGGTGCCTTCATTGCTTATGTGGGCAACGGGACATCATTTTTCTTCAAAGCTCAAATCCAAGCCATAGGAAGATCCGCTGTAAAAAAATCCATTTGTTCAATTGTTTCCGAAACTGTAATTGGATGTAAAATGTTTTTTTTTTTAAATGTGGGACGGTAACATTTCACCAAAAGTCGTGCCATGCGCCACAAGATACGCAGTAGGACCGAAAATCGGGTTTTCTTTGATTTGGGAGGAATAAGAGTGAATTAATCCGCGAATTCCCTTCATCATCATCATCATCATCAACCGTCATCCACCGTTGATTGGAAAAACCAAAATGCTTCTGGCGCAGGTGCATTACCACATTTTGTCGACAGTTCAAGTCGGCTATCGGCTGTGAGAATTTTCAAGCGTTATGTCCAAAACGCGGCCAAGGCTCGAATGCAAAGCAACCGCGGGGGTCCTTACCTTGGGTCCGGCAGGGCCAGTGTCTCCCTTGGAACCATCCAGACCGCTGAATCCCTGAGGTGGAGCACACATTCACAAGTCAAGCGGAGGCAAAGGAGACGCTCGGCTTGTTTACGACGCTTTTGGCTGCTTTTCCCACTCACTCTGTGTCCCTTGATACCGGGCAGTCCGGGGGTTCCTGGGAATCCACGAGCTCCCTGAGGCAGAAATCAAATGCCTTCAGGCTCTTCTTTTTTTGCTCGCGTTAAGGTGAGGAGCGGCGGCGGCGCGGGTGACTCACCTGAGCGCCGGGAGGTCCGCGCTCGCCGTTGCGACCTGGTTTGCCGGATTCACCCTGCCGTTGGAAGAAAGAAAGCTGAAGCCACGCGCCACCAAGCGAGGGGGAAGTGGAGGTGAGACTCGCTCAACTTACGTCCTCTCCGTTCTTGCCAGAGGGGCCGGCGGGGCCGCGGGGTCCCATGGGGCCCTGTAAAAGCCGACAGTTCCGCATCAAAAAAAGGTTCACCGCGCCGTCAAGTCACGTTCGCGCTCGCGTTTGGAGTACTCACAGCAGGTCCGGCCTCTCCAGACTCGCCGGGGGGACCGGTGAATCCCTGAGGGCCCTGTGCAGAAGACGTCAGCGCATTGTTAGTCAAGCTGCGCCGAACGGTGAAGCGCGGCCGCTTCAGCCAATGTCATTTGTCACTTTTGTCATCTTTCCATTCCTTCCTGGTGTGCTCGGGGGAAGGACAATGGCTTTTTTCCCCGTCACAATTGCATTTATTTACAATTATAATTATTTACAATTTGTTCACAATCACAATTTTTGTTTTTTTGCATCTCCAAAACACACGGAAATTTGTCAAAGCTGGAACGGGCAGGATTTAGAGTTAAGCATTTCAATGAGCCCAATGGAGAGGTTGGAAATGACTTTTAAGTCGCTCACATTGACAATGAAGTGGCTAGGAAGCAGGAAGTCGTGTACTTACGCTAGAACCGGGAGGTCCGGGGGCTCCACGAGGTCCCATTGGGCCCTGTCAAAGGCGAGCGGGAAAGGTTAAAAGTCCGCGCAAACCGTGTCAAATCATAAAGTGCCCACGCGCGTGCGCAAAATCGACTTGCCATGGGTCCGGGAATGGGATGGACAGGAGACTTATCGCCATAGCCGTGAGACATCTGAGGGGAGAAGTTCTGCCAGGAAATAGAGCCATGCGGCCATGTTAGAAACAGTTCAGCCAATGGCACAACTCGCCCATCAAACCCAAAAAGTGCCTGCTTGCTCAGTGACCAGGAAGTAAATCATTTGTGTTTTTCTTGTTATCCGCTCGTGAATGAAATGCTTTGCGCTGTAACGCAACATCGGGAAACATCGGCTTCAAATTGAAAATCAATTCTACGTCAACAAGAATGGAGGTGGTTTGATGGGCGACAGATACGTCATCGTAACTGAATTTTTTTTGATGATTGTTCCAAATCGCGACTATTTTGCCGTGATTGTGAAGTAGCATCAAAACAATGTCAAGATAGTGCCGACGCGGTTCAGGACGATACGGAAGCGAGCGCCTTGTTGCATGAATTCGGTCCCGTCGACGCGAAATGATCAACAAGAGCAACGACTAGAAAAAAACAACAACAAAAAAAGATATATCGAAGAAAAACTCTCAACTTACTCCACCGAGGCCGGGGGGTCCAGGGGGGCCGGGGGGTCCGGGCAGACCGGGCTGGCCGTCGAGACCGTCGTTACCGGGGGGACCGGCGGGACCCTATGAGGGGGGGGGCAGAGAAAATGGAAGGCCCTTAAAAGTCATGATAACAACGTCAAATTACCAAGCCGACTATTCATCCGACACGGCCGTCAGATTAGCGATTTGAAGGGTCGCCTCTGCCGTTTGCAGTGACGGAATTACAACCATAACCCTGGTCAAAGGTTGTGACCACGTGACCTTCCGGGAACGGGGGTCACGTGACCGTAGGAAGGAGGAACTCATTAAGACCCGCGAAAAGAAACAACTTGACAGATTTGGAATGAGCGTGAATGTCAGCAAGCCGGAAATAGCAATGAAACATTTGGATAACCGTGAGGGGAAATGCGCAATAAATACATCAAATACGGTTGACGGCCATTTTCTCTGAATCCCAATCGCAATTCGACATCGTCTCGCAGATGGACTCGCTAAGTTTCTCTACCGTCGCCGTCGGACAAAGTGTTTGTCTTTCAAACACGGGCGGGCTTCGGCTCGGCCTCTGCGTTTTCATTCGCTGACATTTCAACCTCCGCACCGACGACTGAAGCGGAAAACGGCCGCCGGCATTGACGTGACTTCCGCTTGGCGAAAAAGCAGCGCCATCGGGGCTCACGCTCGAACGTAACTCGGCGGGAGTTTCCGCATTAGATTTCATGACCTCAGCGGGAACGCTGAGGTGACGGCGTGCATCCGAGACTAAAACGAGAGCCGACGGGTGGACATGTGTGCACTTACTCTCTCTCCCTTGGGTCCGCGGTCTCCCTTGGGTCCCTAGAACAGGAGGAGGAACAAAAAAAAAAGAATTTTAGCAGAGGACACAAGTCAATTCACGAATCGTGCGATTGATTTATCTCAACACGTGATCAAACTATTCTATTTATGGTTGAGGGGGAAAAAAAATGTATGAGATGTTTGGTGGTCATTCGTGACCCAAAACAAAGAGCGCGAAAATTAAGTGGTGGTTTCGAGTTCAAATCCGGGATGATTTGAAATCATTTGCAGTGAGGCTTTATTGAACAGACGTGACGTACGTAGCCATGTGATCGTGTAAATAATCATATTTACCTCCACCTGAGATTGTCCCTGGTAGCCTGTGAGCAGATGAGGAGAGACATATTTGTTAGTTGGACTTGTTTACCAAAGATCAATTCTTTTGTGTCGGTGCGACTTAATGCCGGGATATTTCACTTTTTACAGTCGCTGTGGTGTAAAAAGTAACATTGAAACGCAACCGTCACGTGAAAAACAATGACTCGAGTGAAATGCGACTATTTTGCGTTTCGGGAAGGAAGCTGGGAAAAGGACGGGCCGCGGTACCGTCGTCGGGGCAGATGGGGCAGCACTCGTCGTGGGGGATGACGGGGTTGGGGCAGTCGGTCGTGTCCTCGCAGATGACCTCATCGCACATCACGGTGCCGCTGTCGCACACGCAGATCTGGCATGGCTCCGGTTTCCATACGTCACGGTCCGCAAACACCTGGCCGTCAAGGGTGCAGCTTCCACCCGTGCCTGCGGGGGGCGACAGAGGGCCGCACGTGTGAACCAATAAGAGAAAACGCCACCCGGAAATCAATCAGATATCAATATTCGAGTGCAGTCGCGGGCTGGCACCTATGGCGATTTTGTAAGAAAATTCTTGAGCGTCGGTTTTAAACGGACGATCATGACGGGGCTAATCCAAGAGCTGCCGAAAGCAGGTCCACCTGATCTTGCTTTCCAAAGTCGAGGGCGGAAAGCGTGGAAAAACTAACCTCGCTCACCTCATAATATTCAACCGTCCCACAATTCCATCATTTAAATGTGACCGACCGCATTGCTGATTTTGATTCGAGTTTTCAAGCGGAGGAAAAAAAAAACATTTGTGGTCATTCTGTCCCGGGATACCAGATTGGTGAGCTCAGAGCGGCTGAGGGCGTGTTGGCAGCAGCTGCTGGAACCGCTTTGCATGTGTTTGCAATTAGAGCACAGCATGAAAAAAAAAAAAAAAAGCAGAAAAGGAAAAAGGGAGGGGAGGGGTTGGGAAATGAAAACTGGGCGTCCAGATGTGTGTGCAAAATGCGCAGGCCAACCACTAGAGGGCGGTATAGGACGAAGCAATCTCATCTGCCTGACAGCAAAGTTTTACGAGCCTTTCTCGACAATTCACATCTGGAAACACGCATTCCGTCTTCCTTTGTTCTCCTTTTTTGGGAGCATTACGAGTGCCAATGCGCCAAAAATCACACGTTTCAGTTTTTTGGGTGAAAACTTCCTTCAGCTCACGGCACATGAGGACAAATGTTTGCCGAGGACAAGACTACACCTGCTCACCGCCTCCTCCTCTCCCTCTCGATGTTTCCACCCAAGGTTTCGCTGTCCCTCACCTGCCAGGTGCCAGCCAGTGTCTAGTTTGAAGCCTCCTCTATTCCTTCCATTGGGCTATCGGGCCGGGGATGCGTTTCGAAGCGGAGCGAAGCTATAAAGCGCGTTAAAGGCCCCGTGCGCGAGATCGGAAGGCAAAGTGTGAATTTGGCGAACCGCGCTGGGCTCGGAGTCTAGGTCAGGCCTGGAGGTAAACCTGCTGCGACTTGCTTTGCATGCATTAGGTGTGGGGAGGGGGGGGGGGGGGCGGAGGAGAGAGGGGCCTCTTTGGAGATGCCCGTCGCATTACGCAAAGCCTAGCCTGCATCTCGCTCTCTCGCTATCTGTCATGCAGAAACATTCTGTTGAGCAAAGTTCCTTCCCTTCCTCCCTGTCTAAATCTCATCCGCTACATCCACATGTCGAGAAAATATCCACGTTGCAAAATCAGAGAGAGGGCGGGAAAAAAAAAAAAGCTCCAGAAAAAAAACAAGTGATGAAACGACGAGACTTACGGTCGTCCTCGCCCTGAGCCCTCACCAAGAGCGCCGCCGCGCTGAGCAGCAGCGCCAGCCGCAAATCCACAAAGCTGAACATATCTAGATGCCTCTAGACATGTAGACTCTTTGAGGCAAGAGAGGAAAAAAAGTTGGGGGGTGTCTTCTCTTTCTGCTACACTCCACTCATACACGGGTGTTTGGGGGTAGGGTCCGCTTGTTCCACAGTCCTCCTGACCCCAGCAGAAAACTCCCTACTGCCTACACCAACTTTCCGCCGGGCTTTTTATATGGGAGTCTCAACTGGGAGGCGCTGGGACTGCAGCGACTGGGACGCACCCTCGTTACCCTTTTGCCGGAGCTCGCGTTTAGGGAAGACGAGAATGGGACCCCTCCCTCAAAGGAAGGGGAAGGGAGAAAAAAAAACAGATGGGAAGAAAGAAAGGAAAAAAAAAGAGGTCCCTCCTTCCATGATTCCACAGCAGAAGGGTTTGGATGAGGAGAATGGGGGATGGGGGGTGGGGGGGGAGGGCGGGGGGGGGAGGAAATCTGATCTTGAAGAGCATCGGTTGGTCGGAGGAAAGATCTCGCAGCTTCATTCCAGACTTGCGCGCCGAGCTGCTAGCTGCTCCGCGTCGTCTTCGGACGCGTCTTGCTAATGTTGCCGCGATGTTGAGCAGATGCTGCGCGTTGCACCTGTGGGCCTCGAAAAAGGCATTCGGACCCCCCCCCCCCCCCCCCCCCCCCATCCCCACCCACCCTGACGGTCAGTTGCCATCAAGTTGTCATTCGGGACTCACACAGGCCGCAGAAAGATTTCTCGCTAGCCGACAGAATCAAGCATCCCCCCTGATAATGGCTCACTCGCCCATCGCTCTTCCTCCCCTTTCATCGATTTTTTTTGGGTGTGCCACATCTTGAAGATGCGGAGCAGGCCGAAGTCGGCCACCGTGGGAAAAAAAAAAGTGATTTTTTTTTTAATGTATATTTTTATGATTTTTATTGCGCTGTTGTTTGTTCCTGCACAACTCGGGGCTTTGCCCAACTGACGAGAGCGAAAGTGAAAAGGCCTTTTGGAGGCTCTCCTCTCGCGGCGGCGTCCTTCACAGCCGAGCCGCAGAGAAGCTGGAGGCCGCCACGAGCTGAAGGGAGACACGCGGCCGTCTGATCCAGCACAAAGCAGACACGTTGCACAGTCTCAAGCCGGCCAACAAGTCCAAGTCACTCCCTCTCTCTCTCTTTTCTGCTCGCACACACTGCAGATACCTTCACATTATCCATGTGTCTGCCTGTCCCTTTTTTTTTTCTTTTCTTGGAGGAAGATGGAATGCAATGTGCCTTTCGAGAGGATCGAAGGCAGGCAGAAGAAGAAGAAGAAGAAGAAGAAAGAGAGCAAAGTGCCACCTCATCGTCCCCCGATTCGACCTTCGGCCGGGATGTGCGAGCGCTCAAAATGGACAAAATGGGACAAAAAAAAGTTCTCGATCATCAAAGTACAGTTGGGGGAGGAAATGCCACGTGTTTGCGTTTGGACTTTTTTATTTTTTTTCACTTCATCCCTTCCCGACTTCCTCCCGATTTCAAATGAACAGTAAGACAATCCCCCCCCCCCGCTCCCCGTGCCTGCGTGGCTTTTATCCGGGTACTCCGGTTTCCTCCTACATTCCCAAAACATACACGGCGGCTTCATAGAACACTTCAAATGCCCCTTTGGGTGTGAGATTGTGAGCGCCAATGGCGGTTTTTCCACGGGTGGCCTGCGGTTGTTGGGGTGAACGTTGTTGATCTCATTCGAGGGTGGGCAATTCCAGTCCTGGAGGGCCGCTGATGAGCTGATCATTTGAATTGGGTGTGTTGAAACTGGGAGAGATGGGAAAACAGGCAAAGACAACGCCCCCCCGCGTCGCACAGCGTCGACACGACAGGAAAGACGCGAGACATGAGTGAGAGGCCGGCGTCAGTCCGGGTGTTGTGCTTTTGATTTCTGATCAGGTCAAGGTGAGAAAAAAAAATAATTTCCGAAAAGGAAAAACGAAAACCCTTCATTTTGGGCCCCCCCCCCCCCAGCTGTTTCTTCCTTTGACTGAGTCATTAAAAAAAAATAAATCCGATTTTGAAGTCAAGTCGAAAGTATTTCTGGAGCACTTTCAAACAGGAGCAATTGAACATGCACAATAAACAGTAAGACAAATCGGTAAGAAAGGCGGTAGAAAGCAGCAAACAGTAAAACCAAGAACAAAACTAAGTCATGCTAAGTCCAATGCCAAAGACATAAGACAAACATAATTGCTCTCTCCTCTCTCTCTTATTTCCGTCAACAGGCGGGCCGGTAAAAAGAATTCAGTCGCCGGTCAATTCAACTCTTTCAACTGTCATACGAGTTTGGAATGAAGTTGTCCCTCGTAGGCTACAACAGCAAAGAACTTTGTCAATGCTAACTTTGCTAACACTCGGCGAGCACGGACGGGGTCCAAAGGCCTTCAGGAGCCCAGTCTCTCGCCGACACCAACAAGGAGAGCCTGCAGCCATAAACATCAAGACCACTTTCGTATCAGATAAGAAAAATTAAAAAAAAAATTGACAGACTCCAGCAGCGAGATTGTGGGTAGAAAGAAGTAAAACAAAAGTGTTTGCATTCACAAACTAAATGTTAGACAGTTTGACGCACGTTTCCTTTGACCGGCGAGTGAGCGTTTATCCCCCCCGACGCCGAAGGTGATGGAAACTCAAAGACATGGACTGCCCACGGTAACGTTTCTCCATAGCCACGCTCAGGTAGAAAGCACTTTTGATGGCGCTCTACTGTTGACTGCGCACTTCCGTTGCGCTCGTAAAAAGCCAAAGGCGCAGCTGACTGTCATCATACACAGCAAGACTTTGCGTTGGGGTGAATGTGCACAATTGTACGTAAAGAAGGAGCCCCCCCCCCCCCCCCCCCCGCCGCCTGCTGGTTCCTCATTACTGCCTTTAAGAGGTTCACTCATAAACATGAGTTTAGCATCTTTATGAACGGAAGCTATTGGCTGTTTGAAGTTTATGCTACTGGAAAAGATGAGAGAAAAGGTTGGGAGGGGGGGCAGGGGGGGTGGGTTCTCCCTCCTGTAAATCCTCATTTCAAGCAAGCGCGTGCACGCGGAGCCACGTCGGCCCTCTTCTGCACGGGGATGACGCTGCCATGACCGGGGGGGGGGGGGGGGGGGCCTTCCTCCGAAGCGGGGGTCCACTTTTTGTGGCCGCGCTTGATCGGTTTCGATTATTGAATCCTGGCACGTTTGCTGAGGAAGAGAACGCCGAGCTCACCGTCATCTTCACGTCGTCAAGCCGAGAAACAAAAGAGAGAGAAGAAGGAGGAGAGACCACGGTCTGCCTACGTTCGCTCCGGGCGCTGAAAAGGGGCTAATTGAAGGCCTCGCTTTGGTTTTGGAAGCCAAGGGAGGGACGGTTGAAGAATCAGACGCAACACTCCTTAGAGGGAGAATGGAAGGGAAGCCACGTCCACATGCGTGACTCATCCCCCCCTCCCTCCCCCCCTCCCCCTCCCTCCTCTGTAATTCTTTCTCTGGATACATTATGGGCAGTAATGATAGGATTTATTTCCAGCAGCAGTTTGTTGCGCCCGTTGAAACTTTGCGCCGGGAGAAACACGTCGACGTGACTTCATTCCTGATGGAATAGCGTCGCGCTGCGCCTGCTATCAACTGGCACAATCGTGATTTGGAGTCTGACGCTTTTCAAACTAGCGACAGACAGTCGGCGGAAGGCAAACTTCCTACCGCGACCTGCGTGACCTGATCACGTGCTCCCCGTTTTTGCATTTGCACGTAAAGACCCCAAACAGATGACAGAAGAAAGTTTTCTGGTGGAAATTTAAAGACAAGAAAAGGGGGAGGAGACCAGCTGAGGGTGAACAAATGGGGGAGGGGGCGAGGGGGGGGGGAGTGAGAAGTTAGCCAGTACGGTCACGCTGCGGAGGAAAGAGAGGAATGTTTAAAACACTTTCTGTCTCTCTGTTGCACTTACTCACCCATCGAGAGAAGAGAATCACAGCCCATCCCCCCCCCCCAGCTCCAAAACCACACACACACACACACGCGGAGCAGACAGGCCGAGGATGGAAACTATGAACACTGCAGTTGCCAGACGGCAAAGAGAAATGATCAACACAAGTAAAAAAGAAGAAGAAGAAAACGGGGGAGGTCTCTACGACTTTCAGATGACTGAAAGGACTTTACGCCGAGAAAGGCTTGGCGCCATGATGATATCCCGACTTGGACCGAAACGTTTGGACCCCCCCCCCCCCCCCATGACGTTCATTGGACACATTAAGCGTTCGTCAACACCAAAGTGACAACAGTCAAGTCCTATCGCCCCCATCATGTGCCGCAAGCGATCCAATGAGTTAGCTCGCTAACGTTGCACGCGCGTGCATTAATGCCGTGTCATTCGTAGCCCCCTGGTGGCTGTCCAGCTCCTGTCTTGTAAATACCCCCATGGCGGGGGTAACCCCTTGACCTGAGCGCACGCGCCACTGCGGCAGCGGGCTCTCGGAGACCGCGATCCCCTTTCGAAGCGCCTTCCATACACTCAGATTTGCTCAATTTTCTGCTCGACACACCAGGAAGTTAGCGCGGGCGAATACCCGAATTTTTCATAAACTCTTTTGACCTCGCTTTGAAGGAGGAGGAAAGCCAAACGGCATAGGGCCCATCTTCGACGTGGCAGGGTGATGTTGCAAAAGCCAGCTGAGAGAAAGAGAGAGAGAGAGAGGGCGGGGGGGAGGGAGGGAGGGGGGGAGGAGAGAGAAAAGAGGTGGCCACTTTTGTCGCCAGACTGCATTGAGACTTTAGGCCGTGAACATTCAAGACTTTCTCAATGCAGCGGACTGGGTGGGGGGGTTGGGTGGGGGACGACAAATCAACAACAACATCAAGTGAACGCAGCGAAACCGCTAATGCGTGTACAACCAATTTCCAATTTAGCGTTCAGTCAGCCCGTCATGCATGTTTTTGGAATGTGGGAGCAAACCGGCATACCCGGAGAAAAGCCACGCAGGCCCGGGGAGAACATGCAACCTCCACACAGG
This sequence comes from Hippocampus zosterae, assembly GCF_025434085.1. Lineage (NCBI taxonomy): Eukaryota > Metazoa > Chordata > Actinopteri > Syngnathiformes > Syngnathidae > Hippocampus > Hippocampus zosterae. Next base: position 575,651 of record NC_067467.1, read on the forward strand.
GACGCACTAACCACTGGGCCGTATATATGATTCCTTCATTTCTATATCTATATCTCTCTATCTATGCATTTCTAGCTAGCTAGCTAGCTAGCTGGCTCGCTAAAATGTATGCGTGCGTCACTGATGGCGTAGCGGCGCGCACTCGCTTGACTTGTGAGCGGCAGCGTGGGATCAGTTCCCACCCAGTGGCGGTGGTTTGTCTCCGTCTCGATATGTACCCGGCGACTGACTGGCGACCGATTCAGGGTAGAGTCCGCGTAAAAATAAAAAAAAAAAAAAGCTTGTCGGCTTTGCTACGTTTCAGGGAATGACCCAAGCGCATCGACACGACACGGGAGTGCCCGGCGGTACTTTGAACGACTTTTTTTTGGTTTTGTTTTCTGAAAGTTCGAAGGATTGGTGGGCTCGGAGGTGAAATTGCAAGGCAAAAAAAAGCGAGTAACATGAGAGATTAGAAAAAAAAGAGAGAGTCTGGGTCAAAAGTGGAAAAAGAACATTCCCTTGCTTTTCTCTCCCTCTCCGTGGCAGTTTAATCTAAGCAGTATGTGCGCGTCTCACCCGTGAGGGGGAGGAGAGGGAGAAAGGGAGAGGCCGACACAGGCAGAAGGAGCGACAGAGAGAGAGAGAGAGAGAAAGAGAGATTTTGCATTCTTTTCCATTGAGGTCAACTTTGAAGCGAGCGCAGAAAGAAAAAAAAGAAAGATTCCCCAATCAATTTTTGTTCATTCGGCCCGCAATCGATCGTCTTGTTGTTTGAGCAACTGCGCCGTTCCGTCCACATGCACAATCTTTTTACACCGCCACCTTTCCGCCGAGTATCCAAAAGTGATGACTTGACCAGATGTCTTTCTCTCTTTTTTTTGCCTTTGAATCAAAGCAAATTGTCGTCTTCGGCCTTTAGATTATTAAAAGTTTTTCGGTTTTGGATGAGGAAAGCGATCGTCATTTTGGAACGCTTAAATCCTGCGCCAAACGAACGATTGGACTTTTTTTTTTGTTCTGGTCACATCTGCATCTCATTGTCTTCCGGCTCCAACGTGCTCATCTGTTCGGTGCGAAACCTTCATTCGGGTTTTCACGATTTCACACCGCCCCCCCCCCCCCCCCTCCGTGCCTTTCCCCCTCACAAACCCGCGTCATGGGGACTTTCAACTACTTCCCGTCCTTCTTTGCATCACTTCCTTTCTTTCGAAATGGCAAATTTGGCCTGGACGCCGATCCCGCCAACGACAAGACCGAGGCTTGAAGAAGCTTGAAGCGGGACCGCCAGGCCCGAGACGAGGCGGCGTGTGTAATCACGCCTTTTCCCTCGGCATCCAGGCCACGAAGGCCGCTATAAATACACGCTAAATGAGAGAGTCTCGTCGGCCGTGCGGTTTTGGATGTCATCCGAAGGAACACTGAACTTTGCTATATTGTTCCACCCACAAAACGGCTCCTCTTCTTCACTTCTTTCAGTGCTACCGTTTCGCTTCATTGCAGGAGCTACCAAAAAAAAAACGAGTTTTTGCATCGCACAACAAAACAAATGCTTACTCACAACAGAATAGCAAAAACAGGCACATTTCGGATCGCTCCGGTCACGATCGAACGCCCTCGGACAAAAGTCAACAAAGTGCCGTCGGCGTGTCCATCAGCGCAAGCGCTCGTCCATCCCATCCGAGAGCGACTTTGAACCTACTTGAAGTTTGCCGGCGGCTGTTCAGAAGCCCCCAAAAGCCTCCGACCTTTTCATTTAGTGCTCCGACCGAGAGACACCGGAGCAACTATTAACGAAACTGCCTTCTGTTCCAGGACAAGAGACTACTCTTAACTTTGCTCAAAACAGATGTCGCGTTCATTCCCGCTCGCATCTTGTAGTTTTCGCCTGGAGGTACTTGGACCACGACGTCAGGCAAGGCGTCCCATAGAAAACATGGCGGCAAAGTGATTTCCGAGTGACAGAGCGAGAGATTTTAGCGGCGTTGTAGGCATCAAGTATGGCAAAGCTTGACCAGGCCCGCGGGGACCCTCAAAACGGGAACCGACGCTCAGATTTCTCATTTCTGGACGGCCGTTTCTCAAGTCCTTCGTTATTTCGACCGATGTCTCGAAACAAATTCATCAAATTCTGCTCATTGGCTCGCTATGCATCCATTAAAATGTGCTGAAAATGATTTTACTGCTCCAGTGCGCATAGGCGTGCACGCGCCCCCTCGCCGTCCCCCGCTGGCCCTCGAGGCAACGTTTTTTTTTACGCAGCAAAAGATCAAGGGGGAGAAGCATAGAACCTGGTGGGATACCCGGTGGGTTTACTGCCGCCTTACAAACCAGAAGCACATACTTTGCTTTTACTGCGTGTTCGTGTACAGTCAGCGCAAAAGAGTGACCGGTTATCGAAATTACAAAAAGACTTTGCTCAAGATCATTTCTCAAGTCCAATTTCGACGTATTTTTCTAAACATGTGACCAACCCAAGACGTACAAATACGATTTAACAACAAAGGTGCGTCCTACTTCATTCCTACTGCCTTTTTTGTAAAGAATTGACATTTGATCAGTTCCAGACAATCGCGCAGTGATCCTTTGGTCCAACAGGACGGCTGCGATACCGGGACACCGCGACAGAAAGGGATTATTTTTGCCATCTCTTGCCCCCCCCCCCCCCCCCCCGCCAACCCCCCTCTTAAGAATTCTACTCAAGTTTACCTGTGACTCCAATTTGTTGCAATGTTGGCACCTCTCCCCTCCTAAATGTCTTTATGGGGTAGTTTTAAACCGCCCCCTCCAGCATTTTCCAGCATGACATCGGGGGGGCCACAAGTCACCCCCTTCCTTCTCCCCTTTTTCTTATGCTCTCAGCAATTTTTAAACAGTCCTTCTTTGCACGTTAGTGGCTCAGGAAGCTAATTAATGCAACCCCCCCACCCACACTTCCACTGTCAAACATCTCCCAAAACTTCTGGTTCCTGTTAGCACCTAGCCACGTTAGCAGGGGGGGTTTATGGATGATGAGGTAGAACTGCTTACATTGAGTCCTGCATTGTTTTGAAGTTTTATGGCGTTTTTTTGTTTTTTAAATGGGACCTCTGGAGCTGGAGTTAAAGCTTTTCCACGCTCCAAAGTTCCTGGCGCCCCAATTGGAGCCTATGGATGGAGTTGTCAAAGTGAGACAATTAGTTTGCGAGACCGCATGAACAAAACTAGACCATTTGCAGTCATTTTAGGTTTGTTTCAGTTGATCTCCTGAAAAAGGAGAGAGCACTTTGAACACACTGTCATGCGCTTGGTTTTGGAGTCAGTCGATCCTCCATCAAGCGTCTCCAGTTGGGCCCGAATGCCGCCGCTCGCTTCTAAGCTGGTACCCGTAAGAGGGAGCATCCAACTCCTACTCTGGCATCCCTTCATTGGGTCCCCTTTTACGATCTTTTACCCTTTTGAACGTTGAGCGAGCCCCCCTCGCCACCCATCTTTAAAACTCGCCATTTTGATTCTTTGGTTGATTTGTACTTTGACTGCTTTCCACGGTCTTGGTTTTGATTTTATCGTTTTATTGTTTGTCGTATGAATGATTTTGTCTCCAAGTCGAGCACTTTGTACACAGCGGTGGTTGTTTTCAAGTGCTCAAGGAATACACTTGAGTTACTTGTTGTACTTGAACGTTGAATTTTGCTAGTGAACATTGCATTTTCTTGTGGCTCCAAGATGTGGGCTTCAGAAAAATGGCCCGCTCCAAAATATATCTCCAAACGGAAAGCTTATTTGGTGCACTAGGCCTCAGCACCGCCGTTTGTGGGTGGAGCACAGTGAAGTAGGAGGGCTGGCAGAGAGCGAAAGGTGGCGGTTGGCTGAGCCCAAACTAGCGGCGCGCTATTGGCCGCCGCGGCCTTGCTCACAGGCAGAGCTGCTGGAATTGGAGCTCTGATGAGATCTGCAGAGGATGAAAATCCAACCGTGGAAGGCCTGCACTACAATGCCTTTCTAGTGTCTTGCTGTTTATCTGTGCTGCAACCTCGTCATTGTTCGTTCCTCCACAGCTGATTTTCCAAGTGTCGCCATGACAGTGCAGATTTGGTAACAATCCGATTGGGATCCAGGTCCATTTGAGGGGCTTTTTTTTTTTAAATGAAGCACGATTCAAAACATCTCTTTGAGAGGGGCCACGTGTGGAATCTCTAGAATTGTTTGATGCGGCATGCCGAAGATTGAGCATCTATCGGCGCCGCCTTCAAAAGCGGTTGAGCCGTTGGCATTGCCGTAAACAGGAAATAGGCTAGGGGAGCGTTTTAAACGGCCCTCGCTGCTCTGTTGGATCCCGAGAGGAGATAAAACCCGGCCCATTTTGGACAACAATTATACCAGCCACACTTCAGTGTTCACACAATGTTGAAGTTCGTGGACGCTCTTTTTAAATTGTATCTTCTGTTCATCTCAAATTTGAAGAGTCGATGTGACACTATATAGACCAAAAAAAAAATCTTTCTCGACACGTTTTAGACGATGCCTCAAGGTTTTTTTTAGGGGGGCGGGGCATGCCTGCATGTCCATGTTTCAGTTTGTAGAGGAAACAATCATTCCAGCGGCCTCTGGTGGCCAAACTCAATATTGTCCTTCCCGCAACCAGCACTCCCCTTCGCGCATCTCGGCCCTGCTGCTCCTCCGGGGCCACTTAAGTCAACCAGAATGAGCACCCGTCTTGCTTGCCGATTCTACCGCTTAAGTCATAAGTCAAGATCATACGTAGAAAAGAGATTTTACAATTAACTCTCACTTGGAAGGGCACGTGACGATATCCGGTGCCGGTAAAGAGGGAGGGAAGGGCGACGGATGGCAGGGCTGTGTGGACTCAACAGCGGGGAGGCGGGGTTTACTTTCGAATAAGGCGGCGTTCGGAAATCAGGGCCCGTCTCCAAGCTAAGCAAAACACTCCAAGCTGTTCGCAGATGTGCCGCTTTCTTTTGTGACGTCAAGTTAACTTGGAGTGCAGTATTTCTATAGAGACAGCATATAGCATAAAGCAATCTATCTCTCCCGAGGATCAAGAATACGATCACACTTTTTCACTCCTCACTCAAGTCGATGGCAACCTTACGCCTGCTCAGACCGCGTCATGACGCATTGCATTCGCACGGCCAGCTTCAATCAACATATTGATCGATGAATTGAACACGTTATTCTTGAGGCGACATCTGGCGGATGCTATACAATGACAAGAGAGGCAGAGCTAAATTGGCCTTGATGATGCAGGGACAGCGCCTCTGCCTTGATCGTCTTTCTCTGGCCGTCACTCGAAAGTGACTCTGGATCTTGATCCGTCAGAGCAAGTGCAAAACATTTTTTAAAAAATTTCCCACGTGATGGGTGGGAACTATGTGCATCTATTTGCATGAAGAGGGTGGAGTTGAAGGAACGGGAAGACGTCCGAGTGAACGACGTTGCGAATCACTGAGGTGTGCTTTCAGCATGAACTATTCTTCTGCTGCGTTCATTTGTTGCAAGATTTTCCTCTCCCCATTCGCTCTCTTGTGGCGGGGGGGGGGGTGGGGGGCGGAAACGCGCTCCTCCTCCATCCGCCCAGTCTGAATGGAAAAAGCAGATTGACTCGGGGAAATGATGTCTGTGGCGCCGCCTTTCTCTCCATTTTTAGGTTTGAAGAAAGGAAAATAATGTCCTTTCTTCTCAGCGAGGCGCGACGCTGTCCCCCAACACGCTAAACTTGACGTGCCGCGGCACCAACAAACATGGCGTTGTGCCCATTTTACAACGAGCGCTCGGGCACCTGGCTACCAAACTGGGGCCCGATGTGTTCTCATAGCTTGAATGTCGTTCATGCTAAAATTAGCTAACCATTACAACAACGCAAGAAAACACATTTTCCACAAATAATTCTCACATCAAGGCCACAGATGAGGAATATCTTGCTTCTCTGAATCCGATGTCATCGTTGGTAACGTTTCTGGGATTACGTGGCTTGCTCCGCTAATGTGGCTACGCTAGCGGACTACCCAAACTCGATCGGCATTTCCAGGGTGCGGGCACAGCTAGCTCGATCGAAGCACTTGACGATTACGCCGGATAACCGCCGGAACGAACAAGAGTGCGGAAATGCTTATGGGGGCCTCACGCTTCTTGGCTAGGTGGCATTTTGGGCTTTGCCTTGAACCTGGAAATGTGATCGATGCAATGAAAGTGAATGCTCGTCTTTAGCTCGTGAGAGGAAAACCAACCATGCGGTTATCTTCGTCACCGAGCCACATAAGCACATCTGTGATTGGCTGGATCGCTCAAGGAAAAGCACACTCTTGTGGACTCAAGAGAGGAAACAAGTCATTTTATTTTCGTTTTTGACACGTGTGTACGGACTTCTCGACGCTTGCCGCATTTGCAGAAAGTCGGTGGCGTGGTCAAGGCGCTTAAGGGAAAAAAGCTGTGCGTGATGACGCGCAGTTTTAACTGGACGTGTTTATTGTTGGTGACCTCGGTTGTCTTTCTTCCCAGGTGGACTTTCAAGCATATTTCGCGCTCCCGATCGAGAAAGCCAGAAACGCACGGCACCCACTCCCTGAGGTTTCTCAATTTGACATGGAGTGCCTTCATATGCCTCCTGCCACGTCACCCACCATCGCGCGTCTTTGTTTCTGGAGACTTATCGGATTTCATTCTACATGAACCGCCTATTTTGGTGGCGGAGTCGATTTGATCAATCGCACAACCTCCAAGCCTCTCTGCACTTTCTTTTCTAGGCTTGTGTCGCCCCCAGGCGGACATACTGGAAGCTACATACGATATACCGCGTTCCGGTCGCACAATCTCCAAGCCTCTCCGCACTTTCATTTCTAGGCTTGTGTCGCCCCCAAGCGGACATATTGTAAGCTACATACGATATCACGAATCGGTACTTCAGAACGGTACTCCGTCGTAACTATTTCCAATAAAATGGCCGCCAACTACGATTTACAGGGCAGTATGGGCATGAAGATCAATTACGTGTTTACAGTATGACGAATAAAACCGGATTTTATCAGACACGAAATAAACTGTAGAGCTCCTACTTCATCTCATTGCGTCATCAAATGACAAGTGGCTTCTCCAGTTCAGGATGGGGCGCGCCCTGAAGCCGTTGACGATCATCTTTCAAGGTGTTGGCCGCCAACTGTGCCAAGCTTCCGTTTAGCAGACACCATCTTGAGACACCCCGTGTGCCCCGGAAGTACAACCATGTACGTACCGGGTCAATCTGTAGTGTTGCTGAATCGCAAGCGTACATTTTGTTCATAAAGTTCGGTGTAACCAAAGCCTTTTCAACAATTTTGTGGGGCAAATCCGGCCGTTAAAATGACTATTATTCCGTCTCCCCTCCAGCCAAAGCGAATACAATCACCCACATTATACGAGTGGTTCTGTGCGGTATCACAAAAGTAATGTTTTCTTTCGCTTTGTTTTATTCGGTCGGCATCACATCTTTTCTCAGTTGCCATGCCTGGATAAATAAAAATGGAATCAACATATACAGTATTCACTGCACCGCAAGCAATCTTTTTGTGGATAATTTCATACAAAGTCAATTTGATGATGACATGAAGGAAAGTAACGTAACAGGTGATGGCAGACACGGCAATAAAAATGTCACCAACTCACAAAGTAAATGTTAGTTGATCCCATCTGGTGTCTTCATCTATTTCACTGATCATGAACTGTTTATCACTTTCTCCATTTCGTGAGATGAAAATATAGAATCAGTAATAGCACCGCACTGCGTGGTTTGTGACATGTTCAATAACGGATGTTTTGAATGGAATCTGAACCACGTGACGGACATGTGAAGATTTAGGAGCTTGGAAGCCATTAAAACAGCATCAATGGCGTCACCATGTCATGACAGATGTCCCGCATAACGAAAGACAAGATTCCCTTGCGAGGAAGTGAGTTCACAATCAAGAGTTGGCACCAGTCCGCGGCCCTCTGATGATTTGGCTCCTGGCTTCATTGTCTATTTCGTCCAGGATTTTCTCCTGTTTTACGGACAGGATGGTGTAACTAACTGGAGGACTGCCGGTTAAAGGAAAACATTTGAAGATGAAGACCTACAAATAAGACGTTTTAATTACCAAAGGAAAGGAAAAACTGTTGATTTACGACGTTGCATGGTGGGACGCCGTTGTGATATCATTTACGCGTATAGACGTTTGATTCAGGAGGCTGAGCAGATCAGAAAATTAATGGATGGATGGGTGGATGATTCAAGAGCATCTCACGTCACGTGATCCTCAGCAAAATGTCTCGTCTATTCAACAGCGTTGCGACAACGTGAATAAATACACTTTTTAGGTTGAGCGTGCAATAAACTGCGACGCCAGGGAGCGCATAAGTACTTTTCGACAGCTGATCACAGAAGCAGGGTTCATTTCTGCCCTTTTGTATTTTCTCTTCCATGACATTTGGCGTTAAAACACAACAGACTGAGAGGTCGTTCGTGGACAAGGATACACAAGCCGACGACAAACGCGCCAAAACACAAGCCGGTCAAAAGATTCCTGCTGCGGATCCGCACTCCGTTTTTCTTCCAGTAGTCCAACTCTTGTCGGCGGCGAAAGAGCTGCTTCTCCGTCGCCGTTAATGTCCGTTCCGCCGACTTTGTCGCGTCTCCGTCCGCCATGACGCGTTTGGGTGATGGCGCATCATGATGACGTCTCCGATTTTACGCATGATGATTCGCCGAACGAGGAAGAGCTGACGACAAGGCTGTGCGACAGAATAAAAGTTGTGATTGGCTGGTCAGATGAGTAAGGCCGATGATCGGGAACATGACTTCTAGCGCCCCCTTTTGATACGTAAAAAAATGCGACTTTCCTCGTTGAGGGAAACCCAACTAAAAATAGGGATAACATGTTTAGCTGTCCGTTTGACGTTTGGCGTCATTTCTAGATTGATTAGTGGATTCCCGCTATTACTCAACTGTTTCGAGTTCATAATCCTCCGACCGTTGTTCGACTAATGTACAGGCAACAGCGCTAATTACGTCTCATTAAGTTTCTTCAAGCTTTGCGCCGTCGATGCAATTACGTGTAATTCAAGCGATGCAGATTGAGCACGAGTTGTCACTCGAGCAATCTTGTGCTAATTAGCGCAACTTCCTATCGCGTCCTTTTCATGGATTTCGCCCGCACCCTCGCGAGACTAATTGGAACGCGAGGCGCCACGCGTACGGCATCGCGGCATCACACCTCCACGACGGCAAAAGGAGACCAAGTGGCTCTCTGGAAGTGGGAGAGCCAAGTGACACAACGCCTTGACACGCGCTATTCTTTTCAAAGGATGGGCATGAGCCCCCCCTTGTTGATTTCTCTTTGTTTGCACGAGTGGCGAGCTGCAAATAAAACGGCACCATTGCACATTGTCAGTAGAGTTCACGCGTACTTACTTTGATACTTTGATGCATTGTTGTTTGCCACTCCTCCTTGCCTATCGCTTCCTCTCATCGCATATCTGCCTCGGAGACATTCCCACACACACACAAAAACGAGTACAACCTTCAGGAAGTCATGTCGGATCAAAGGACGATTTTGGTTTGTTTGTTTTTTTGCAAAAAATTCTGTTCTCTCATGATGCAAATGATGGTACAACACTACTGCAACATTTTTTTTTTGGTCGTGACAAACTTGTTCCTATCTAGCAACTCACCTGGAGTTTGCGAACCGAATTTGGATTTGAAAAAAAAAAATTTGATGTGATCTGCAGAGGGCAGTAGACACATTTGGACTGGTGACGTGACGGCGGTTTTGGGCTTCGGGAACGTTTCATCAAAGCCAAATGTCAGTTCATATACTCGTGTAAAGATATCGCCTCGACTCTTGTACTTGCGTACAATAACGTTGACAAATAATGATCTGCAATCGGCTCGTTGTTCGGGGAAAATCGCTCGCTTTTCCGAATCTTTTTCTCTTCGTCCGTTTTTGATGCCTGATGAGACGGCAAGATCTCAACCTGACTCGACATCACCCTTAAAAGTTGTAAAAAAAAAATAAAAAAATCAATCACGACCCATTTCTGGCGACTTTCTGGAAGCGTCGAGATGTTCCCCCAAAGGCGAACGATGGAATTGTTTCGATTTGCACCTTGGAAGCGTCAGCAGTCAACAGTACGGCCTGTGAACACATTCCCAAGCAATCGCCGCCTTACAGTTATTCTTGATTGATTGATTGTTGTCGAGCAAGTTTGTTTTGCTCAAGGGCCTCGTGCAGCCATAAAGACCGGCTAGCTCACATAGAAATAGAGAATGAAATTAATGGCATATTCCGCACGTATCGAATGACACCTTGGCACCGCTCGCATTTCATACTTTCGTTTGCGTGCCGATTGCGCAACGTCCGCCCCTATTTGGGAATGGCTTGCTAATTTGTTTGCACTTGAGTTAGGACGACGGTATCGGGTGAAGATCTCCCGAGACGGATCCTGAAATCATCCGGTTTGGCAGTAACCCGCACGCTCGGCTCCTCTTCTCGCACGAACGAGAGCTGAGGTGCCCCCCAGTTGAAGCGCTCAACGAAAAGAAGGCCAACGTTGGCCATTTTAATGCCGCGCCGGTGCAACGCGGAGTATCTGAAGGCGCGGTCCCGAGCGACATCTCGTTGCAGTTTGAGGATTCGGTATCAAACTTGGGACGGGGTGAAACTTGAAGGTGTCAACAAAAAGGCTAATTACAGCGTTTGCGCACACAACAATGGGCGCGTCGGAGATGACGAACCCGATGAGAGCGACAAACCGTGTGGGAAAAATATGCGCTGGCTGATGCTGCTCTCAAGTGACTGCAAAAGCAGGACGTGATGAGCAGGTTGAGCAAAATCTTCACGAATGGAGCTACGAGGAGAGTAGACGGCGCGGCGGCTGGCGTTCTACAGATTGTGATGATTACATTTGGACAAAAGTTGAACTGATGCATTGCTAATTGATTTCCTAACCAGGCTGATGACGAAAGCACAAACAACAGTCCAACTAAAAACCAAGTTCATCAAAAGCTAACGAATAAAAATGAGTTTGAGCCTGAATTGGAAAGCTGGGCGGCGAGGGGGCTCGCCCGACGTTCAGCGGGAGGGAACAATATGGAGCCCGACATTTGGGGGTTGAAACAGAGTGGCGCAAACGCGGGTTTTTCACCCACAGCTTGCGTCATAACGCGGGCATCCGCACGCCCGCATATCAGCCGAGCACACGCGGCGCCTCTGTGCAGCCAAATAGAAAGGCGACGAGGGTTGGCCAGGAACGGCGACTTTGTTTTTAACGACGGCACGGCAATTAGCGCACTTGATCTTTGTCGAACCAGTTCGTACTCAAACTAGAGCAGCGAGTCGCTAATCGTTTGATGGCGCTTTCAGCCTCGGGCCAAAATCCGCAGCAGGCAGGGAGTGTTCACCTTTGCGCGCCGTCTCCCAAACTTGCCGCGACTATGCCGCCGTTGAGCTTTTTTCACACGGGTCCAACAAGTCCGACATCCCAAAAGGTTTGCCGCTGTCGAAAGTGAAACGACGAGGTTTGAATCTCACGCGCCATGCCAAAATTTTCATAAAAGGCGACATTCAGAGATCGCTAGCGGGCGGTCAAGATGCGAAAATGGAGCGCGCCCATCTGATTTGCGCTCTTCTCCTTACTTTCCTACTTCCGCAAAGTTCCGTCAGCCATATGTGGGAAGGGACAGAGCCACGGTTGAGCAATTAGCAAGCGTTCCGTCCCCGCGTGGAGGCTCGTTATTCGCAGGCCCGCCAGGCCATTTGGAAAGGCTTGAAAGGGGCCCGTTGACACTTTGTTGTCGTTCGTACGATCGTCTGCCTCGAGAGCGGCCAATTAGCTTAGCGCGCACTCCGCTTGCGCTTCCCGCCACCCGCATTTTCTCGTCGGGTGATGATGACGACATATTTATTGCGACAATACAAAAAGTGGATATATAGATAGATACATACTGTATATATACACGCCAATATGTCTGCATGACAATGATTGGCGGGTGACAGTCAACAATTGCGATAATTGCCACCTCACAGGAATGCGTTTCGGAAAAGTAACAGATATCGATGTCGACTCATTGCAATTCAAATGGATTTGACGAATGACAAATCGCATTTCGAGACGTGCCGGCGAACGACACCGGTAAAGCATCATCGACCTGTTGCAAGTAAGCCGAAGGAATTTGAAAGGACTCGGCCTGCCTCGCGGTCACGACTTGTTGTTAGCATAAAGCTTAGCAACATTGGGTGCCTTTTAATAAGGCCCCGGTTTTCGGCACACTCGTGACAGGGCCGTGTCGCGACCCCGTCAATCAAAATGACATCCATTGACTCGGGTATTTTCAAGCGATCGAGACTCCCAGAACGAAATATGGGAAAGTATTTCCGCAGGGCTTCCAGATCGCTAACCGCGATCCAAACAGAGTGGCCGTTCCGAGTCGCGTCGGCTTTGACCGAATCCTTACGTAGGGCGATTGCATTTTCTCCTTTTGAGCATGTGGGCGCCCGGAATTGTTCGAGTGTTTGTTTGAGGCTGTTTATTCAAGCCAGCTGACAAGTTTCAGATAGTAAAACTTGTTAATTATCTTAATTATCATTATTCGTAATTATCCCGGATGACTACAGTTATATAGTATACAATTAGAATCCGCTTCTTTAAAGTTCTTTGTTTGGCTTTGTTATCATTGCGTGAATAATGAACCCCCCCGCCGCCGAACCTTTTCAAAAATGAAACTGCGCATCGTTTCAACATGCCACTAACCGTGTGTGTGCGCCGCTTTACAACCGCCGCAGGCTGAATGCAGATTTTTCAGTCAAATGCGACCATTTGCTTAAGTTACGAGCAATAGAATGTCAATGTCTACTTTTAGCATCCGCTTGACGAACCCCCGTCCGACAAAAAAGGGGCCACACGCTTCAAACAGCCATTTGCTGATGAACTTGAAGTGACTAAACGCACAGGAAAAAATGAAGTCAAACACGACTATTAGTAACCCCAAATATGTTTTTTTTTTTTAAAAATGAGTGAGCGAGATAATGAACCCGGCAAGGGTTCATTATTACTTTCACCTGAACTTACAAGAAAAACAAGACCGGGAAAGTGCGCATGCTTGCATTCAATATTGGGATTCCAACGTCGAGTCATTGTTAAAAAGTCATCCAAAGCCTCCGGGGCAGCGGCAGAAATATGACTGCTACTTCCTTATCCTTTTTATTTTGATTAGCCTCAATTAAAGAACGTGTTTCGCCATTATGTCGTGTACTTCCTGCTTGGAAACGCCCGAGCGTTTCCAAAGGTACTAATCAACTCAAATTGACTCGACTTTATTTATTGAGCACTCCAAAACAACCACCGCTGCATACAAAGTGCTGCACGTGTGGCAAAAATACAAAAAATTGTCATCCAACAAAGACATACGAAAAATTACATTTCGGAACACAAAAAACGGTGAAACTCCACAAAACACCAAAACGGTGTCGAGGCAAAACCAAAGAAGAAAAATAGATTTTTGAAGATGAGTTTAAATGGAACCGTCAAATTGGTGCTATTGTTGAATCCAGTTGTTGTTTTGTTTACAGTGCTAGGCAGCTGGCTACGGTCAAGCCTCTCCTTACTGTAATGCACTTTAATTTGGAATCGGCAAATCCTCCTTCAACCATTTGCAGTTGCTCCAAAATGCTGCTGCTCGCCTCTGAACTGGAAGCATAAAAAAAAACTCTGGCGTCCCCTTCACTGACTCCCGGTACATTTTAGAGTTCTTGTGAAGATTCTTTTATTTGAGAGGATGGTGGCCTTTCCATTGCCTGTCCCTCTCCAATTAAACATTAGGCAAGCACCGTGCAGTTTAAGAAGCAACTTCGAGACTCTTGGCTTTAGATAAGGCGGCAGGGGGCCCAAGTCGGCAGGGTGGGCTGTGCAAGAACCACTGGGACCAAACATCATCACTTCTCTTTTCATTGAAACTCAAGAAATGTGGTGCCATTCCTCAAAACGGGACAAAACGGCCCCCATGAGAAGGTAGGTGTCCGTTATGCTCGGCGGGACATACAACTGACAGTCTTCCATATAGCAGTGGAAGGAAGTACCACCATTTCTTAAGATGGCACCCAAGGGCGGCTGATACAAAGAAAGTAGCAGAGGCCCCAGAAGGGAACCCTGTGGAACACCTTTCGACGGTAGGGCAGTTCGCGACTCGGAGCGACCAAGGCGAACACAGAAAGTTCTTTCTGCCCGATAGGTGACACGGTGCTGAACCAGAAGGAGGTGTGCTACAAAATGCGCAAGCTAGTTGCGTGTAACCCGTCTGGTACCAGCGGAAAAAAGAGTTTGACGCCAAAGTGTCTGAAGTCTGCTGAGGAGTATTGTTATGAGATGTTTTGTGACTAGAGACAGCCGTAGGTCCACTCCTTGCTGCCGCAGCGCCGGCTTTTGTTGCGCGCTTCGCAATGGCGCAGCATAATTACAGCCTCGGCGGACTCGCCCATCGCCAAAGGAAGTGGAAGTGTGTCGCAAGCGCATCGCTGTGCGTTTTACCCTTCACTCACACAAAAATGTGGGACAGAATTGGATGAGAGCGGTCAATGATTTTGTTGACCATATCGCGGTCATTCCCCCGCCCAGATGTCATGGCCGCTCCACCTAAACGGGCGCTTGGAGTTTTGTCCCTTTGTGCGATTGACTTTGACACCCTCGGCCGAAGCTAACCTGAAGAGAAACAAAACTGCATCAGCGAAAACAAAAAAAAAGACACAATGCAGTCAGGCAGGTAACGTTCTCCTGGCACTCGGCAAACCCACACCTGTCCGTCACACCGCCAGATAGCAAAACGGGAATCAACGGTCCTCAGTATGTTTCCACAAATTCCAGGTACTGCTTCTCGCATGTCGCATCATGTCGCTGAGGAAGCGATGGTCTCGGACCGGTGAATCTCCTCATCGATATGCAGACCGGGCTCCTGCTAATCCCGTTGTTTGTTTTTTTTTTTTTTAACGGGTGTTTCAATGGCTCACACACCCACGCACGCTATTATTTCAACGGAAACACCGCGAGCGAAACCATTTTGCAGGACCAGATTTTTCAAATGCGCTCCGCGGTTCTCTGCATGAGACGCAACAATCTTACGCGGAGTCGCCTTTGCCGTTTCAAAACGACGCATGACTCATGAGCTTATTGGCCTCGCGATACACCTGGCGAAACACCTTCCCGGTTAATTGTTCAAACACTTGAATCGGGCACGAAGCACTTTGAAAAGATCACAGGTGGCTTTTTTTTTACAGGGAGGGGAAGTGGGAAAAGAGGAAGTGAGAAGGAGAGCGAAAGGACGAGTGACAATCATCAGTTTGGGTCGTAAAAACCCGAGAAGAGAAGAAGCACGAGCAGCATTGACACGGCAAGGAGGGAAGAGAAGAATGCTGGAAGCTTCCATGGGCAAAAATTCTCCTTACATTAGCCTGGTGCAATCATAATAATAATAATAATAATAATAATAATAATAATAATAATAATAACCATGATGATAATACGTTTCATTTAGAGAGAGCTTTTTCAAAAGAACTCAAAGACGCTTCACAGCTTTAGAAGAAACAAACAATCTAAAATAAAACAACATTCAATGAACAAAACATTTTGAAAAGCGAAGGTCCATTGTTGAAATCAAATGTACACGAATAATTAAGAAAGGTTGTGTCGTGTTATCAAATCAGGCACACGTGAGTCCAGCTGTCGTGTTAACGTGGGTAACTTTATTGAGCTTTTCCGAAGCGTGTATTCACTCTCGAATCACTTTCTCGTCTCCCGCTCTCGGCGCCCACTCATGACGTAGTAGCCCCGCGACTCTATCGTCATGCTGTACACAATTACGCCACAGGTTGCACTTGAAGCGGTTTTGGATCATACGGAGCGTCCGAGGTGAGATGGAAAAAGAAAACCTTTGCGTTCCCTCGCAAAGATTTCAAGATAACGCAATTTTTTTTCCCCTCTACAAGAGAAGACTTTTTTTTTCAACGGGCGTCTCGGGTGGTGAAGCGACAAAGATTTTCACACCTGTGGCCGAGTTTAAACGTATTTTACTTCGGTATTGGCTTGAAATACAAAGAGAGAAAAAAATCTGTTTTTGAGTTTAAGCAGAAATAAGCGAAAAACATCTGAAGCGTGCTGTCGTCTCTCAAACAGTCGTGCATGAAAGGCCGCACACACACACACGGAGCTCGATCAGATATTAAAGTATTATTTCACATGATCAAATAAAGTTTAGGAAAAAAATCAAAGTCAGTAAAAATAATCGAGAACAAAAGAAAGAGAAGGATTTTTTTTTTAATGGACGCCCGTCTCTTTCTTCGCGAGATCCACAAAATGCTCGTTTTTGGTTCGATTCTCATTTGCTTGCAAAGTCATGCTACTTTTACGTAAAAGGCGATAATCACTCTTGAGGAATAAATTGCTTGCATTTGTGATACGTCTGAGCGCGCCCGTTCATCTGCTTTCCAGAGTGCGTCGTTTTCTTTTTTTATCTTTGGCGGAGAAGGAATTAAAAAAAATGCGTCTTGACACCGCAATTTACCTTATTCGTGAATTTGTCATTTTTACAGAACCGCTGATTATAAAACAAGAGTGTCCACAAGTGTTTGAAAAGATGTGATGTGGGACTTTTAACCCGAGTTTAAAAAAAAAAAACACCCCCGTGGCTCACATTTACACATCGATAATTGCCAGCTCAAGAAAGTCATGTTTAATATCCTTTTGTATGTTTTTTTTTTTTTTTTTGCTCTTTGCGCTTCATTGGGATGTCTCCAAAGACTTGCAGTGACAAATTGGATTTAAATGGCGATGATGGGCCCCGAGTCACTTGAGCACCTTTCGGCGATTGACGCGACCACGCCCCTTTCGCGGAGGGCCAATGAGAGCGCCGCGTGCGAGACGCACAACGGCGCGCCGCACCGCTGCCGCCGCCTCACTCCACTTTGACACACGCACACAAATCGTGCGCAGCGGAACCGGTGAGGAATTAAATAGACACTCAAGTTGTTGCTTTTTATTTTTTATTTTTTATGTGTGTGTGTGTGTGAACATTTTTGGGACGAATTATTAGGTCGGGTGTGCGCGCCGTTGCCCGCAGCGTGTTTTTTTTTTTTCGATTTGTTTTTGGCCGGCCTCACGATGGCCGTCCAGAGTTGGTGACCCGGCATGGCTTCCGAACCGCATCCCCGATGATGACGATGAGTTCGCTGGCGGACACTTTGGTCTCCGCCGACCCTTCCAAATCGGCCTTTTTGGAATGCGGCGGCCATGGCTTCCCCGCTCACGCTCACCCGCAGTCCTCGCCGGGCCTGGCGCACAACCCGTACCAGTTCCACGGCCTGCACGCGGCCGCGCAGCACGACGGGCCCTTCCCGTCGTCGGCGCCCTCCTACGGACGCCCTCTCGGCTACCCGTCCTACCACAGCCCGGTGAGCGCGCACCCGCCCGGGTCCTACCTGCCCTACCCGCACGCGGGCCACGGCGGCGGGCCGCAGGGGCGCGCCAGGCCGGAGGAGAAAGGTCAGTAAGTTCTTCCGTCGGACTCGCGGATGGGATCGGTCGCGGCGACGTTTCGCGAGGCAACCAAATCTGACGGCGGCGTGAAATGGGGGGGGGGGGGGTGGACGCTTGCTCTTGAGGCCGACTTTTTTTTTTTTTTTTTTTTTTTAACAAAAGTTTCCTCGGAAAAACTTTCAATAGTCTCTCTCGGTTCTGCGTCTTTCGGGTCTATTTTCACCCCTCGCGCGGCCCATTTTTTGAGATTCATTTGACTCCGGCGCAAAAATGTGAGACGAAAAAAAAAAGAAATAAAATCAATTAAAATGTAGCTTTTAAAAGGCGCTTCTAAATAAAATGTATTATTATTATTATTATTATTTAAAAGAAGTGACCGGTGATCTCCCTGCATGGAGCTTTATTGATATCATTTATAAAATTCAATTAGAAGCCAGTCAGCCCCCCCCCCCCAGCTCCTCTTTCTGAATCTGGTTTGCTCAGATTTGGTATGTGATAACTAATATCATGCATGTGCAAAATAGCTTCCAACTGCAAGTTGACTATAAAGTCATATATATTACTGCCAACACGTCTAATTTTAGACCCCCCCCCCCCAGAAAAAAAAACGATATGATGAAATCAATTTCACGTTTGGTCCTTTTGCAAAAGTGAAACCTTTGGTCCTGTCCAACCGTGACTTTTTCGTATCCTGACTTCGTATGTGCATTCCCAAGATGGGAAAAGTAACAAAAGGGAGCCATTCCTTTCCCAAAAGGTCATGTCTTGACCTCCACCGAAACCTACGAAATCGGCGTTCTGTCAAACGGAAATATTGATCCTGAGTCTTTCTCCTCCTCCTCCTCCTCCTTCCCGGAGCAGAACACGACAAGCCCACAACGGTCTTGGAAAACGGCGAGCTGCGGCTCAACGGCAACGGCAAGAAGATCCGAAAGCCTCGGACCATTTACTCCAGTCCGCAGCTGCAGGCCCTCAACCAGCGCTTCCAGCAAACCCAGTACCTGGCTCTGCCCGAGAGGGCCGACCTCGCCGCCAAATTGGGCCTGACGCAGACGCAGGTAACGCGCCAGGCCAACGACAAATGCACTTTTACTCGCTACGGGTCAAGTACAAGCGAAGCCGAGTTGGCAAAGTCACCCAATTTGTCACCAATCCTCCTTTTTTTTTTTGGACTTTCAGGTTAAAATCTGGTTCCAGAACAAACGATCCAAGTACAAGAAGATCATGAAGAGCGGGCCCTGCGGATCGGATGGAGAGCCCGGTTCGGCCCCGCTCCAGACTTCCGCTTCTCCGTGCTCGGTCTGGGACATGAGCATGACCCCCAAAGGCCCACCGGTGCACTCCGGCGGCTACATGAACAATTTTGCCCACTGGTATCCGGGACATCCGCAGGATGCCATGCCCAGGACTCAACTCATGTGACATCTACTCGGATTGGAGGGCTTTTTTTTTGTTTGTTTTTCCCCCTCCATAAAAACAACTCCCCACATATCTGACATTTTTTACAGTGTGGAGCAAAAATTAAGTAAAGTGTAGCAACAAAAAAAAAAAAAAAGTTCAATGCGGGGCGACTGGTTTTGCTCCAGCAGCTCTCAATGCACAGAAGTAAAGTGCAGCGAGGTACTGCACGCGGATTCTTTGGTGAATTTCTCGGTGTCACATGAAGAAAATGCCCCCCCAAAAAAAGTGCCGATTGGTTGCCATGGTTGCATTAGCAATGGCGTCAATATGGCGGTGACTTCTTGGCCTCTTTGAACTGGATTTGAAAGGCCTTCGTTGAGTGCCGTGCAACTCGTTAGCTATTATTAGTTGCAGTTGAAGGACCTGTTCTCTCTCTCACAAGCGAGACGCGAGCACCGTACGACCGTAAGTGAAGCTCTTTGCCAATTTCTGCCCAAAGTTTTTTGGCTAGAGGGCCGCGTAGAGGAAAAAATAAAATAAAGTGAAGGAGGAAAGGAGCATCTTTGAATCTCCAGAAAAGTTCTCCGGCATCAAAACAAGCAGCAGCAAGTTGTTGTTTTTTTGTTTTTCTTTTGGGGAGTTAAAAAGGGGCTCGGCGGTGCAGCTGGACGAGACTCCCCCCCGATGTCGCCGCAAGGAAGGTTTGTCCCCTTATGCGGACGCAATGAAGGACTTTTGGGTATGGGCCACCATTCCGGACAATTCTTTTCTTGGCAAATGCATATGAATCGATTTATCGTGGGCTTATGCGGCACAAGCGCGTGTGGGAAAGGGAAGTTTTGCTTCCGTTTGGAAGTCTGCTTTTGGTTTAAAGCTTTGAAAAAAAAGGATGGGGGGGGGGGAACAGGCACGTCCGGCCCCCGCCCACTTTCCGACTCTCCTGACTGCAACGCGGCCCGATTCGGACGATCAGCTCCCATTCGAACCGTCCGGATGATTTTAATCTGGGGCGTTGCTCCCGGGAGAGTCTGAAAACGGGCTGGGCGCTGACCCCTGAGGAACCCCTTTGGACACCCCTGGGGTTAAAAGACCCCCAAAACAAATCAATTGTGATTCCTCAGAGTGTTTGAAATGTACATGAAAGGTGCCGTGATCATTTGTAATCAATTTGTTAAATGATTTGTCATTATTTGATCGAGGCATCCAACATGCGGCGATTGGCAACGGCTTCTCTCTCTCTCGCCATAAGAATTTCCTGTTCAATGATCACAAATTTCATTCAGTCTGTCATGAAGTTCCCTCAAAATCATCATGTAAGTGTGAAATGAAGAATTCCTTGTGAGTGTCGAAATGATTAAATAATCAATACTGCACCCAAAAAAAAGTTTTTGTGGGGTTTTCTTGCCATCCGAACAGTTTTCTTTTGTTTCACTGAGCTGAATGCTGCAAAGTGGACGGGGGTCCTAATCCGTCACTTTTCCTCCAGATATTTTCAACTTTCATCACAATTGTGGGGAGGGGCGGGGGGCTCGGACACGCCCAGAAGGAGAACCGTCGCAGAGCGCAGCTTGCACCAGGACATCAAATGCAAAACTCGGATGCCGAACGGTCTGATGACTCGCCACTGGGCAAAAACGCGGCGTGTCACGGGCCGAGGAAGAGGAAAGCGGCGAAGGAGTACGAGGCAAATTTGAAATTTGAATTTACACCAGGAGCGGCCCGGTAGTCCAGTGGTTAGCACGTGGGCTTCACAGTGCAGAGGTACCGGGTTCGATTCCAGCTCCGGCCTCCCTGTGTGGAGTTTGCATGTTCTCCCCGGGCCTGCGTGGGTTTTCTCCGGGTGCTCCGGTTTCCTCCCACATTCCAAAAATATGCATGGCAATTTACACCAGACCCAAACAGCAGGCGTCACTTTTTATTTGCCTGTTCATTTACACCCGTGTGCTGTACAAATACAAACATGCTTCACTTGGAGCGCAACTGAGATTGGGCAGGGACGCCTTCAGTGAAACCAGCATAGCCCCCCCCCCCCAAATACCTCAGTTTGTTTCGATTGAAATGGAGAAATTGATCAGGAGAGCTGCGTGTCATCCGCGTAGCCATGAATGGCGCTCCAAGGTAACGTACGCTATAAAGACGGAACAAAAGGGGTCCAAGAATGGACCCTTGATGGACCCCACACATCATGGGCATTCATCAGGTTTGAACCTTCCAATCGTCACCCAATATGGGTCCATTTTGGGACCATTCGATTTCCCAATCCCTTGAACGTACATCATTTAGTGTTTTAATTAGAGGGCGGTAAAAAAACAACGCTTCCGGTGTTCTCGATGGCGCCGGTAGCGGAAGAACACAAAATCCATTCTGCGAAGGCGCCCGAGTCTGAATATTCTTTTTCCGGGATTGACAGGCGCGTGTCACCTTCCATTATGACAGCGCATTTGATAACAATTGCAGCGCAGTATCCACTTAAAGCAATTAAATTGTAATGATCATTTATGTTAATTCTCTACGATTATCTTTCTCTGCCTGTCAAAGTATTTGCCATTGTTTTTCAAGTGACACTTCCATTAACATTGTGGTCATCAATTACCCGGCAACGCGACTCTTCGTGTCAGTTCCATGATTAGAGTGACGCGGTGCCAGCAAGTATGGAACATCAACTAATCACTCTAATTACCGGGAGCTCAAAAGCTCGTCGCCCATTATCGTTGACATCGTCGAATGCGGCGGACCGAAATGTAGTGCTCCTCTTTTTCTCGGGGATCCTTAAAAGCCGACTTTGACGGATTGCAAAAAATGCAGACTCGGAAAAACGGCGTTACGAAAAAAAATGATTCCTGGATAGAAAAGTGTCCCAAGGAGCCGGAAAAAGAAAGCCGAAGCAGGAAGCTCTTGCAAAAGGCAAGGTAATAGTAAAGCCGAGAATATAAACGAAATGACAAGAGCCCAATTACACGAAACAAAACAAGAGGAAGATCAAGGAGAAAAAATTCTGTCAATACTTACATACAAAGCATCAGAGCGCAAAAACCCCCCCCCCCAAAAACAAACAAACAAACAAATAAAAACGACTACGAGGATTATGAACAGCAAACACGTTCAGTAATTGGACAAGGCAGGACTCGGCAGTCCTTAAACACATGGCAGGGCTTGAGTGGAAACAAGGAGCAGGTGGGCCTGCTGGCGGGCAACGCCCTTCGCTCCAGCTGGGGCTGACAACAACATTCGAAACGCAAAGAACATGACAGACGTCAGTTCAACCGTAGGCCTTCAGTGACGTCACATACATGAACACAATATAGGTTGGTCAGGCAGCATGGTAAGTAAAATTCATTGACTCACCAATGTGGTGCCTGTTCACTGGGCTGCAGATCTACTCGAGTGTCCCCAAACGTTTTGAAACGCACCGTAGCTTGTAAGTGGCCAGCCGTGCTCGGATGTTTCCTTGCCGCCTTGGTCAAACAACCTAAATGGGTAAATCCGGTGGAAGGTCCGTCCTGAAAATTGTGTGGAAAGTAGTTCTGCAACATGATCAAGGTCCTTCGGCCATTTTGGGTGAAAATGCAGCAACAGCTCCCTCTGGCAGGCGCTCATCCAATCACCGAACGCGCACGTCCAGTGACGACGTAAGGCCGGGGCAGCCTCGTGATCTGATTGGCTATTGCGAGCTGACTGTGTCCGTTCATTGACAGCGCACAGGGCCCTGCTTTGTTTAATCTGAAGGCCTCAGCAAGTTTAGTTTACCTGGCAACACAAGCTAAGCCACTCGACTAAGTGGAAATAATATGACATCAGGAATACAGAGAATAATTTTGTTGACATATTTATGAAAATAAAATAACATCAATTAAATTTATGTTATTCTCAGAAAATTAAATTTACTTTTCTGAGAATGTTTAGGCCAGCAGAGAAGGCCTTGCTGGCCCTGACAGAATGCCACTGCTAACGAGTCAGCCATTTTGAAATGCTTGCACAACGCAATGACATTCGACACAAGATGTGTGCCCCAAATTCTGCCTTTATTTATTTACAGAAAAACGGTCAATCGTTACCGGAAATGATGATCAACAAAGCAAGCCGACAGAAAACTGTCCACGGCGGTTAAGTCTTTCCAAAATATGCATTAGCCCACGTGTGGTTTTGTAGGTTGTAGCTGGAGGCAAGGAAAAGAAAATCTTTCGAGCCACTCTTGTAAAGCAGTTGCCTTCCGCTGCCGGGTTTATGTTTTTTTTTTTTTTTAAACTGAATAGTTTTCTGGGAAATACCAGCTGTTTTTTTTTTCTCTTCTCTGTGAGTCCAGCACTTCAAGACAAAAATGTTGTTTAGTCATCTTTGGAATCTCATACTTGTAAGCGCAGTCTTCAGCTGGAGAAGGGTGATTATTCTGTTGAGTCACGATCAGTCGCGGCGTGAGTAAAAATCCCGTTGCCTCGCGGCAAAACATCCACAGGTCACTACAAGTCCCGCTTGGGATGTTCAGACGCATTCTTCTTTGACACCTGGAAGCTGAGGGCTCAACGCAGGAAAGTAAATAAACATCTGAGATACAAGGAACTCCCGTTCGTTTTCCTGGACTGAGATCAACATGACCTCACTCAATTTTCTCATCACTATGTATGACATTCCAATGACTGAAAATAGTTGTTGTTTTATTTGTTACATGAAAGAAATCTGATGAGATGAAAATTCGAACACTGTGTTGCTGAGGATAGAAAGATAAATACTTTATTAGTGTGGGAAAAAAATACATTTTTTAAAACGACAATTATTCTTTCGGTGTTTTTATTATTTGCTTGCCAATCACACCAGTGACGATCTCCATCTGCGATCTCACCACAGTTTGCGATCGGGCAATCTGAGATCGATTATTTCGGTCTTCGCGGTCTCCGAGTCGGCGACCGCGGGAGTTTCGTCACTTCACGAGTCTGCCGAGGAAGCGGCACGCCGCGACTGCCGTCAATTCTTTTCACACAGTTTATGAAATAAGATTGACTTCCATTATTTCAAACCGTTTTCGACAAATCACAAGTTGCGCTGAATTTAATTACACTCGTGTTAATCGTGAAAGCGATCTTGTGATGGCTTCTTTTCAAGGCAGCCGTTTTCAAAGGTGAACCTGCGGGTTTGGCTTGTTGCAACCACGGAAAAAAAAGCTTGTTTGTCACGTACACACCCGTTGCCCATCAGAAACACACACACACACACACACCTCGTCCCCCTTAGCAACTGTGGACCACATGAAAGGAAACGTGCGCGTCTCTCCGTTGCGCTGTCCCCTCCCAAAAGCTTCGCTGTGTGCACGCATGCGAAATGTTTGGGGAATTATTTCAACGAGTCAAATGTTTTATTTCAAATATTCAGATTGTTATACCAAATATGATCCCAAAATATAAATAAAATCGCATAACAAATATCAATAAAGCACATTTTGCCTGACGCATTATACATACACATATACATTGCGGCCTGGTCATCCTGGAAGGGGGAGACGCCCATTTGCGGCCCCTTCTCAAGGTTTCTCTTTTTTTTTTTTTGGGAGGGGGGGCTTCTCATTCTCATTTTTCCCCAAATGGGGATTTTGGAGTTTTGCCTTGGCCTCCTTGGGAGCAAAGGTTAAGGGATGTCGTGAAAATTTGAGACCGTTTGTGATGAAGGGCCATGGAAACAAATGTGACTTGACTCGAATGTGACATTTGAATAGTCGTCTTGAACATGCTTACTAAGGTGCATAGCAATCCGGAAGCTCTCATTAAGAACAAAGAAAGCACACCGTGTGACCGCGTTGACTCGAAGCCACGCCCACTTTTGCAAATCGATGCCAAAAACTCGAATTTGAAAATGACAAACAACGCAAGTACTGTATAAGTTTGATGAGGATGATGCAAATGTTTGTGTCAATAAGAAGGCTCATGGTCAAGGGGCACGGCCGGAGAAACTCGTCGAGGCGCCTTTGGTCTTTAACGCCTGACCTATGAGTCATAGGAGTCCTGAAGAGAAAGCGATAAAGTAGCACGGAGATGTTGTCTGCACACGGTTCCCCTATTAGGAAGTTAATTACCACCCTGTTGCATCCTCATACCTCAATGACAAAATAATTGCAACGGTGAATGACACCATCGACACAAGCCTTAATTGTCAGACCGAGGGCCCAAATACTTTCTGAGGGTTTGGTAAATGTCACAGCCTTGTTTTTACGTAACGACCGTGACAAAAGGCCACGCCCGGCATTCTGCTTCCAACGTATCCCCCCCCCCACGCCTCCCCAAAAGTTCAAAGAGCCAACAAATCGAGCGACAAGAGGTTGAGAGATGACATGCCTGTCAAACGGCGTAAGCTCCGCCCGCCCCGCTCAGACCTTCGTCAACAAATGAGTCCTCACCTGAAAGAGCGTCATGAGCTTTCTGGCCACACGCCGTACTTTGGAATGACTCAGCCTTCATCCACGAGCAACAGTTAAGAAGCGGCGAGCATGGCGACGCCCTCTAATTTGTTTGATTTCACTCTTTTGATTAAATCTGCCTCAGAGGGACTTATTTTTCCCACAGTCTCTCAATGCCGTCGCGTATTATCTTCAAACCCAGACAAGTTTTCGCGCAAGGTGTCAATTTAGGGAAAAAACAGAAAAGCCGAGGTGGTCCACCGTCACAAACACGGGGCGGGCAATGAATGTTAAAACCGTGCTGGAATGTGATTATTTGAGTAGAGCGATGGAGAAAACGGGAGGTTCACCATCCCACACATCTTTTAAAATTTAAAAAAAAAGGATCTTGAATAGTATCAGTAGTAGTTGGTCTTTGGCTCCGATCGGCATGAAGCAAACCAATACATTTGGGCACTTTGGTCACGTTGAAAAATATGCCGAGTACATTTTCATCCTGCTTTGGAGGCACACCTTCAGTTCTTTCGGGATGATCCAAAAACGGCCCCTTCTGTTGAAGTTGAGCGGGTGCGTTCAATGTCTACGCCGGCACGTTTGGGATTCAGTAAACGGCTCCGACGGGAGCCGGCGGCGCCGCTGACGATGGGTGGCGGGCGCTGTTGGTTGCCTGCAAGGCCAAATGTGCGTCCTGCTGCTGCTGCTGGTACCAATTCGGGTGCGCGTACTCGTCCATGTAGACGGAGGAGGAGGAATCGGCTGAGGGCTGATAAGGTTGCTGCCCCCTGCTGGTAGGGTCCAGCATTGTACCATTCTGGAGCCCGGCGCTCAGGTTGGTGTCGCTGCCGGCCGTGCTGCTGGCGGCATCGGGGACGCCATTGTTGTTGTTGTTGTTGTTTTCCCAAGCGGCCGGCGATGGGGGAGAGTTGCAAGCCATTGAATCGCTTGCCTCCGGGCTGTGCTCCAGCGCCATTTCCCCCAGTGGAAACTCTCCGTTCTTGTACAGTTTCTTGAATTTAGAGCGCCGGTTTTGGAACCATATCTTCACCTGCAATCAAAGGTATCGTGTGAAGAAGGCCCTGCCGTGAGCACCACTTGACGGCAATCGGTGCGCCGCCATCCTCGACCGAAATGAGACGCGCCCCTTTGAAAGCGCGGGAACAGGAAAAATGACGTCAAAGCCAAAAGACATTATTATATATTATAATATATATATTATATTATATATGTATATACACACGTATATAATAAATTAGGCGAAGCCCGGTGTACATTTCCTTTTTTTTCGCTACGCGACCATCGGAGGAAAAAGTTTGGAGGAGCTCCAATCGACGCGTAGGTGTCGTTCATCATTTCACCACTAGGTGACATCCAACTACCATTTATTTTCAGTCATTTCATTCCTCTCGCCACACGAGTCGTGTCAGAAAAGTTTCAGGGCTGGTCTCACGCTTTTGTTTTGTTTTGTTTGTTTGTTTGAATCCAAACTATTCGTACTCCACCTGGAGTCGAATGTACTTTGCCAATCGGCTCATACACTTCTTGACGTCATCAAAACGGGCCCGATCGAGCGTGAGGAAAAAAATCACACACTGAAGGAAGCAAAGCCCCCAGGATCTCGTCAAAGATACGCCGGTTGGTCGTCTGGCCTGGACCGAAAGGGGCTCTTTGCCTCTTTTTTGACAATGGCGATCAAAGCCGAGAGTTCTCTTTGTTTTCTCGTGGCGAACGGCTCACCTGCGTCTGCGTCAGGCCCAACTGCGCGGCCAGCTCGGCCCTCTCCGGCAGGGCCAAGTACTGGGCCGACTGGAATCTCCTCTGGAGGACCGCCAGCTGGTAACTGGAGTAAATTGTCCGCGGCTTGCGAACCTTCTTGGGCTTCCCGTTGACCATCCGAATCTCCATCTCGGGCTCTTCTTTCACTAGAGGAGGACGTCAAGGAGGTTAGCTTCGCTCGTCTGGCGTTCATCTCCACGTTTTGCCGATGAGAAACCGCCGTCTTCTCTCACACGCGTCACACAATGAAAAACGGGTCCCCACGAAGCCAAGATGGAGCACAGAAATAGCCGCTCCGGTCCCTCCGTTTCAAAGAAATTCCACCAGCGCTCCAAACTTATAATTTTGGTCTGAGTGTCCCCTCCAGCCGGGGCGGGTGGTGGAGATTTATTGCCGCGTTTCATGTCGTCTGAAAAACTGTTTCTATACATACATACGATTGCTCTCGCATCACTCTCTCGCCCTTTTACAACTTCTCGAAGTTAGCCCCGATCAATAACACCGGCCGTTTATCTGTTAGCGAATGGCAAAAACATCAAAAGAAAAACAATACAATTGAACTCTGGTGAGGCCTGATGTGCTGCGTGGCTCCGTGCCAAAGTGTCCCGGAGCGATTTCCAGCTAACTCCCGACTGGAATGTCGAAAAAAAGAAGGAAAAAAAAAAGTGCAGCAGTCTGTTGAGTTTGTTCACACGGTGATGCCGTCCCTGGTCAAATCAAGATGGCGCCACCCTGTGTGTTGTGCTACCCACAACAGGGTTTGGAGATCTTTCCATTTCAAGAGTTAAATATCAAATAACGGAATCTTCAAAAGAACTCTAAAAAAGGACCCGGTGAAGGGATGCCAGAGTAGGAATGAGGCGCGCCCTTTTCATACGAGTAGCTGTCAAGAGGCGAGCGGCGGTATTGTGGACCAACTGGAGAGGCTTCATGGAGGACTGGCCGACTGCAACGTAATCGCGTCGAGATGTGACGACGAAGGCACGAAGGACCGTTTCAAAGCTTCTCAGCAGGTTCTGGAGAGGCTTGTTCATGTTTCGATCTCGAAAATGGACGACGGATCCGAAAGAAGCGCTTCAATTCACGGATGTTCAAACCGCACGGAACCATTTGAGAAGCGCTCAGGAAACTGCTGTCCTCGCTTGAGCTTTTCCTTCACCACAAATTATTTTCTTTTGGTGCCCACAGACTACATCCTGAGCCACTTTCCTCCACGTTTCGGTTGCAGAATGAATCTTCAGTGAGACTCTGATGTGGAAGACGTGATCCTGCTTCAATGTTTCCAAGCTTCCTCTCCAGCCCCGTGACATCACTCCGATGATTACGCTAGCTGGTCCGCTGACAATGAACTTATTTGCTCGTTTCCGTGGTAAATTGATATCGGGGTTTATTAATGGGTTTCCTTTTAAGAATTTAGGAGGTTTATATAAAAAGAAAGAAGACTTTCCAAGTGGAAGCGAAAAGGAAGGAAATATGTGCCCGGTGGATTCTTTCTTCTGATTTGAAAACGAGTTACCGTAGCACTCAGTTTCTTGGGTACATTCAATATCCAGCAACGATGAGGCGTTCACGGTCGTCACGGAACTTCGGACCTCAGCGTCTTTCCATTTCAAGCGCGCACGTCGTGTGCACGATTTCCCACAAAAAAAGCACCGAACTCACTCGCCGGGCGTATTCAGAGAACGTGACTCCGTTTAATTTGGCTTCACGCGACGTTTCGTTCGCCCTTATTTGAACGTAATCTTGAGCGTTTTTTTTCCGCGTTTCTTCCCGATGACAAAATCAACTTGAGCGGATTGAGAGTTGAGCTCACTCACCGGCGTCTGGTAGCGTCGCCTGCGTCTCCCTGCCGAAGCCCCCGCCGGGCTCTCTGTACGCCGAGTGCGGGTAGGCGTACTCGGGTTTTCCACACGGAAAGGCGCCACCGGGGACCATCCCGTTCAGGTTGTAGTGAGCGTACGCGTAAGGGCTCGCGTGTGGAGTGGAGTAGGACTGCTGCGCCGCGTAAAAGTCCTGCGAACCGTGGAGAGCGGCGCCGTAGAAACCCGCGTCCGCGGGTGGCGTTTCCGCCGCCGCCAGGCTCGGCGAGCCGCGGACGTTGGCTTTCTTCTCCTCGAACGCGGGTGACGGCAGCCCGTTCATCGCGGAGGGCGAGCGTTCCGTAAACACTCCGGGACAAAAAAGAGACCAGAGTGCGGAGCTGGCGTTCCCGAGCCGTCCACGGTGGCGGCGCCCAGCCCACAAGTGGAGCTCCTAATTACAGGGCGCGCCGAGCCGGGGCAAGGAGACGAGGAGCGCAAGGCTCCCCCTCTCATTGGCTCTCCTTCGCACTCCCAGCCTCTGCCCCCGGGGGCCAAGACGGCACTGCTCGTCGCCTGTCTGACTCCCCTTCTTCTCCCCGCAGAAACCTCCAGCGAACCTCTCCCTAAAACCTTAAAGACGCCGAGGCGCACTAGCAACCGACCGCCCCTCAAACAAACAAAAGAACTTTTTCCAACTCACCTGGTTCACGCGACTAAATTCCACGCGCATCGCGTGAAGTGGGCGGGGCTGGCAAAAGCACCCGCACGACATCCAAACAGAAGTCCAGACCCCCCCCCCAAAAAAAACACGTGCCATCTCCCTTGTTAAGACTTTTTAACATCATCTTGTCGTCTGTGAAGGTTGAAAAACGTAACATGCCCCCCCCCGCCCCCCAAGTAAGCAGCAAAAAGTAAACATACCTGTAGGACAGAAAGGTAACAACAAAACATAAATACTCCCAAGTACTGACATCTGACAAATTCACTCAAGCAAGCAGGGTGACGCATATTTTCACATTGTTACCCCCCCCCCCCCACCACTGACGGCGGGCATTAGCAAACCAACTGGCATGAGGGTGTTGTGATAAGGCATGTTGACGCATTAGCTCAGCTCCCATTCAAATGGAGATGCTGGCCCCAGACTCACATGGAGAGAGACATTTACACTCAGTCAAGGTTTCTTTACAATCGAGCTATCTGCCTTTTTAACGTGTGTTGACTTGAGCCCCGGGCCTCCGTCATGCCCTGAGGGGGGGGGGAGGTTGTGTCAACCTTTAACGCAGTGGAGCGACAATGACCTTAAAAAGCATATAGGTCCACAAAAGGTCCCGGTCCCTAGACCACTGGGAGGCGCCGCTATGAAGAGTTCTTCATGGACTAACTGGGCCGGGTCCAAAGAGGAGCCCCACCCCTCCGGAGGCTTCTCCCTGCAGCGTTTTCATCTCGTTATTAAATGACATACGCACTCCGACCGCACGGTGAAGGTCCAAACCCCCCAAAGATCCCCCAAATGAAAAAGAACTCCATCTACAGGCTTATGTTGATTTATTTACAAGTTGTTTGACGCAGGTCAAACCCCCGTCCCTGCAAAATGACATTTTCAGAAATGTACAATTTCTCTAAAGATCTCCGAAATCAACGTCCCTCCTTTGCTCAGACGGCGGAATGCCGAAAGCGTCGGCCACGCTCTCCCCCGGTGAGATTTACATGTTGCTTGTATCGTACAAAAGGGAGAGCTTATAATTACACGGGGAAGCGGATGAACTTGGCAACGGGATCCAAAGGGGGGGGGGGGTTGGATGCGGGTGAGCGGCGCAACGCTAACATGATGGTCGGCTTCTTTGCGGCGTGGTCTTAAAGGAACAGCGTCGCAGGATCAAATGCCGGAAAGCCTTGGGTGACTTTGCCTCAAAGAGGCAGACCTGAAACTCTTGCCTGTACAAGTACGTAGTCTTCAGCCCCCCCCCCCCAAAAATAGCAAGTCTCAGAGAAGGGAAAAAAAAAAACAGGTAGAGCACAATGCGATTGAACCTCTTTCTGAGGATGTTTTCTATTTGACAAGATTGAACGATGGCCAGCGCAGAAAAGAAACGGGGGGGGGGGGGGGGGGGGGGTCCAAGCCATTTGATTTTCTCGGCACTAGGAGCCATCGGCGGCAGGCGAGGGCTGCAGTGCTCAGATTTTGCCGGCGGGAGGAGCTCTTGGCGTCGCCCCCCCCCCCTCCCCCCCCAAGATCGGGACCGAGCGACAGAAGTGGGAAGAAGGCCGAGCAGATTGCCCGCGGGAGGAAAATAAGGAGCGGCACCTCCGTCCCATCCGACCTGACCTTAGGTGAGCTTCTTGGCTTTGTTGTAAAGCGAGTCCACCACCTTGCTCATGTTTTGAATGGTCTCCAGGGCCGCCTCGTAAGTCTTGTCCACCGCGGGCTCATCAAAGACGATGAGCACGCCGTCACCTTGGTCTAAAATCCCTGCCGGACCCCCCAAAAAATAAAAAAAATAAACAGAAGCGAGGAGAGCGGGAGTTGAATCAAGCTGCGCGTCTGCTACATTGGGCATCAACATTAGCCGGAGTCAAAATGGCGGTTTTACTGCTCAAGTGATGACTCAAACACCCCCGCCCCCGCCCGATATTGTGGACTCGGAAGAACCGCGCTAACGTACCGTGAAACTTTTGGTCCAGAATCATCTGCGATAATTTCCTCTCGACATCAACCTGGAAGAAAGACACGGTGGGATTCTGCGCACGCACCGAATAAGAAACGAGCTAGCTACATAAAACGAAAGGAACCAACAAAGAAATGGAGAGCGAGCGCATACCTTCGACAGTTTGATGATGGAGGAGATGTGTGCCATCTGGTAGAGAAAAGACCGATTTTAATTTCTGCTGACATTCTACATGAAGTCTACAATTTCAAGAAAAACAAAAAAAAACATCTTGTGAAGGTAAAAGTGGAAACAAAGTGATAGCGTAAGTTAGCGTAGCATTTACTTGGACCCTGGAGAAAGGCTCAATGACCCTGATGAGGTTCTGCTCAAGCAGGTTGTCGTAGAGTTTGCCAAGATGCGTTCGGATGATGGGATCCTCCCGCAATTCCGCTTGATACTCGCTCAGGGCCTTTTGGAAGGAAGCAGAAGCGCAGCTTACGCACATTTTGATTCTCTCGCCGGCGGATCGTCGACAAAACGCCCTGGCCCGCGCCGCCGCGCCGGCTCCCCTTCTGGTCAGGCTGCCGCACGAACCTTTTCAAAGTCGGCTAGCGAGCGATTCTTGCTGGCCTGCGCTACACATTTCAGGGAATCCGTCTAGAGGAGAAGGGAAGAAGAATACGGGCCGCGGAGCTGCTTTCAAATCAAATCTCGTGGAAAATGACACGCTTACGCTATAATTTAGCTCAAAGTTTAAAACTTTTCGTTCCAAATCAAAACGTTGACAGTCCTTTCTCAGGGATAAAGAAAGAGCGGGAGAGAGCACACCTGTCTTCCGGCGTAGCGCACAACCAGCTTGCCACTTATGAGGGCCTGGACGTCTTCCGGTCTGAAACAAAAAAAAGCACATTTGTGGAGAAAAAAACGGCCCTTGTTCAAAGTTGCAAAAAGGGGCTTTTTTGCTTTTAGTCGAAAGAAACCATTTAAGCCAGGCATGTCCAAAGTCCGGCCCGCGGGCCAAATCCGGCCCGCGGTCGAATTTCATCCGGCCCTCGGCCCCACCGTCATAAAATCAGTGCCGTCTGGCCCGCAGGTTGGGCGCAATGGAACACATGTTGCATTGACCGAGGTCTCGTAGACTGGTGAGTGATGTTTCATAGAGTACTGCTTCCCTCTAGTGGCTAAATGAGTAATAGCATTCACTAAATGAGTAATAGCATTTAGACACTAGAGGGCATCACTCACGAGTTAACAAGACATCACTCC
This sequence comes from Hippocampus zosterae, assembly GCF_025434085.1. Classification (NCBI taxonomy): domain Eukaryota; kingdom Metazoa; phylum Chordata; class Actinopteri; order Syngnathiformes; family Syngnathidae; genus Hippocampus; species Hippocampus zosterae. Next base: position 608,431 of record NC_067467.1, read on the forward strand.
GTGTTTATATCGAGTGATATGTCATATTTCAAATTCCTGTTTCAAATGAACCAAAAGAAATTCTGAAGATTGTTGAAATTCAAATAAAAATGGAAATGTGAGACAGACTGGCTTACTAAAATGTGTTGAACAATATTGTTGTTCAATGTAAAGAATGTCAGCCAAGGTCGGCCCCCCGACATTTTACCACATAAAATCTGGCCCCCTTGGCAAAAAGTTTGGACACCCCTGATTTAAGCCCTTTTGAAAGCCACCGACCACACCCGTCAAGGTTACAATAGATTTCCGGTCTGAAACAAAAAAGCACATTTGTGGAGAAAACGGTCCTTGTTCAAATTTGGGATCCTCGTGGTGGTGGTGAGGGCTTGCAAAAAGGGGCTTTTATGCTTTTAGTCGAAAAAAACCATTTCAGCCCTTTTGAAAGCCAATAGAGCCGACCACACCGGTCAAGGTTACAATAGATTGCCGGATGTAAAAACAAAAAAAATACCAAATGTACATCATCTGTCTTTGCTGACCAATGTGAGCGAGCGAGTAGCATAACACTTACGCGTTGAGCATGATTTTGCAGAGCAGCATATATTTGAGTCCCGTGACGGCTCGAGGACTGTCGATGGCGTCGTAGCCCTCAAAGGCTTCGTAGAAGTACGAGTAAGCCGTCTTCCAGTCTTTCTCCTCTGCTGCGTGAATAATTCCTGAACACCGAATGGGACATTTTCAACCTTTCTTTTGCATTTTTCCTCCCACTTCGTCTCGTTTTGTTTCTTCTCGCGTCTTACCCGACTGCATGTCCAAAGCCGCCTGTAATTTGGGCGGGCAGTAGATGGCGTTGGCCGTCGTCCTGGCCGACGTGAGGGCGGCGTGAGCTTTGGGCAGGTTACTGAGGGCGTGATAGCTTTTACTCTCCAGCAGCTGCACCTCCACCAGCAGGGCTTTGTCATCCATCTTCTTCAGCTCCTGCAGTAGCTGCGATCCTGGAGGCGGAAACCAAACACGCGCTCGTTCCAATGTGACACATGCGGACAAATCGCTACGGAACAAGCACTCACCAAGTTGTAGGGCCTCCGGGTAACACTTTGTGTCGAAATATAACGAGATGAGACGAGCCTTTGGGACAAAGCGGGAAAGAAAATTCTCACAGCTGATACATCCAGGTTATTTTTCTATTTCTTACCTCTAGGGCCTGTCTGAGGAAGGTCCTCTTCTCGGTTTTGGCCCATTGGATGCACTCCAGGCAGAGCTGGACTTCCTGACCAGTGGCGGCCTCCATATCCAGAAAGAGGTCCAGCAGGGAGCGCACCAGTCGGGCTGCTTTGGCCTTCGAGATGGAGTTGAGGAACGGCCGCACGTAGGTCAACAGACCGCCGAGCTCTGAGGGCAGATGGAAAAGTGATCATTCTTATAAGTGTGCCTCAAAAATTGACGATTAGAGTATGACGGATATAATGTGACAATGGCGGGGATCCACCAAGAGTTCTTGCGTTTACCTTCAGCCTGTCCCGTCTTGGCCAGCAGTCCGCCCAGCTCCATGATGCTCTGCTCTTTAACCCGCACAGCCTCCTCATCACTGTCCTGAATGTCTCTCTTGACTGCCAAACACACGCGCACACCCAAGAATAACGTCAGGAGAAGGGCTATGAATACTTTGGATTTGATTCACGTATTCTCTACTTATTACAAGCTGTGTGGGATGGCAAGCAAGACAACAATGAAAACATACAACCCCCCCCCAAAAAAAGCTCTTACGTGCTCGATGAAGCCTGAAAACGAGCAGCAAATTGAGTGGAACAAAGCGGAGCGCCGTGGAAGCGAGTTGAACGCCGCTTTCGCGTTTCACTTGATGTTTGGCAGAATTACGGAAGCCGGAGATTTCCCTGCCCGGGCGACCACACCGACTGTCAACCAAGAACGCAAGCCGGCCGGTTGAGGCCAACGTTAGCGCGAGTCCTGCTCTTGCCGGCGCGGTGCTAGGCGGCTAGCGCGCCGCTGCTGACTCACTCCCGGTAAAAGCACGGCGAGAGACGACGTCGTCAGCGAACGTAGCTCCACATTCACTGCTAACAAGCTAACAACGAAGATTTCTAATTGAATCGCTCGCGCATTGGGTTGCGCTAGCGAAGCTCCGAAGACAAATGAGACTTTGGTTTCCGGCGGCACGCATTTCGGTTACGTTTACCTATTGAATGTAAGATATCGATGGAGGCGCTGCGATCCGTTCCGAGAAGAGACTGCGCTCTCTGAAACTCGGCCACTGCCGCGGCTGCCATCGTTCCTTTCCCGCTCCTGCCGGCCACACAGCTGCGCTCGGTTCAGTTCGCGGCTGCTGCTTTTTTTCCGCTCGGGTTCTTCACGCGCATGCCGGAACAATGCTGCCCCCTACAGGTCACGCCTGGTTCTTCATTTAGCCCTCGTCGAACCCCGCTCCAATTTTGGGAATTTGGAGAAGGGTTATGAATTTATTATCGTTTGGGATTTTTTTTCGTGGCGGATGTACACATTTATGCAACCGCATTTTATCAGTTGATTTTTGTACCCCCCCCCCTTTTCCCCTCACATTGAGGGTGAAAAACATTTTGATCTCATTCTTGTATCACAAAACCTGGCATTTAAAAAGGGGTGTGTAAACTTATTATATCCACTGTACAGCCAGTTTAGTGTTGGAGCAGTTGGGTCAGAATATTTGATCGATGGCATTTGAGTTGAAAAAACAAAAAAACACCAACAGACAAAATTCAACAATGACACAACGTTTATTGGACATTGTTTTGTTGTGCAATGATATTGAGTGAATTAAAAAAAAAGTTACACATTTTTATAATCAATACAATATACCGGTACTTCAAACTATTACATAATTGTACTGCGTTTATTAGATTAAAAAAAAAACATAACAAATACACTTCTAACCCAATTTAAACTTCACATCAAGTGGTTCAAGGCATTTTGTGAACCCACTTTTAATACGAAATAGTTCTGAATTAAGTATTAGAAAAATAACCTTTATTTAAACAGATTTACATGAGCATTAAATCCAATCTTTCATTGAGTGTGTTCCAAGTCATAGGACGATGGCGAGGTAGTCACAAGCCTGAAAGCAGAGTAAACAGAAACTGTGACGAGGTGTTAAAAACAAGAAACCTGTACAGGCGGCTCCTCGGTTTACGACGTTCCCAAACTACGACGTTACTTGGCGACAAAGGACACGCCGCAAACTAGTTTGCGGTCCTTTCGGCGTCCCATGTTGTCGACCATGGGAGAAAAAAAGCTAAGGAATCATTTTGTCCCGCTTGCCCAACTTACTGATGCATTTTAATACTTAACCATCAGTAATACTTTAATACTTCTAACCATCAGTACCTAGGAAGTTTGGAACAGAGTAACGTACCTTGCAACTTATCAAGAGGTTGCGAGAGGAGGTTGCATCGGATGCTAATGAAAAGACGGCGTTGTAGGGGCAGTCTTCCATGTGCTCCGTCACTCTGGATTCCAAAAGATTCCGCAGGACATCTGCGGTGATGTTCTTCATCTAAATCCGGGGAACAAGACAACGCAATTTCAGAAAAAGTAGATTGTTGTCAATCTGGTGACCGGTGAGTGTGCAAATACTTTGGCTAATGCTAAACGCCATCTTGGTTGGCAGCAGTAAACAAGTCAATGCACTCATTACGATCAAAGATTTTTTGTGCGAGAACGCAAAAGTAACAGGAAGGACTTTGTTGTTTTAAGTCTACAAACCTTCGTATTTATGTACAGTCCACATGGACAAGAGATGAAATGGCTGCTGATGTTCAAGTAGCTCCTAGCAAACACAAGATGAGCATCAGCCCTCGACAAGTCACAAAGTCCTCAGTGTCCCACAAATCCCAAACCTGTTGGACTTACGTGCGGCACGTGGGGCAAATAACGAGAGCCTCTTCCAAGCCATCCACAACGGACGAGATATACTGCTGCTCAAATTCTTGGTTTCTCTCGTACTCTTCGATAATAGACATTTCTGCAGCGTGAGGGGAAAATATAAAACACGAATTTGAAATGGCAACACCACAAAAGGGTATTCCAAGTTAACGGATACAGCAAAGTATGTAAAATGCTTAGAAAATGTAAGCAGAGCTAAAGTGTTTTTTTTTGCCGTTTATAAGCCAATAATAATTGGTGGTTTCTTTCTGACTTCCGGGTTGAGTGAACGCTGGCGCGTTTTGGCTGCCGCTGCTCAACCCGTATTGTTTTGTGTTTTTTGTTATTGTAAAGTGTCCTCGGGTGTCTTGAAAGGCGCTTATAAATAAAATGTATTATTATTATTATTATAACAATCACGTGACGATGGCTGCAAGTGCGCAATGCATTACCACGAGACAGGAGCTCCTGCTGGATTTCCGCCAAAACCGCCAGTTCGTCATGATCCTTCACAACGTCGTGCATCTGTTGAGAAAGACGTCACGGTTCAACACCGTCGTGCAATTTGGCGATTTGTTTGGGGGGGGGGGGGGCCGCGTACCTCCGCAATGCCGCCCGGGCCCCACAGGGACGGCAATCTGCCATCCTCGGACCGCAGAGCCGTCCATTCCTCCGCCATGACCTCCTGGACGATGAGGGAGGTCGCCGGGCCGCCGCACTTGAGGCCCTCCCCCAAGTTGCGATATCGGTCAAGCAACCTCGAGCGGCGGCTCTTTAGCCTCTCCACACAGCGCTGTCAAAAAATAGAGGATGAGCATAGAAGAAGGCGGTTGCTTGGCCTGCCGAGTGACCGGTTGAATCCACTCCACCTTGCGATATGTTTCTTTCCACGGTGGAGTCGTTCCTTTATAAAGCGAGCGATGTCTTTGCAGAGACTCCATGTTGATCGGCGCCAAACGCCAAGCGGCTTGACCGTAAGTAGCTTGTCAGGACAACAACATTTCGCGCACAAACAAACCAGAAGCGGTTTTAAAAAGACCGTGACGTAACCCGGAAGTGAATGTTTGCCGCGAAGGATTGCATTGTGGGACATGTAGTTGATTAGCAGACGTCGGACAAGTGAGCGTTATTTTGGCGATGAAATTCGTAACGTCACAGCAAATTTCAAGATAATTACGAAAATGAACGTATGCCTGTGACGGGGAGTGTCACGAACAGGATCTTTTCAAGTTATGACGAGCGGAAGACGTCATGTTATGTTATGTTATGTTATGTTATGTTATGTTATGTTATGTTATGTTATGTTATGTTATGTTATGTTATGTTATGTTATGTTAAGCACATTTCGGTGATATTTTTACATAAATACATTTTTAAAAATCAAATAATCTTAAAACAACGTAACCTAAGTCATCAAATAAAACCACAATGACCACAATTGCAACATGAACTTTCATTCAGTTACTCTTTGAGTCATTTCCTGATCTCCTTGATCCTCACACGGTCCGCGGGGCGTCTTCGGGCAGTGGGTCGGGAACACCCTGAACCGGTTACAGCCAATTGCAGGGCACACAGAGACGAACAACCATCCGCGTTCACACTCACAATTCGGGGCAATTTGGAGTGTTCAATAAGCCTGCCATGCATGTTTTTGGAATGTGGGAGGAAACCGGAGTACCCGGGGAAAACCCACGCAGGCACGGGGAGAACATGCGAACTCCACACAGGGAGGCCGGATCCGGGATGGAACTCACGACCTCAGCACCTCGGACAGCGAATGGGTTGCGAGAGGCCGGAACCAACGGACTGCCAATGACTTCATCGGCCAGGTTGCGACACCGACGGCGAGTCGTCGTCGGCGGAAACTGCAGCGGCGTTGGCAGCATCCTCTCTGCAGCCAATCGGAAGACGGCATTTGCTTCCTCCATCCAACCCCGATCAGCGCCGACTCCCGCATCCAAGCGCTGACTCTCTCTCTCTCTCGCTCTCTCTCGCTCTCTCTCAGGATTGCAAGGGCAGACGCTGATGTCTATTTGGGGAATTTGTAGAGGCCATTTTCTGCTGTTTCTTTGTGTTTTACGCGTTTTTTTTCCATTCCGAATTTTCGTTTTGGTTTTTGCACTCCAATGTGAGTATCTGGGGGGAGAGAGAGAGAGAAAAAAGAACCCACAAAACGAAATAAGCGAGCCCGTGTAGATTTTCGGGTCTCAATGGAGGACATTTTCCAACTGGCATCCCAGCACACCTCGTTCTTTCTGTTTCGAGCATTTGTATTCCCTTGAGCACAACGCGAATTTTTTTTCTAGGAGAGATGAAATGAAGGGGAACCAGTAGCCCGCGGGGAATAAAAATCGGTCCTGTTTGAGCTGGGGGGGTTTTCACGGACCGGATCACGGCGACTTGCGTGAAAACCGAGGAGGAGGTCTGGGATTTCGGCACGGCGGTCACGAGGCTCCATGGACGCCGCGAGAGGAGTCCATTAAGCATCAGGTAGGAAAGCGGTGCGATTTCTTTTTCAGCGCAATAACATAAGCGATCATCGGCGATGCAAAATGCAAAATGCGCACCGCTTCGGGGAAACATAACACGGCGCGGGTATTCATTTCTTATCGCAAACATGGCCAATTCGAATTGGACGAGTGCGGAGCTCTTCTTCTAACATGATGTGTGTGACACGACGTGACGCTTGTGCATATATTGTGCTCAAAGTGGAGGCGGGGGGGGGGGTGTCTCGCTTTCAAGGCTTTCATTTTGAAGCTAAGATGGATGCTTGCGTACATTTTCTTCCTCGCGCGTCCGCGGCCCAGCTTGATTCTTATATAACGCCGCCGAGCTCTGCAGGTTTGCGCTCTGGCGAATTGAGCCACAATAGAGCGTAGCTGACCGCATCAAACGTGAATTGCGGGCAAAAGACAGACGGCATCCACCCTGGACTGGTCACCAGCCACCTGCATTTTACTTTCACGTTTGCATGACATTGACTGGAACGGAAACGTAATTCCTCTGTGATTTTTTTTTAATGAATCCAGCGGTTGGTTCACTCCAACTGTCCAGTGCCGCCCCCCACCCCCCGCACACACTCCCTGCGAAGGAATGCCATCCAAGTAAATAACAATTCTTGCAAAAGAAAATAAAAATTGCCACGATTGGTTTCATTTTGGCGAATTGCACGTTGCACGTTCACATCCAAGATGGCTACGTTCACATCCAAGATGGCTACGTTAGCCTCATCAGGGCCTCCACTGCAATGTAACCGTTTGACTTCAGTGAAAAATAAAATGCGCTTTTATTGTGTATCTTGTGTGGAAGTGAGTAAAACCGCTCGATGCAGTGAACTGCGCCTTGGCCCGATTTGGTCAAGAATTTGACACGGGAAAGATTGTGAGTGTTGTCCAGCTTCCCCCCCCCCCCCCCCCATCCCGTGGGTCAAAATACGCTTGGGGAAAAGTGTGTGTTTAATAGCGAGTGCAAGTGTGCAGTTAAATTGCGACGTGAAGGCGAATGGGATGTTCAGGAGGACACCCCCCCCCCCCGGGGGAGTGACATGAACAAGATCTGGAGGCTGCCCGGTTGTCATGGTAACGATGAGACGGCGAATCCCGGTGAAACGGCCATATTCCGTCGGGGAGCCGATCTGAGCTCAATATTGGGATTTTGGGGGGGGGGGGGGGGGGACATGGCGGATGGCTCTTTTGCGCGTGTTTCGGCGAATGCCTGACGGGACCGCTTTCTGCTCACAGATCGGCCAAGGTGAGACACTTTGGCCCTTTTCCAAACAAAGGGGTTTCTCCTCAGCGCTCCGCACCGCCGCCGCCCCTCGCCAGGCGCCATGGGCACCGTGCTCTCGCTCTCCCCCAGCTACCGCAAGGCGGCCCTGTTCGAGGACGGCCCGGCCGCCGTGGGTCACTACACGGCGGTCCAGAACAGCAAGAACGCCAAGGACGCCGCGGCGGCCGCCGCCAAATCCCTCAAACGCCCCTCCATCATCAGCGTGCTGCCATGGAAACGAATCGTGGCCGTCTCGGCCAAGAGGAAGGGTTCCAAGAAGCTGCAGTCGGACGGCGGCGGCGACGGCGGGAAAGGATGCTCGCCGGACGCCGATGATGTCGTCGCCTCTAATTCGGCTTCCCACAGCTTGAAGCTGAAGAAGTCTCAGTCCTGTGCAAATCTGTCCTCGTACTCTTCCGGCCGGGATCCCTCAGCCGCCGCCTTGACTACCTCCTCCCACCTCCCGGCCTCCAAGACCCTCATTAACGTAGCCACGGTCGCCGCCAAAAAGAATTCCCTGACCGGCTCCGGGATCCAGCCCTCGACCGCAGTCGGTACGCCGAAGCGCGTCATCGTTCAGGTAAGGCATTTTCTTGACGGCTTATTTCTCGGGGGCTGAGCTGAGACTTTGAACGGTCTTAGAAGGTCTTATTTCCCAAAATCCTGGAGGCAAAAACCGATAGACATAGACAACCGATGAGCCAATTGTATTCCCTTTCCGCCTGCCCTCAGGCCTCCACCAGCGAGCTGATGCGCAGCCTGGGAGAATTCCTGTGCCGGCGCTGTTACCGTTTAAAGCGTCTGTCGCCGACCGATCCCGTGCTGTGGCTGCGCAGCGTGGATCGCTCCCTCCTCCTTCAGGGTTGGCAGGATCAGGGCTTCATCACTCCGGCCAACGTGGTCTTCCTCTACATGCTGTGCCGCGACGTGGTCTCGGCCGAGGTGGCGTCCGAGCGCGAGCTGCAGGCCTCGCTGCTCACGTGCCTCTACCTGTCCTACTCCTACATGGGCAACGAGATCTCCTACCCGTTGAAGCCCTTCCTGGTCGAGGCCGAGAAGGAGGCCTTCTGGGACCGCTGCCTGGAGATCATCGACCGCATGAGCGGCAAGATGCTCCAGATCAACACCGACCCCCACTTCTTCACCCAGGTGTTTGCCGACCTGAAGAATGAGAGCAAGAAAGAAGAGGAGAAGACCAAACTCTTTATAGGTCTCGACCGATAAAAGATGGAGGTGGGAACTGCGGGCCTTGGTATGATGAGGACAGGCGGAATGCTGCCTGAAGCTACTTTGAAACAACGGCGTTGTCTGGCGTCTCTAATGTTTTTATGGCACGGTGCACCGCTCGGTTATTAACTCATTCGCTACCAGCCAATTCTGGACCAAGTCTGGAAAAGACGTCTAAACACGTCTTTGGGAGCGAATGAGTTGAGAACAAGGAGGCACCAAAAACAAAACAAAAATCTTTCCTTGTGGGCCAAACCGGTGATGCATGACCTGACATCTTTGTTCATATCCAATTTCGACATCATTTTAGCCCAAAATACACAATTATATATATATATATATATATATATATATATATATATATATATATATAAAATAATAATATATATATTATATATATTATATAATATTTAAAATATATATATATTTTTATAGAAATATATAAATATATATTTATATGATTTTTAAAATTTATATTTATATATTTCTATAATATATATATATATATATGTGTATGTATATATATAAAAAATAATAATATATATATATGATATATTATATAATATTAAAAAATATATATATTTTTATAGAAATATATAAATATAAATAAATATTTATATATATTTATATGATTTCTAAATTTATATACATTTATATTTATATAAATTTTAAATTTATATATATATATATATATATATATATATATAAATACGATAAGCTGTTTCCCGTCCTATGTTTGAAGGAGAAAAATGGCCAAACCGGTTATCCCGAGGAGTTGAAGAGTGTTTTTCTCTTGAAAGGTTAGAAACGCCAGACAACGTTTATTTATATCAGTAGGGATGAATAATGTAAACATGCCGTTACAGGAATATTGATATTACGTTGCATGAGCTCACATCATACAGTACGCCATTGCACATTGACCACCCGCTTACTGCCAACTCCATTTAACCTTATTCCTTATTCTCATGCGTAAGATGAATGCACTCATCAACGCTGGCTGGGGGGCCTGCTGTTGAAACTTTAATAGCATACAATAAAAAATAAATAAATAAAAAACACCACGCAACATACCCACATTAAATAAAATAGTTGTGGCGTCACTGATAAGGTACAGATTTGGTATTAGGCAATGCTGCTTGGAATCTATACAGCAAGAGCACACATCGTTCAGAAAAATGGCCCGAAATGTTTACCAAAAAAAAAAACAAACAAAAAAAAAAACATGACAGAATGCAATAGAAGCCTCCGGTGCATCTCCAGAATGGGGTTTTATTTGATAACTCCCCCATCCACATGCACTTTCTCCCTTTAGGTCCATATCGGTGCTGTCTAGAATGACAAGAGGATAGAAAGGGGTTGACATTTTTATAGAAAAGTGTGAAAGTTCAAAGCATTGCAAACCGCAGGCCTGTTTGTGCGTCAGCTAACACTTTTTTTTTTTTTAAGTGTAAAAAGGTGATCTATTTTTCCTAAATGCCGCCACCACTTGAATGGTGGCGACTTCCTACCTGGCGTGTATCATTTCGAACCCACGTAGGGAGCATAAAAGAGTGGATGTGGATGTAGATTCAATTCAAACATTTTCGAAGAGATGGTTTTGTGTGTGTGTGTGTGTGAAAAAAGAAAGAACTGCTGCTAACCCGGGCACTGGCCTGGAACCAACACGAGCACAAGCGCGGTGGAAAAGGGTGTATGAACAAAAAATGGAAGAGATGAAGATTTCACTCCGGCGGTCCTTGTTTTGTGCACCGACAATTAAGCTTTGGGCTAAGTCAAAAGGCTCGGTAGCCATCCTCAGACTTGCTAACCATATCTTCATCGGATTAGACCCATCTCTAAAAAAATCAATATTTGTCCAGAAAGAAACAAACCATCGCCTTCGAGATTCATCCCATCGGCTTTCTCCATTATTGTAAGCGATGATGACGTTTTGGCTCTACTTTTGTTGTTTTTCTGATTGACCGCCGTGTCAAGACAATGTAGCCCGGAGCCACAATCGAACCTCATGTAACATATTATGCATATCATGAAGAACGATGATCACACTTGCTGACGTGACCTCCTGTTTCTCATCGCTTGAATGGAAAAAAAAAAAAAAAAAGTAGCATTTCTCGACGTGCCGGCAGTTGAGGTGACATTATGCTTCATGATACAAAGTACAGGAGAGTCTGTACGATACAATGACAGAAAATGAGTTTTTAAACAAAAAAAATATTATGCAGCTATTTGAAATGTTCAGAGCTCCACCCTGTTAGCATTTTCTTCACACCTCAACTTGAAATGACCTAATTTCGCTTGACGCTTGATATCTTGGCTGTGGGGGCTGCCTGGCTGGAAAAAAAAAAAACAAATCAAGTGTTGAATTATGTCCAAGCGCATGCAACGGGAATCACACGAATGAATGAAACGGGGAAATAGCAGGTGTAAAAAGGCTGGTTGTTCTCATCCAATGATGGATTCACCCCCACCCCCCCACACACACACGCCAATGACTCTCACAACAAGATAAGGCCGCCAAATATTCGTCTTGAATCCGTTAAGGGTCAACAAAAAGGCCACTGAGAGGACCGGCCCCTCGGGACCGAAGACTCGGGTTGACACCCTTCCCACTCCTCTCAATCATCTTTCATCAAATATGTGCCATATTTTCTCTTGGAACACTTACAAGACAAATACTATTGTGTGATGATGATGATGATAGACATACAATGTTTGTTTTTTGTTTTTTTTTGGTTTCTCTCTCCTTCCATTTGTGAACAATATTGTGTAACAAGAATCTTTGTTCAAGTTTAATGCTACTAGTGCTACTAGAATACGGATGCTGCAGTCTGTTACTATCGTGGCTGTATGAATATGTATGCAAGAACGAACAAATGGATCAGCTGTTACAGGTACTTTGTATAAAAACATTTACAAGCAATTTTTATGTCTTCCTCGCTTTCTGCCTTCGTCTTCCTCGCTTTTGAGCTCCCTGGTAGCCCCATTGCTGCCAGTATTGTACCATACATTTGACGACTTTTTTTTTTTAATAAGCCAAAATGTAATGCTAATGTCGATGTCTGTACTTTTCCACCGAATTTATCTCGAAACAAAACCGTGAGAGACCTTTCCTTCTCAGGTGCGGACTTCAGCTCCATTTAGTCAATGCGGCCGATAATGCTGCTAGCTTAATACGTGTCGAGGCAACTTTTAAGAAAGAGAACTAGAATTGCGCTAAGGATAGGTTACCGTGAGTGCAGCAAAGTCAAGAGGAAAAAAATATATAAATTTTCTGACATGGAAAAAGGAGAAGTTATCAGTGTTCCATTAACTTCGAGTCAGGTAAGCAGCTCCCAAAAGCACAACCGCTTACGACGCCATCTTGGCTCCCTTCCCGTGAGAGACCTGTGGACGGGCGTTGCTGTCCGCGGTGCTGACGCTAGCACCGCGACCGACGTCATTAACATGCGACAACCTTCAGAGACACGTTCAAAGCAAGTGAAAATGAACGTCGAAAATTGCTAGCGTGAGTTCATATTTTGACGTCCTATATATATTTCTCAATATAGTCTGCTTTGGACAACATCTTGGATTCGGATGTCTTTCTTTCTTTCCATATTGAACTTCAAAAGATGCGTTTGACGTGCACACGTGAGCCTGCCGACACGTCATCCAAAGCCGCTCAGGGAGGCCGGACCAGAGCACGCGAGCTAATGGGGGGGTGTAATCCCGGTGTGCGAGCTTCCGCTTGATTCGGCCAATCGAAGAAGAGTGCGCTACGCTTAACAACGCCATCTGCTGTCAAGTCTGCTTCATGCCCCCCCCCAACCGCCCACTGCCCCCCCCCCCCCACCGTCCTATGAACATTCTGGGACCGCTACGACTGCATCACTGCTCCACCACAAACCGTGAAGATGGCGGCCCGGGTAAGAAAAGCCCGCGTTATCGTGTTCTCTATGGCGTTTTATTTTTTATTTTTTGACGAACACGCGCTTCCTTCCTGGTTTCCAGATAAACCGGGTCGCAAAATGTCGGACTGACTGACTGCTCGCTCCGATTATTTGGGATGCGGCCAAGCTAATGTCATCGCGAGCGGTGTTCGTCTTTATTTGTTGAAATGGACTCGATGCCGCAGCCTCACGCGCGCGCTTGCAACATGCGAAACGCGATTCGTCAGGCGTTTCGAGTCAGTGAAAAAAAAAAAAGCAGCAGCGCGGCTGCTTAATCCCGGGAGCTTCTTGCCCTTGAACCGAGGCTGCTGCGTAAAAAGCGCTCACTGATAAGAAGCTCGCCTTCCGCTGGCGGCGCATTTGAGGGCGCACCTCGACAGGGACGTGTGCGGCCTCTGTGGTGCTGATGCTGACATAATTGTGTGGACGAGCGCCTTCGTTCCGCAGCGGTTTTTATGAGCACAGGAAAAGGCGTTCGAGGGGGGTGGCTCGGCGTCGTCAGAAGGGCACCGTCGTGGTGGTTGTCGTTGTTTTGTGGACAAACCGCCTAGTTGCTTCTCGTAGCATTTGAGCAAAAAGCAGGTCAAGCTCACATCGTCACAAATATCTCGAGGGGTTGTTGGTCTTGACGTGTGCCCTGCGATGGACTGCCGACCACCCCCGGGGGTGTGCCCCACCTCTCGCCCAAAGTCAGCTGGTGGTACGGACCCCTGACCCGAGTGAGGAGAAGCGGCACGGAAAATGGCTGACGCTTGAAATAAAGATCAGCCGGCAGCAAACCCGAGTTGCTGTCGGATTGCTTCATGCGGTTGCCGCGGTGACCGCGGTGCGCTGCGTTGGAATTTCTCCGTCGGCCGGCGCTTACGACCGACCGAGTCAAAATATTTCCATTTGATTCAACAAGATGAAAATGGATGGAAAGCGATTGGATTCAAATCACCACAATCAGTCTAAATTGTCTTCTTCTGCCCCCCCCCCCTTCGCCTCTCCCTTTTGCAGACCATGCAAGCGGCACGATGCCCAACAGACGAGTTGTCGCTGACAAACTGCGCCGTGGTCAGCGAGAAGGATCTGCAGTCCGGCCAGTGAGTCGTCATCACTTTTCGTGTAACAGTCAGGAAGCGAGCAGCAGCAGCATTCTGGAGCAACTGGAAACGCTTCGTGGAGGATTATCATGTTGCTCCCAGATGTATTTGTCTTGAAGTTGAAAACGCTCACCGTCTTTCTCCAGACACGTGACCGTGAAGACCACCCCCAACCACAAATTTGTGTTCACCGTCAAGACCCACCACACGGTGGCGCCAGGTTCCATTGCCTTCAGCCTGCCACAGGTACTCGCGCAAACATCCGCAGAAAATGTGACGCTACAAATTTGTAGCTGGCCTTGTTCTTGTACCTATACGAGTCTCAAGAGAGCAGGGCGAGTTACAAATGTCAATCGGCCATTTTTTTTTTTGGGCATGAAATGCATTTTGATTACTCTTGAGAAATGTGAGCTGCAAATTTGCTGCAAGGGACGCGTTTCTCGGTGGAAAATGAACAACACTAACTGTCTTGCTTTGCTTTTTCCTCGGTCTGTTTTTCAGCGAAAATGGGCCGGTCTCTCCATTGGCCAGGAAGTGGAAGGTATTGCACTCGGAACGTCCAATCGGTTGCCGCAAAAGCTGCGTAACGATTGCTGACTGGACTTGAGCGAAACTGTCACGTTGTTGTTGAGAGTTGCTGCAAACTTAAAGGAGGTTTTTCTATCCCTAGTAAGCTAACCAAGGTTAAAAAAAATTTAAATTGGGGCGGTAGGGGGGAAAAAAAATATTTTGAGAAGACTTTTTCATGGCACTGTCTTGCCACAGTTGAATAATTGAATAAGGCTTTTAATATATTTATATTATACATATATATTTATTAATAATAATAATAATAATAACAATAATATTTATTATATTATTATTATATAATAATATAATGATTATATAATAATATAATAATATATATTTTAATATTTTTATATTATATATTAAAAAATAAATATATAAAATATATTTTATATATTTATATTTATTTAATAAGGATTCAATATTCGATCTGGACTCCTGACAATGTAAGATTGATTACATCGGAAATGGATATTAAAAAAAAAACAAGCCACGTTTGCGATGGAATGTTCCGGTATTGGTATTAAAATGTCTGTCCTCAGTGTCCAACTACAACTTCGACAAGTCCAAGCAGTGCATCGGTGCCATGACCATCGAGATTGACTTCCTGCAGAAGAAGAGCACCGACTCCTCACCGTACGACTCGGATAACATGGCCGCCGAGTTCATCCAGAAGTTCAACAACCAGGGCTTTTCTGTCACGCAGCAGGTTTATTTGTTGTCCGTCGTATTTGGGCGCAATGTGTCGCTTTGATTCTGACACGCGGCGCGCTTTCGTTTCAGCTGGTCTTCAGTTTCTGCGACAAACTCTTTGGACTGGTCGTCAAAGACATCGAGGCAATGGATTCCAGCATCCTCAAAGGCGAAGCGGCCTCCGGAAAGAAACCGCAGAAGGTACGGGCCCACCTGCACGGCGTGCATTTGAATTTCATGGATCAATTTCCATAGAGGTTTGAAATGACAACAACAAAAGAAACGACGTGAAATCCATCTGGATTGTTGAAGGTCCCCTTGTTTGAAATCTTGCGTTTTCCTCCCGTTTCCTTTGACAGATTGATGTCGGGCTACTGGTGGGAAACAGTCAGGTGATTTTTGAGAAGGCGGAGAGCTCATCCTTGACACTTGTCGGTAGGTTTCGTATTTGAAAAAAAAAAACCCAAAACGGTCGGAACAATATAGAGCCGTCATTCGCGAGGTACCTTTTGTGTCCACAAGATGGCAGCAATGCGCGGCGCCTCAACGTGTCGAACTGCATTGAGCTAAAGACATTTGTCCTCCATAATAATCCTTTGACTGACAATCTGAGTGACATCGGTTTGAAGTTTAAATGTGATTCTATTTATTTATTTTCTTACACGAGTCCTTTTTTATTTTTGTAGGTAAGGCAAAGACCAAGGAGGCACGTCAGACAATCATCAACCCGGACTGGAACTTTGAGAAAATGGGCATCGGGGGTCTGGATAAGGAATTCTCGGACATTTTCCGGAGAGCTTTCGCTTCTCGAGTCTTCCCTCCAGATATTGTTGAGCAGATGGGTAAGGAATGGCCTTTGTCCCGGTGTGGTAACATCCTTCATGAGGCAGACTTTGCCTTCCGGATGTTTCTCATGACGATTCCTTTGGTGTTCTGCATCCAGGCTGTAAGCACGTGAAGGGCATCTTGCTGTTTGGACCGCCGGGCTGCGGAAAAACCCTCATGGCCAGGCAGATTGGCAAAATGCTGAACGCCCGCGAGCCAAAGATCGTCAACGGCCCGGAAATCCTCAACAAATACGTGGGCGAGTCCGAGGCCAACATCCGCAAGTTGTTCGCCGACGCCGAGGACGAGCAAAAGCGGGTGAGCGGCCGGGCCGGCCCGCCGGTTGTTCTCCTTTCCCGTTTTCGGAAACGCAAAGTTGCGCTTTAACGTGTCGGGTCTTTTTTCGTCGGCGCCGTGACTAGCTGGGAGCCAACAGCGGGCTTCACATCATCATTTTTGATGAGCTGGATGCCATCTGCAAGCAGAGAGGCACGGGCGCCAGCAGCACGGGCGTGCACGACACCGTGGTCAACCAGCTCCTCTCCAAGATTGACGGCGTGGAGCAACTCAACAACATCCTGGTCATCGGTAAATAACACTCGTCTCGTTTCGGTTTTGATGATTTTTCCGCGGAGGCGTCCTTTCCTCCTCTCCGTCATCGCTATTTTTGTTTTTACAACCAGGGATGACCAACAGGCCCGACCTGATCGACGACGCCCTCATGAGGCCCGGCAGGTTTGAGGTGAAGATGGAAATTGGTAAGTGTCCGACCCATTCATTCATTCATTCATTCATTCATTCATTCATTCATTCATTCATTCATCTTCCGAGCCGCTTGATCCTCACTAGGGTCGCGGGGGTGCTGGAGCCTATCCCAGCTGTCTTTGGGCAGTAGGCGGGGGACACCCTGAATCGGTTGCCAGCCAATCGCAGGGCACACAGAGACAAACAACCAACCACGCTCACATTCACACCTAGGGACAATTTAGAGTGTCCAATCAGCCTGCCTTGCATGTTTTTGGAATGTGGGAGGAAACCGGAGCACCCGGAGAAAACCCACGCAGGCCCGGGGAGAACATGCAAACTCCACACAGGGAGGCCGGAGCTGGAATCGAACCCGGTACCTCTGCACTGTGAAGCCCACGTGCTAACCACTGGACTACCGGGCTTGTCCGACCCATGTTTTGCTTTATTTTAAGGCCGTCAGATCTTCTCCTTCTTCTTTGGTGGCGTAGAGAACGTACCACTTAACACAGGCATGTCCAAAGTCCGGCCCGGGGGCCAAATCCGGCCCGCGGTCGAATTTCATCCGGCCCTCGGCCCCCCGTCATAAAATCAGTGCCGTCTGGCCCGCAGGTTGGGCGCAATGGAACACGTGTTGCATTGACTGAGGTCTCGTCGACTGGGGAGTGATGTTTCATAGAGTACTGCTTCCCTCTAGTGGCTAAATGAGTAATAGCATTTAGACACTAGAGGGCATCACTCACGAGTTAACGAAACATCACTCCGTGTTTATATTGACTGATATGTCATATTTCAAATGAACCAAAAGAAATTCTGAAGATTGTTGAAATTAAAATAACGGAAATGTGAAACAGACTGGCTTACTAAAATTTGTTGAACAATATTGTTGTTCAATGTAAAGAATGTCAGCCAAGGTCGGCCCCCCCCCCCGACATTTTACCACATAAAATCTGGCCCCCTTGGCAAAAAGTTTGGACACCCCTGACTTAACACGTCACACGCATTGCTAATGGTTCACGTCTTATATATGATGTGTGTGTTTTGTTGTTATTTATAACTACGAAACCTCCTTGAACTTAGCGTTCACCTCGTTGCCGTCATATCCGACCAGGTCTTCCCGACGAGAAAGGTCGCGTTCAGATTCTCACCATCCACACCAACAAGATGCATAGCTTCAACCTGCTGGCGCAAGACGTCAACATACCAGAGCTGGCGGCTGAGACCAAAAATTACAGCGGGGCTGAGCTGGAGGGGCTGGTCAGGGCCGCCCAGTCCACCGCCATGAACCGACACATCAAGGTCAGTTTGGCAATCGCGACGCTTGGAAGAAGTACGGGCGCGTTGATTTTCATCACGTCTATTTAACGGCGCTCGTTGACGCGTGACCTCGTTTCATTGAAGTTGGGTTGGTCAATAAAATGACAAATGATCTCCTCCGATGCTGTTATTCGAGCACCATACGTCATTTGGATTGTTTTTTTTTTTTTTTTTTCCAGGCTACATCTACCGTCGAGGTTGACATGGAGAGGGCAGAGAAGCTGAAGGTCACCAGAGATGACTTTATGGGATCCCTCAACAATGACATTAAACCAGTGAGTCTCATCTGCTTTTTAATTGATGACCTAGGGCGGATGCGGATTACAATTTGATTCCTCTCCATTTTTTTTTTCCACCTCAGGCATTTGGTACAAACCAGGAGGATTACTCCAGCTACATCATGAATGGCATCATCAAATGGGGCGACCCGGTGACCCATGTCCTGGATGACGGAGAGCTGCTCGTACAGCAGACCAAGAACAGCGATCGCACGCCGCTGGTCGCCGTGCTGGTGGAGGGTCAGCATTTGCAAAAATACAAAAAAAACGAATTTCTCACTCTCACACATATTCTATGATGCCGACGTTGGCCCAAACATTTGCCCAGTTGGTACCGTATTACGTAAAAGAAGCATCTAAGATGGTTCTCGCTGGCGACAACAAACAGCATTTCACCTGTCCAATGTCTCACTCGTCAAACGTCCCCCCCCCCAGGTCCGCCCCACAGTGGGAAAACAGCTCTGGCAGCCAAGATTGCGGAGGACTCACAGTTCCCCTTCATCAAGATTTGTTCTCCAGACAAGATGATTGGACACTCGGAGATTTCCAAGTGCCAGGCCATCAAAAAGGTTAGCGACGCACCGTTTAAGCTTTTGTGAGAAAACACGTCCGCTGTTTTGGAGCTTGGGAGAAAGGAGCCCAAACACAAAAGAGTCGTAAACAAAAACCTTCACGGGCCCAGTTCATAACCCTGGAGTGCTCCCCTCCCCCAAAAAATTGCGTCAAGTAGCCAGCAGAATTT
The DNA here is from genome assembly GCF_025434085.1 of Hippocampus zosterae. NCBI lineage: Eukaryota > Metazoa > Chordata > Actinopteri > Syngnathiformes > Syngnathidae > Hippocampus > Hippocampus zosterae. The sequence continues at coordinate 627,503 of NC_067467.1, forward strand.
TCTAGGGCACTTTCGGATGTAGAATCCAAACTCCTCATTCGTTTTTCTCTATATGCTCCCATTTCTCGTCATTTGGCTTGTTTTTGTTTGGAAAGTGCGAGGCCATTTTTTTTTTTTACATCAGCAAATCTTTGTTCATTTGTTAGGCATACGATCATGAAGATAGCGGATCGCTTTATTACATGACGGACAGTCACGGGCCTGGCGGAATATTTAGTGCGCAGGGTGTGGATTTTTTTTTCCACCATATTGTGACTGCTACGTATGGGTAAAAAAAAAAAAATCAAATCCATCCATTATCCGAGCGGCTTCAATAATTCAACAGTTCAGTCGTCCACATACTTATCTTGCTTGCCGCTGATGATAGGCAAAGATGGAAACTAGTTTGCTAGCCCCTAAAGCTAACAAACCGCTTCGGGTCAGAAAATCAGGAATGCGAATTCCGCTGATATTTCCCGTCCTGTTTTCGCTGGATTTTAGGTCTTTGACGATGCTTACAAATCCCAGCTCAGCTGCGTGGTGGTTGATGACATCGAACGTCTGCTGGACTACGTCCCAATCGGACCGCGTTTCTCCAATCTGGTTCTTCAAGCCTTGTTGGTGCTCCTGAAGAAGGCACCGCCCAAGGTCAGAGTTCACTAATTGTAGGCCGCGATCACGACTGTTGTCGACATTTTTAGAAAAACTATTTGCATGCCGACTTGTTAACGTTCTTCATTTAAGTGAAAATCAAGATGGCTTCAGAGAAAAACGGACCACCTCGAAGGCAGCGATGGAGCTTTTGGAAGCTATTGCCACTAGAATAGACGATCAAGAATTTACCGTTGGGATTTCTCTAGATTAAAAAAAAACCAAAACAAACATTTGATACCACAGATCCTATGTTGTGGAATAAATTAGAGAGCTTTGGCACTAGAGGTGTGGCGTATAAATGGCTAAAAAGTTATTCTGATATTCAGCATTTCAGCAACGTAAAAGCGAATCGATTGAAGATCACTCATGGGGTTCCTCAAGGGTCCGTGCTAGGCCCAAAACTATTCATATTTTGTATAAACGAGGCCTGCTGTGTTTCAAAACTATTTATTTGCCGATGACACATCACTCTACTGCTCTGCCGACTGTGGAAAAAGAATCGAGTACGTGAAAAACCGATTTGACATCAATAAATGATGACTCAACTTAAAAGAAACAAACTAGCATGTCAAAAGCGTGATTGTAACCGATTTCTCCTTCAGGGTCGGAAACTGCTGATAATTGGCACCACCAGCAGGAAGGACGTCCTCCAGGAGATGGAGATGTTGGATGCCTTCAGCACCACCATCCACATCCCTAACATCTCGACCGGCGAGCAGCTCGTTGACGCTTTAGAGGTACAAAGTCACACGGACACTTGAGTGAATGCTGCACGAGAGCTACGCCGTCGCGCGTGCCATCGAAGAATCCACAAATAAAATAACCTTGGTTCCCCGCTGAGCCGACGATCGAAATGCCACACTTTGTTTCCTGTGCGGTCACATTCAAAGCATTCCCCCTTTTGAAGATTCTCGGCGGCGGCGGCGCTCACATTCCGCGCTTCCTTTTTTCTGCAGCTGCTGGGCAGCTTCACAGACAAAGAGAGGGCCAGCATCGCACAGCAGCTGAAAGGAAAGCGAGTTTGGATCGGCATTAAGAAGCTCCTCGTGCTGATCGAGATGTCGCTGCAGGTACATGCGCACCTGGAAAAAAAAATATATATATATATATATATATATATATATATATATATATATATATATATATATATATATATATATATATATAAATATAAAATAAAAAATATATATAAAATAAAAAAAATTATATATATATATATATATATAAAATAAAATTAAAAAATATAAAAATATAAAACAAAATAAAAAATATATATAAAATAAAAAAATTATATATATATATATATCTACAGTATTATAAATAGTATTTAAAAAAAAAAAGAAAAACCGCCAAATCAAGACAATTTCATGTCAACACTCAAGCCAAAGCAACCAAACACTAATCTTTTTTTTTTTTTTTTTTTGAAACTTTGGACTGTACGTCCCTCACATCTGACTTTGTTGTCTCTAGATGGACCAAGATTACCGAGTGACAAAGTTCCTGACGCTGCTGCGTGATGAGGGGGCGTGAGTATGCTTACGAAAAAAAATAAAAAAAATCAGCCACATCCCTCAAGTCAAACCTTGTTTGTTTTGGGAACATCTGCTTCACTTTTTGCCATTGCTGTCTCCATCTTGTGCGAGCCTGTGTGTGTGTGTGTGTGTGTGTTTGTGTGTGTGTGTGTGAGTGACTCCAACTGCAGTGCCTTTCCTCACCAATCATTTTATTTTTGCATCAGGTTGAATGAAGGCAATCAAATCCGCATTTAAGCCGCCACTCAGTGGTTCCCACTGCGCGCTGGTAAGCTCAACAACAAAAATCCTTCGAAATGGAAAAACGCAATTCAGCCCTTTTCGAATCGTAGCCAGACGACAGGCAGCGCGCCGTCTTCTCCGCTGTTGATTGCAGTCTTGAGATTGCTCGCGTATGTCCTTTAACGTCGCACCTTCTTCATGTAATTAAACCACCACTGTAGCCCAAATGCAGGGCCGTCCAAACTATGGGCCGGGGGGGGGGCCTCCATCCATTTCCAATTTCCATACACGCTGAGGCAAATTCTGGTAATATTGCGGAGGTGGAAATAAGCAGTGCGGGTGATGGTGTTGATATGTGAATGGAAGGTGAGCATACTATCCAGGATGACACCCAGACTCTTAACCTGGGGGGAGGGGGACACGAGGGAACTGTCAATGTTGAAGGAAAAACTGTTTACTTTGGATAAAGTGGATTTGGTGCCAAAAAGGAGGACTTCAGTTTTATTAGCATTTAATTTAAGAAAGTTTGTTGTGAACCATGTTTTGAGTTCGGAGAGGCAAGAGGTGAGGGAGGGGGGTGGGAGTATGTAGTTTGGCTTGCAGGAGAGGTAGAGCTGGGTGTCATCAGCAAAGCAGTGAAAGTGGATGTGAAATTTGCGGAGGATATGGCCAAGAGGCAGGAGGTAGATGATGAAGAGAAGTGGACCTAGGACAGATCCCTGTGGTACACCTGTGGTGACTGGGGAGGCCTTTGAGGTGAATGTAATGTAACAATGTAATTCACTTCAATGCAGTTTTGGCCTTGTTGCGTGTCCTTGCCAAGAAAGAAACCGTTTTGTAAACGGCATCGTTATCTCCATCCATGTCTACTTTGTGTGTTTTACAGCGATCGCAGCTTTTATGAGTAAGAGTGGCTTCGGAAATGCAACGACTATTTCATCATCGACGAGCCGCAAACAGGATGAGGAAAAGAGGTCATCGTGTTTGTCCACCAAGTCATTCCTGCGTCCATCTTTCTAAATACACAATCTGGTAAAAGACACAACCCCCCCCCGCCCCCCCGTTATCCCCGCATGATCCCATAGGCAATATCTTGATCACTGCCCCGTATATTTGTCGTCATTACTGCAGTCTACAGGAAGTCGTACTGTCGTTGAATTGTTATCTGGAAAGATACTGCAAGAGATGATTGTAAAAAAAAAAAAAGTGGTTTTGTGCATCGTGCTAAAGAAAAAAGCAAACGTGTATTTTTAGCTTCTTGTGTAGTAGGCGTTGTATTTGTTATCGTCTTGCTAAGTTATAGTCCGGGGGTGTTCAAACCTTTTGATTCCCCTGTTCGAGTCAGTATGATACTGTACATACAAAGTAAGAAGGCAAGACAAAGAGAACGCAACTAAAACGGACAGAAATACCGCGCCCAATAGTTTTGCTTTGTGGACTGTCAGAGGATTGCAGTGACCATGTCGTGGCTAAAGCAAAACGTACTTTGTTCCCTGTGTAAATGTTAAGCCTTTAATTCTCCGTAACGTGTCCAAGGCCAACTTAAGCCCAAAGTACATAGTGTATATATATAAACACAGGCAGTATATTGAGAAGCGTTGAAATGATCCAAGTTCTTTCCAAATTACATCGAGAGACAGACTATATAATCGTGCGATTTGTGAACCCTTTGGTGTTCCGGATATCGTGACATCATCATCGGGCTTAGTTATAGTGGAAGTGAATGTTGGATCGTGGCGTGTCTGTTGTGTGCAGTTCAGTTCAGTACAGTTTAGTAAAAAAAATAGTGTAGCTTTGGCATCGTCAGTGTTCAATGCAAAAGAAAAACGCAGCTTTTAAGGTGGACATGAATAAAAAAATAATAACAACAAAAGCAAAATATTCAAATGGTTCCTCATGGAAGCATGCGTCTCCTTGCCTGCATGTGTTAGAAGCGAAACGCCGCGTGTGTATGCATATGAAAGTGCATACACGCTGGCTTAAGTTTACCCTGGAACAAAACTGACTATGCTCTCAATATTTTGTTGTCCAAACTGTTGAGGCAATCACAGTTTCAGTATCACCATTTTTCCTCAACTCAACTGTATTTCTCGGGCACTTTCAAACAACCACCCGCTATATACAAACAAACAAGCAAACAGAAACAATCCTTTGCACTTACTTTGAAAAAAAAAAAGGGGGCGGGGTTGTTTTTTTTTTTTTCCTGGGCTGCTCCACTACTACGTCCCATCAAAACACGCCTTGAATTTGGGCAGGCTACCAAGGAATCTCCAAACTAGCAATGCATCCTGGAACTGAATGTGCTGCTGAGCTGCTTACAAAAGTTGCCCTCTGGTGATTGCCTCACACGGTTGCCAATCACAATATTAACCACGCCCCCTCATTTTTGTTCCAGGCTAATTTTATTCGCTTGTTTATTTACTTGGATAATTCCACTGGGTGAATATCATTTGTTATTACTCACGACATTTTGATCGAGTATTCCTTTTGTCAGTTACTGCGATGACCATTGTTTGATGTGTGATGAAGAATCGACTCCTTAAATCAGGTCGTGCTTACTTTTCCTGTCTTTTCCACCTCATGAATGGTGTTTACTGCTTCATGTCCAAAGTCTTATTTTCTTCTAAGCATTGACAACATTGTTGTGTATGCGTGCGAGTGTGTATGTGTGTGAGATGTATTATTGCAATAAAAAGCACAGATGCAGAGAAAAAAAAATCATCCTGCTGTTTATTGTTTGTTGGTGAAAGAGTGATCCTTCCATGCTGGCCGACGAGGGCCGTGAAAAAACGGAATTAACTGAACAACTATTTACTAAATACAGTATCCTTTGTTGATTTTGTTGAAATTCGACTCATCTCTTCGTAAAAAAAAAAGAAGCTTTGACATCGAAAAAATGGAAACGTCATCTCGCTTGGCAGTTTCTGTAAGCGAGTCTGGGCCGCGCGCCAGCTCCTCGCTCCGACCGCTAGAGGGCAGCACTGAACCCCGTGACGACGACTCCTCCACAGCCGAAGCACAACCGTGCTCCCCTTCCTGACCCGCATTCGGCCGCGGCGACCGCACGAGCTCCGGGGGGGAGGACGCGGCGCGCACACGCGGATCGTGGCCGTGACTTTGACAGTTGCGGCCACACACGCGCCAGTCAGCGGAGGGCCAACCGGGAGAGACTCGGCGCCTTTTCGGGAAGGTAAATAAATGCACCTCCGCTCGCTTTCACCAACGACCATGCTCTTCCCCCCGCCCTCCGCGCCCCGCCTCCCCGTGTTTTCCGCCGGCTTTACCCCGTTGGCGTCGCTGAATTGTTGACGGCTCTTGAAGCGGTTACGCGGCTTGGTGAGTGTTGGCCTTACGTTGCGGAGGTTGGAGTGTGTGAGGGGGGGGGGGTTCAGTGACGGCTACGGTGTGTACATGGAGCCACGGTGCAAGGTGAGCGCTGTCCTCGCGTCAACCCGTTCGGCCTGCCCGTCCCCTGCCCGGTAACGTGACCTAAACGCGAATGTAAGGAAATACTTCGAGCTTCCTCGTTTTTTTGCGGAAACGCCCCAAGACCGGCGCGCTTCCTAAGAAACGCGAGGCTCTTCGCAAGAGCGATGGCAAGTCGTGTTTTGCCTGAAAAAAATGGCTGAACTGAACGCGTTGCTCTTTTTGGAAGATCTCACGAGTAGATCGTCGCGATGTCACAGCAACAACGACGACAAGTCTGCGTTTATCGCTGGCGGATTTGTTGTCAGTGTCAGAAAACGAGCTCGTGTTGTTGTTGTTTCTTTTTTTTTCTCGCGTTGGGCAACCTCAGAGGTATTTTGCCGTTTGGGTGTCAGCGTGGTTGCATCGAATGCATTTCGAGTCTTCCTCTCACGGGATAGTCCGACGCATGTGTTGGATGGGACCGGCACTTGATCATTTCATGCCGTCCGCTTGGTCATGCCAAACCAGCGGGGGCAGTACACGCTGTACTCGACGCGACTTGGCCCTTGCACCACTCTGATAAATACCGAGAGTAGTTATTAATAATTGGTTTACCTCTTTTTTGGGGGGGGGGGCTTTCAACTTGGATTCAAAGGACGCGATGATGCGTTTTTGCGTTCAAAATGCTTGGACAAGTTGCAAGATTTACGGTCGTGCAATGGCATGCGTTTACGGCAGCTCGACTTGTGTACTTGCGCAATTGTTCAATTCTGATACAGAAGATGAGGACTTTGATGGATTTCTGGGTGACGATTGATCGAAAAATGTGGAATCTTTATTACATCTTTATTACATCTTTATTACAACAAACATTGTACGATGGCTAAATAAAATACACCCGAACTCGGTTTTGCATCCGTTGCCTTTTTAAAAACGTGTTTTTTAGCTTGTATCTGTATGTCTTGGCATGCTGGCGTATGCTTCAAGCTAACGTGTTTTTAGCGTGCGCGCATGCATGCCGTATGTTTAAACTGGCGTATGTTTTGACACTTTAAAACTGCGGCCAATAATGCAGTGCGGTTTGTCTATGTGTAAAATACGGAAATGGCAGCCATTAATGAGACTGTGCGCCGAATGGTCGTGAAAATACGGTAGTCGTGGCACCCATTTTGTTTCGACGCCTTACTTTCTCCCGCTGAATACCTCCGCTTTTAACGAGCCAGATGGTTCCGTGTCGAGTGCCATTTTTAATAATAATAATAATAATAATAAATATTATTAAATACATTATTATACATTATACATTATTATTTTTAATAAATAACGCTGGCCGCTGAGAAATGGATGATGGGCCACAAATGGCCCGGGAGCCGTAGTTTGGGCACCGGCGATCTATCAGCACATCATCACATATACGGTTGTATGTAGACTGAAGAGAATAAAAATTCGGGGCCCGTCATCTCATCAAAGAACGGAAAACTTTGATGTTCAAGTCTGAAAAAGGAAATCCGAGGAAATCCCGCTTTTCGCCGAACGCCAACGAAAAGCTCGTTGTCGTTTTATGTTGTCGTCCGTGTGACATAATTGAGCAGGATTTGCTCAGAATGGCAGCCGCGCATGCAATGACACGATTACAAAACGCAAATATCCGCCCAACAGGATTTCATCCTGATTATTTTGGCCTTTTTTAAAAAAAATTTATTGGTCGTCCACTGGAAGACCGAACAACGGTCGAATTAATGAAAACATGCCAAAGCTGTTTGAAAAGATCCCAAGTACGGTTGTATGTTTACATCTAAAGCTATAATCTCCGCTTTGCATGCCAGTAGCCAGACATGACCTCCTTTGACGTCCGTTGCTCACCCCCCCACATCCCCCCCTTTCGCCATGTTCCCATACAGCTTACTGCGGCGAGGCTGCGTTCTGGTTTTCTGAGGTTAATTCGTAATGTATAAAGCGAGAGCGTGTTTATGGAGGAAGGGGGAGGAGACGGGAAAGACAAAAAGCAGTCTCCTCCACCCCGCCTGCCTGTGAGAGTGACTTACATAAGAGTCCCGCGAGGATCCTGCTCACGTCACAAAGGTGGAGACGCTGCAGGGGGGGGGGCCCGCGTGGCTCGATCCAGTTTGCCGAGTTGGCAAAACGCGCTTTCTGTCATCCACGAAGCCGTTCTTAGGGCGTACCCGCCATCGAAAGCGTTTTTTGGAGCTTAGACTCCGGCCGTGGATGATGTTTAATTAACGGGGATTCCGCAAAGGTTACATCAAGGCCTCTGGACTTTTCAGCCATCATCCATAGGCGGGTGACAACAACACCAACACCCTTTTTGTACCTTTTTTACAATTGAATTTCAAGTCACACACCGCTGAGGTTGGACAATTTGGAAGACACCCAACCCCCCCGCCCCCCCCCCCCAAAGAAAATGTGCGCTAGATGATTCCAAATGTCAATTTCCAACAGCATTATGCACAACAGGCGACGTGGTTTTTTTTATGGGTGACTCCACTCCGGAGTGCCGCAGGAAATTGTAGAGGGGAAATGCGATGTCGTAAAAGTTGCAGAATCACAAAGAGACGCCAGCCGGTTCAATTTTAGATTGGGTGTGCCCCCCCCGTTCGGGAACTCGGGCTCCCATTCCAATTGACTAGGTTTATTTTTTTGTGCTCTGCATTGGCAGCCGTTGAGTTTTGGACCCGGGCCTTCAGTGGGTATTTAGTCACCTAATCCACCTCTTAGTAACACCATCACCCCCCCCCCCCCCCATAAAAAAAGTGCAAAAACCCCACTATATAAATAGCGCTCCGTTCACACTGCAGAGCCTGTTACTAAACTGTTACTAAAAACAACTTCACAGACCGGACTTATCTGTCCTGTCGCCCTTTCGAGCCCTCTCACCCGCGTGAAAGCCGACGTGTACCGTTGAGGAAGGCGTTCGTTGGACGACGTAATCTGGCCATGCCAAACCATCGAAGCGGGAATGTAATTGGTCTTAGTCTACTTTGCCCCAGGGCCCTCAGAATCGATCGCGTAACGTCATCTCCGCGCGGTTCTTAGCCATAGCGGTGCTTCATGAACCAATCAGATTTCAAATGAATCTTCGCAGGGACAGAGCGCATCTCACGTCAAATGGGGTTTTGTTCTTTTGATTCTGAGCAGATGCTATGTGGGAGGCGGCGGCAGGGAGGGGGTGGGGGGGGGCAGAGCCACAGCCGCATGTTGCCATCGTGCGCTTTTGAACGGTATTCAATACCGTTTATGTAACGGCCACGGAATAGTTGCGGTGTTTAGAGGCGGATCGTGCCCGGCCCGCCACCGTGTTGGAAAGGCAAACGATACTCTCCAGCCTGAGAGTTGAAAGTCAGCTGTGGCTAAACCAGATGTTTGCTTAGTAATGTAGTTGGGGTTTTTTTTTGGTTTTTTAGTTCCTCCAAAGGATTTGCTAAGCTTACAAGGTCAAAGGTCAAAAGGTCCAGGAAATGTGAGCTGTGTGATTTTTTTTTATCGACCTGGACTCTGAGCATTGCGATTGTTCCGCTATTTTGTCCTGTAATTTCATCGAGGAAAATAAGGAACGACTTGACGGTATACGGGTGACGTTTCCCGGGGGGGGGGGGGGGGGGCATGGCATACAGGCATGAGAAAATTTTGTATTGAGGAAGTCGAAGCAGTCAAAGGTCATCGAGTGCATTGTAAGCGGCGAAAGTAGCATCTAGCGCATGAGCTAATGAGTCAAAAACAAGAACCAAACAAAACATTTTCAGTCATTGCTACGTTGACATTTCCAAATGCAGAGTGCGATGAAATTTTTATCTCGCATACCATCAATTATTTTCGATACACAACAGTTACGGTAGCGATACTGTCGTTTATCCTCATCGTTTCCGGTCCACTATATTGTCCTCCTCTTTGAGTCCGGGGTGCGAGTGTCTCGGGCCGGCTTACTCAAAGCGCATTCAAAATAGGTTTGGTCTGCCTCAGGCCTCATTTAGGGAAAACATTGATGAACCAGCGGGCAGGCTTGGCCAATCTGGAAATGGGGCCTGGATGATCTTGCCAGACAAGCGAAGCTTTGTTTCCATCCCAAAACCACCTAGCACACTCATTGTTTTCATTCCGTCATCCACCGCGTCTCGCCATGGGTTTGTACCGCATGAATGAGTCGAAGCGCCAGACTCCAGCCGACAAGTGACCGGGTACTGACCGTAAACGCGTAAGAAAATGAAAATTCCACGCGTTGACTATGTCAATCCAAGACGTTCTTTGTTTTGAAAAGCATTGCCAGCGCTAATGCTAAAGTGAATGTGAAATCCCATTGACATGCTCGCAGCTATTAGCAACAACTTCCAGCTGTTGTTCGCTCCCCGTAACGCTGCTCAAAAGCAAATATCCTGTCTAATCTGTGACGGAACGATGAAGATCAAGCTCAAGCACAGCTTTCTTACGCATACGCAGAACCACACTGGCCCTCACATTACGATAAAGAGCAGCGGCACATTTAATGAAGAATTAACATCTACATTGGTGAGAAATATCCACCTTGTTTGCTTTCAAAATCATTTTTTCCATCCAGTCCAATCATTACATACGAGTTTTATGTATGACGACAACCATCAGTTTTTCAAAAAACGGAATTAACCTCCTAGCGTGATAATATGACGGCGTTGGCGCTGACTGTGAGGACGGCATTGATACCGTTCACCTTTGACCTTGAAAATGTACACACAATCGGTCACGTATTGCTACGTTGATGGCAGAGGTTGACAACTCTGGGGCCATTCACGTCGGGAGTTCTTCGATGTGAAGTCGCCGGCAAGCCAACGTGTTTTTTTTTTTGGGGGGGGTGTTAAACAAATGCTCGATTGGTTAATTTGGGCCCATTTTGTTGTTTTTTTTTACAAGCTGTCGTTCTAGCCTATGATGACGTTATATGTCAGCCAAGATTTGGGGCAGGGTTATGTATGTGGCTGCTCATGCTCTCTTCTGACGGGTGTCGGTGAAGTATTCATGACACGCCCGATATGGGAACGCCACACCCAGCTAACTGAATCATGGGGGGGAACGCAGGTGTTGTGCAAGTGCTTGCAGTGGTGGAGTCCAATCAAATTAGAGCCGCTTTCAGAGAATTCAGTGTGCCATGTTCCGTAATGGCGGTGTGAGGCGGAGCGCAGTGGAGGCACGCGGTGTTGACAGACCTGCAGCAAGGGGGGGGGGGGGGGGGGGGGGCTTGCTCAACGTTATTCCAAAGAGAGGGAGCGCCGATGGAAAAGGCTCCGTTTCGTCCCGGGCGGGGAGCTCGGAGAGGTCAGGTGGGGCAGGGCCATTTTTCTCTTACGGGTTTCAGTCAAGAGACGAGCAGCGGCATTCGGGACCAACTGGAGACGCTTGATGGAGGATCGGGTCGGACCGTCACAGATTCATCTTGGAACGAACAATGTTATAAATTACCGTTGTACACATGCGGAATTAAATGAGCAAAAAGCTCCATGTTGATATGCCGGTAGGATCTTTTCTTGGCTCCCTTTGGGGTTCAAACCGCAGTCCAATGAAAAGCAGAACCCTGTGACCTCATCGGAACGGCTGCCAAACCCCCGAGACTGCCTCAAATCCACGGTTGTGTTCCTACAAACAAAGACGCGCGCACATTCTGGTTCTAATTTGGGTTTGTGTTTTGTTTCTGCGCCACCGACGCAAGCCAAATGCAAAGTGGCACCCATGGCGGATGCGTGCCGGCCGCCATCCCTTTTCGTAACCGTCGTTAAATCGCATGCCGATGAGCAGCGCCGGTTTTTCCCGTTTCAGCAGAAATTTACATGAGGTTCGAACCAATCTTGCAATGTGGTGGTTGCTGTTTTTCTCGAGGTGATTTTCCAGCGTGTTTTTCAACAAAGAAGCCGTGCAAGTGAATCTTTATTACATCTTTATTACATCTTTATTACATCTTTATTACAACAAACGTCATCGCGACAGGATATGAAGAGAAAAGCAAATCAATCGTCGATCGGGAGTTGATTTATCGGCTACGGGTGAAAATGTCTTCGATATTTTGACCTGCAGTCCTGTAAGCGTTCACCACAACAACGCAAAAGTATATCATGAATGAGCCCATTGCTGACAATCTTGAGAGAGAGGCCTAAAGTTGTTTTTGGGTGCTTGTTTTTTTTTTTTGCTTGTGCTCATCTTTCATGACGTTTGTGTTTTTGTTTTTGTAGGTGAGATGAGACCTCCCCCGTCCGAGTCAAGACAACAAGCGGCCCGAAAGAAGCCCTCCTTTGATTGCGCTCTTCTCGTCGCGACACTTCAAACCACCAGCATCCCGTTTTTAAATTTTTTTTTTTTTCACCTTCCAAGATTGAAGAAGATTTTGACAGATTTTATCTCCAATCCTCTCTCCTCCATCCAGTCGGAAGAAACAACATCTGCGTTTTACCTCCTGTAGGAATACAAAAAGGATCGAAACCATTTTTTGGGGGGGTGGGGGGTTGTTTTAATTTGTGCTAAAAAAAAAATTTATGAATACCTCTGGGATAGTTTGCAGTTATCTACCTCATCCATCAAAACCGCCAAATCAGTGAGCGCAACACAGCAAGCCGTGACCTCATCCCGCTGTTACCGTGACAACCTGGATTGCCTCTCAAACTCTTCTTCTTGCTGCAATTGTTCCAGCGTAGCACCAGCTCTGGACACGGTGCCACCTCCTGGCCTGGATTGTCGCGGTTTCTAAAAAATTGGACAGGCTTGCGGCCCAGGTTACTGACCTTAAAAAAAAAAAGACGAAACGGAAGACTTTGCCGCAAAAAGCCACCGTACACCAGCCGTACTCTCACCCGTCCGCCAATATACCTCATTTGACGAATCGTTTACACACTCAAAGTCAAGAAACCAGAAGAAGGGAAGAAGCTACAATCGAGCGGCCATTTCAGCATCTTTGATTTGCCTTTTGGAGATCGTAGCAAGCATAGCCAAGAAGTCCAAGGCCACCCAAGGCCACCCAAGGCCTCGCTCCCGCCGGCTTCCGAACGAGAAGCCTCAATGTTTTTAGCGACCAGAAGGCCGGCTTTCATTCCAAGGCGCGCTTCCTCTCATCCGCCGAAGCTTCCGGAGGAAATGAATGCGGACTTCCAGGAAGAGGCAACTCAAAGCGCCGGCTAAATCGCAAAGTGGAGACTCGAGGGCCGTTCTTCCTGCCGTGGCGCAAACCAGCTCCAGAGAAGATGCCTTAAGAGTCGGGAAAGGAATGCGCCGGTGAGTTCTTTATTTGCCCTCTCCTTTCTCCATTTCGGGTTCTTTTCTTTTTTTTTTCCTCCTTGTTTAACGTGCTGCGCAGACGCCATTAATAATTTATGTGGATAATTATGTTGAATTTTATGAGCGGTTTTGAACATCGTCAGGATTTCTCATTTCACTCATGCAGAGAAGAAAATCTGCTTAGGAGTCCAGAAACTACCTACTGATACGTCGGGGTGGGGGTGGGGGGGTTATATATTCCAATAGTTGGGCCAATCTATTTATTCACGTCGACACCCGTTCCGCAAAGATCAAGTCTTCATCTCAAGCAAACATTGTTTTTAGAATTGAAAAGGTAATCGGTTTGCTCCCGCCGAGACGAAATTCTTGCCCGGCTTTCCCCAAATCTTCTGGCAAACGGGCGGCTAATTTTGGCGGCGCCTGCTACTTTGTGAACCCGTCGAGAACCACGCGTTTCATTCATCGCAATGAATATGCAAACCAGCCCCAAAATGTAAAGTAACATCATGGCTAGAAAAAGAAAGAAAAGCCCCCCCCCCACCTCCCCCCCCCCCACCAGCGTGCGAGCAGGCGTCCTCGAACAGATCGTGCCGGAGTGCTGAGGTTCCACGCGATGGAATTGTCTCGCTCTTTAGCAACGGAAACGAAGCGGCGGCGGGCGCCTTCTTCATTGAAGGATCGGGAGGAAGGTCGCGCCCAAATCAAACATGGCCGTCATCTTCCAACCCAAATCATCCTGAAATGAAATGCGGACGATTGGATTCGCAGAATGCGTCTGTGATGGTATTGAGTTATGTAAGCACAATGGGAGGAAGGGTGGTTGGGGGGGTGGGGGGGGGGCTGGGTTTTCAACCCTGGGAACTCTATCGACTCGTATATGAAAGATTGTTAACTCATTCACTCCCAAAGACGATTTTAAACGTCTTTTCACACTTGGTCTAGAATTGACCGCCCCCCTCCCCCACACCCCCCTCCAACTACAGCTTTATTTTTTTGGGGGGTCCAATCCTCACCTCAGATATACCTTTTATCGCCGTCTTGTCATTCGCATCAAATCTACGCCGTGATTGATAGTCATGTCACACGCTTGCGCCATAACTTCTTTCTATCCTCTGCTTCCAGTTGCCATGGCAACACGCTTAGCTACCCACCCGCCGCCGCCGCCGCCACCTGTGGCTTGGCTCTCCTGTGATGTATAGGAGACGGTGTCCACCAATGAGATTCGTGGCATGGGGTGGGCTGTTAGGATGGAGGGGGGGGGCTCTCTCTCTGGAGGACGAACCCCCCCCCCCCCCCCCCGAGACCTGAAAAGGTGTCCAACGAGGGGCCACCCGTCCGTTTTTCACTTTGCCCTTCATCCAAGTGAGAACGTTGGGCCATTGAGAATCGAAAACCCAAGATGAGCCTCGCGCGGCTTTTATGTCGCCCCCCCCCCCCCCCCCCATGAAAACGAAGGATATCGCCGCGGCGACTGCAAATAGACGACGCGCGCCGTTGCTTATCGACGCAGAGCGGCGTCCGCGAAGGGCGTCTTTGATGGCGAAATGGCGGGCGTTTCCCTTCGGACGTTATCGCGTGCTGACTTTCTCGAGCGTGGGGGGGGTCGACTTAGTTTTGATGTGAAACTCTTTTGGCTCTCCCTTTCTGTGGCCAAACGGTTTCAAGTACAGAAGCGAGATGGAAATGAGCTCATTCGGAGCGCGCCGTCTGTCGGAGCGCCGCTCGTCACGTGACCAAAAGCCGTTGGCGCTCAGTGCTGCGAAAAGGGAGATTTCATCCCACGGCCATCCTGAAAATAAGACCCCCCTCCCTCCACAGTTTGCTGCCGATCAACATTTTCAGTCGTAACGCTTACGGGCGAGTGGCAACGCGACAATAATGAAGAAAACAATCCGAGACGAGATGTTAAGCAACACGCCGCCTGCTCTTGCGCTGTGCCTAAGTAGGTTAGCGCAAATCTTCTGTGTACTCTTTGACCCGCGTTTGTTCACGCTAAGATGGAGGCCGGCTTCATCGACTTGTTTGCACTGATTGTGGGGGGGGGATGTGGGGGGGTAAAGCATCAGAGAACTGTCAAATGAGAAGCCGTGTGAATCAAAGTGCGGTGCCAAGATGGCGCTCTTCCCGCCAAGTTTTACCGCCTCTAGTGGTGAGAAAAGGTACTCGGTCCAGCCGCCAAACGGGACATGTTAAAACAAAGAAAAAAAAAAGTTGACATTATAAAAGTTGAGATCAGATAACACGGACCAGATAATTGTTGGCGTTTACGCAGACGCGCCATCGAACGGGGTCAAGCTCAGGTCACCGTTGATAGCAACGACAGAAGTGAACCAATCTCTTTTTTCGTCAATGGATGCTACAGCTTCTTGTTGACTTTGAAACTTAGCTTGTAGCCGACGTGTGCACATTTTGAGCATGACGTCTCTGATCCACTGGTTAAAGGACACTTTGATTCTCTCCTCTTTCATCTCAAACCGCTTCAAACAACAAAGCGTGTGACGGAAAAGTGGTTAGGACTGCACGACTGTCCGTGTTTTATGTTATGTGTTGTGTTTATTATTTTACTTTATGTTAACTGTTTTGTAAAGCGCTTTGTTACAGCTGCCGCTGTTGTGAAAGCGCTATATAAATCAGCATGTATTGTATTGTATAGTGTACATGTTATGGTTGCGCTAGTGCCCCCATCAGGCCACTTGGCGATGTACATCGTATGCCTTCGATTCTTATGCAACTACTGTGTGTGTGTTTCAAAAGAAAGTGGGGGGGGGGGGAATCCAGGGTGGTCACAATGACGCGCCTTCCAGTTCTGAGTTTTGGGGTTCAGGAATCTCGGCGCGGCTTTCCCGTGCACCCTTTGCATCTTCTTCACCGCTTGTGTGGTTTTCTCCGGGTCCTTTGGATTTCCCACCCGCTTTGGCAAAACACGCACAGCGGGTCAATTCAAGACTCTCCATTCTCCATCGGGTGGCTGCGAATTGTCATTTGTGTCCAAGTGCCCGTGCCATTGGCTGGCAACCGGTTGAGGGCGTCTTGCGCCAGCTGGGAAGGCTTCCGGTTGCCTGGCGACCCCAAATGACAATAATGGATGGATGGCGGAGGGATTTTTCTCAAATATGGCCGCTTCGGTGTGTCGTATATGCTTCATTTCTCTACGTCGATATACAACTGTTAAAGCAAAAAACAACCCAAAAAGTTATTCAGGAAAAAAAAAAATCCAAATTGGGCAGTTGTGGCTAATGCAAAGCAGAGCCACTAGATGGCAGCACACGCTTCCGCTTCACGCCCTGTTCATGTCCGTCAAGGCTCCTTCCAAATAGCGATCAACAACATTGTTATATTGTGATCATAAGTCATGTCATGTTCCTGATAATCATCCCCCCCCCCTGCCCCCCGTCTCTGCATTTGCAGCTTTGATTTGCCTCAGCTGCCGTTGTGCCAAGCACGCTTCTCCCGGCCAATGGCTGCAAGCATTCCCACGTGGCTGCCTTTTGAAGGGTCTGCCGGCAAGTCCTGAAGCAGGCTGGCAAGGTCTGGCCGTCAACCTCCTTGTCCTGTCGTTGGCTGCCGGACGGGACCCAGGCTGAATGGAGACAAAGTCCAAGAAGCAGAATAAATCACCGGTGAAAGATGAGAAAGGGTGAGGAGACTCATTCTGCCAGTCTGTGTGTGTGTGTGTGTGTGGGGGGGGGGCATGTAAACATCTCCGCAGAGCAACAATTAACGTTTATCTGCCGCAACAGAGCAAAATGGATGGGTGCCATTTTCAATTGATCGAAATGTTTCTCTTTCTCACTCAAACAAAATGGCACAAAATTGCAGAACCTGTCGCGGAATATGGCCTTGATAATTCCGATGGCGGGTTAAATGAGAGTCGCTATGTTTTTTGAGAACGGCAGAGGCAAACTGAAGGGCTGCTAAACGCCGTCTCGCGACCATCTGTGCCTCTTGCTGTCCCTCCCCCCCGCACGTGTTCGCCCCCCTCGATGCCTCATAGAACAAATTCACCGACTTGAGATCAGAATGTCAAACGGAACCAATAGAACTCCTCTTCGGTATCTTGCATATTAGAGAGGAAGAATGATTGGCTCGTGTCGTAATTCGTTGCCGTTGTTGCTTACCTGAAAAAAAAAAATGGCCGCCAAATGCCAACTTTTTCAGCACAACAAAGAATTTCACCGTCTTGCCAATAACGGGATGGGGAGTGGTTGTGTCACTTTGCCTGCACTGATGATTAAAAAAAAAAAGTGGGGGTGGCGGGGGGCATTTGCGCATACATCCGCGAGTATCATGTGGGCGCGAGGGGGATTAGAGAGATTAAAAAGCGGCGAGGGCAGCTCAGGATGCCTCGATATGCGACATCGGCAGGGGGATTGCTGCTCACGGTGTCCGTTGAGAACGCACGTGTTCCCGAGAGGCCCCTCCCCTCGGCGAGCGCTCCTTCTTTTGCGCCTTCCGGATGCTCCAAAAGGCATGATTTGTGATTCTTGCTTCGTGAATCTTCGTTGGGTTTGGAGTTCACCGGCTTGACCTTTGACGAGGCCTCTTTGAACACGGAACCGCATGACCCCCCCCCCCCCCACGACCCCCCTTTTCTTTAGTGTAAGAAACGCACATGTGACAAAACAACATTATACAACACTCGCTTGGCGCTTGGAGGCACCGTTCCTCATGGATTCAAATAAATGCCAGAGTGTGACTGAACTGAGGTGGAAAAAAATCACATGAACAGTCCCCAGGACCTTTTGGATCGGCATTTAGATTGACCCCGTCGGCCCGGGGTCAATCGCAGATCGCGTGGCTTACAGTGGAAGCTAAAGTGAGTTGCTTCCGTTAAGCCCTTTGAAACTCGATACATGGAGGTCATGAGGTCATGGAGGTCACAAGCTCAATGATGAAACGAGTTAAGATAAGATAAGATATCCTTTATCTGTCCCACACTGAAGTTCAATCCAATAGTATCATAAGATGCCGACGCAGATTAGCAATAGAGAAGCACAAAGAGGGCATTTGGGAGGAGGCGGGGGGGGGGACCCAGTAAGTTTAATAAAGACCGGCAGACAGGAAGTGGGGGAATTCTTTTGAAAGAGATCGGGATGAAATGAATTATATTTTGATGGTCGAGATGTCACATGCTGACACGCACACACACACACGGGAGAGGGGGAGTGGACCAGAGCAGCCTGAAAGGAGGAAAAGAGAAAAAGGGAGGGAGGGGGCGGAGGGAAATAAACGTCGTAGTCCTTCTCGCTTGCAGCAGACGAGCGCTCGGGCTCTCAAAACTCCTCATCCGAGCTTGACTTAGTCTGTTGAACCTTGGCGAGGTCAACTTCAGTGTGGGGGTGTAGGGGGGGGTCGGTCGCAGGGAGCTTATTGGCGTTACGACCTCCATGTTGAGGTGGATCAATTGCTGTTTAAAAGGCGCTTTGAGGATCTCGACTTCCTGCCCTGACGACTTGACTGCAAACGCTCGCTGCCGAGAACTCGAAGAATTCGATTTGCCCGAGGCTGAAAGCGCCCAAAAAAAAAAAAAATCTTAATAACAAGAATTTCTTCTTCTAATAACAGCGGGAACAACATGCATATTCTCCAGCCGTTATTGCATCAACAGGTTGGTGTTTTACAACTTTGCGTGTGGGGGGCGTGGGCGGTCGCCCGTTTTGTCAGTTGTAGACATAAATCTTGTTTACGAGAAATGTCGGTGAAGTCTTTTTGATGGCGGGCTCCCAAATTTTTTTGAACGAAACCAGTGAAACGGGCTTCTCAAGTCACGCATTCGGCATCTGGTGAGGTTTGAAGCCAACTTGGCAGCGGCTATTTTTATTTTTTATGTTTTTTTTTTCTGTTGTTGCGGCGGCGGAGGATGTCGGCCATTTTTAAAAGCTCAAGGCAGCACGTTGTTTTCTTTGTCATCCTATTCGGTACGCCACCTAGAGGCGCGGGCGATGACGTTTCATAACGTGAGCCGGCAATTTGAGATGAGACGAGAAATGGCAAATGCGACGCTGAGATTGGAGGCGTCCCGCAGGGAAGTTGCTGCGGAAAAAACGAAAGAAATGTCAGTCGTCAGCAACTTTGCGCTCACATTGCTCATCTCGTGTCGCTCTTTGAGCTCGAGCCAAAATGTTTTCATTGAAATATGGCACGGCCACAAGAAAGTAACTTTATGAGACTTTCAGAGCGGAGGGTCTTTTTTTTGGGGGGGGGGGGGGGAATCAACTTCCTGTCACATGGTACCCAATGAAACTTCCATGATTGTGAAATCATTGTGAGTTGTTTTTTTTAAAAATTAATTTAATTTTGAAGTGCCGACCGTTTGTGTTTGCGGGGGGGGGGCAGATTCGCAGCAATATAAGGAATATCATTGCTCAAGCGTGAAGTGCAACGTCAGCTGAGCACAACGTGTTATGACTCATTTTGTTTTGTTTTGTTTTTTGGGGTGGGGGGCTGCTGTTTCTGCAGTTTCGTGGGGGTGTTAAAATTAAGAGAAAGGGGAAAACCGCTTTGGCAAAACGGAAGGAAATATAAAGTGCTTAGAAAACAGGAACCTGCACAGGAGAAAGATTCTTGTGTTCGGGCGGGGGGTGGGGGGGGGTGATCTTGGATGTGACGCTTGACCAGGCGGGGAGGGAATTGTCTGTGATGTCATTGTTATATATAAATCATGGAACCTGGTGAGCGACCGGTTTTAACCTCCTTGCCTTGCCCCCCCCCCCCTTCTCCCCACGTAAGGTGGCTCGATGTGCCAAAGAGAAAAAGGAAGAACAGCCAGTCTTCGGTGAAGAGCATGTCAGGTAAGGATGATTCACCTCCAAGTCGCCCCGCCCCTCACCTACGCAAGGCGTCACCTCGGATGCTCGGCCTTTTGTGACGCGTTCGAGGAGTCTGTTTGGCAAATGAGCTTCGGCGCACCTCATTACGCTCCAGCTGATTCCCCCCGCCGACGCTGAATGCCATCCCAGCTTTGTCCTCGCGATTGGACCAAGACTCCTCGCCGTTTCCTTTGTCGGCGATGAATAAGCCGGCAAAGTTTAGCTGAGGTCCAAGAGTCCCCTGCAGACCCGTTAATCAGTCTCTGTCGCGACAGTCGAGTCCAAATTCAAATGGACGCAAAATATCTCCACCTCCTCCCTCACGGCTCCTCCGTCGATCTTTACTTCTGATTGATCGATGCGTTTATTTGGCCGCACGTTCTGCATCTGAATTGGGCAGTGTGATCGTAGCTCAAAAATGGCATCATCCATAAATAAATAGATATCACCGGTGTCAAAGTCGAGGCCCGGGGGCCAGATCTGGCCCGCCGCGTCATTTGATGCGGCCCGCGAAAGCAAAGCAAACGCGATGCTGTCGCCCAAATTCGCAAGCATTTCTCATCCCGCCTTGACTCGGCATTGGTTATTCACCTTTCTGAATTCCATCCCATCTTTCTCCCTTAACCTCCTCCTCCTTTCCTATAGCTCTTAGCATCTCTGTTCCAGGGTACATCCCCAGCTACCTGGAGAAGGATGAGCCGTGCGTGGTGTGCGGCGACAAGGCCACCGGTTACCACTACCGCTGCATCACATGCGAGGGCTGCAAGGTGCGCCCAGAGTTTCTTTCTTTGAGTCTCCCGCGGGAAGCCAAAGTCCGCCGGTTGGATCCGTTAGCCTCGCTAAGCTAATCCCGCGCTTGAAGCAATTGCATGAAACGGCGTACGTTGTCGGGAGGTTCGATGGTGTTGTAACTGCGCCTGGTTGGGGTGGCGGGGCTGACTCACAAGCCTTTTTTGTTTGTTATTTTTATTTATTTTTTTGCTATTGTATCGTTATAATCCGTGAAACTTATTTTGGTCCAAATGGCCCCTGCAAGTTTTTTTTTTTTTGCTCTTTTCCAGGAAGGAAGCTGTTTTTGCCCTGCAGCTCTTGCTTGCTTTATCTGTGTGACAGTGAGACAAAATAACCGGAGAGGAAATGTTTCTTGATTTGAGCCGTGCATTCTGACTCATGTATGATACACTGTTAGATGTTATCGCAGAGGGAAAAATCTCTTTTTTTTCTTTTCTTTCTCCTCTCGCTATTACGATAAAACCGTGACATCATGTTATTCATTCTCCTCCGTCCTCTTTCCTATTTTTCTCATCTTGTCTTGATGCCTCTTTGTTTCTTTTATTTTTTTTATTTTTTATTTTTTGTTTTTGTTTTTGACCCCTTGCAGGGTTTCTTCCGTCGAACCATCCAAAAGAACCTCCACCCGGCGTACTCGTGTAAATACGAAAGCTGCTGCATCATCGACAAGATCACCCGCAACCAGTGCCAGCTTTGCCGTTTTAAGAAGTGCATCGCCGTTGGCATGGCCATGGACTGTGAGTACGCTAAAGCCACATCAAAATAAAAACAAAAAAGTTCTCCTTTGCATGTCAGCGAGGAAAATAGTTCATGACTGCGTCAACAACGCAGCTCTTCCACGGTGCTGAGCTGCTTCGAGTTCTCCTATGAAAGGTTTTCATAGCGGTTAGTTGCTAGCTAGCTGTTAGCTGTTGTTGCTAGCACAATTGCGACCTCACCGCTTACCAAATAGTCACCGAAACGGCGGCGCTCCAAAAGTGAAATTGATCCGGTCAACTCCGCCGGCATCACGACAAAAAACTGTCCCCCCCCCCGTCCCCCCCCCCGCCCGCCCGGAACCGTCTCCACCCGCCAGTGGTCTTGGACGATTCGAAGCGCGTTGCCAAACGCCGTCTCATCGAGGAGAATCGGGAGAAACGAAAAAGGGAGGAGCTGGTGCGGACCATGCAGGTGAGGCCGGAACCCGACGCCTCGGAGTGGGAACTGATCAGGATGGTGACCGAGGCCCACCGTCACACCAACGCCCAGGGAGCCAGCTGGAAACAGAAGCGCAAGTTCCTGGTAACTGACGAGCCCTTTGTTTTCATACGCTATCGATTCGTATCCCTTAACCGAATGAGGTTTTCGCGCCCGCAGCCGGATGATATCGGCCAGGGCTTGGTGCCCGCGTCAGAAGGAGACAAGGTGGACCTGGAAGCCTTCAGCGAATTCACCAAGATCATGACGCCTGCCATCACGCGGGTGGTGGACTTTGCCAAGAAACTGCCCATGTTCTCGGAGGTAGCCGCTTTTCATTTCCATTCACGTTTAAGACCCCGCCAGGAAGTAGAGGTGACCAGGAAGTAACGGGCGTGGCCATCAACACCGAAAGCCCGAAACGCGCGAGGACCGCACCCAAACTCAAAATGAGTCCAGAAAAATAAACAACGGACTGCAACCGTGTTTGAAGCCTCTGGAAAGAAACAAAGATACAATTTTTTTGGTTGTTTTTTGCGTTCGCAGCTTCCGTGCGAAGACCAGATCATCTTGTTGAAAGGCTGCTGCATGGAGATCATGTCGCTGCGCGCCGCCGTGCGCTACGACCCGGACAGCGAGACCCTGACGCTGAACGGCGAGATGGCCGTCAAACGGGAGCAGCTGAAGAACGGCGGCTTGGGCGTGGTGTCGGACGCCATCTTTGATTTGGGCAAGAGCCTGGCCCAGTTTAACTTGGACGACTCGGAGGTGGCGCTGATGCAGGCCGTCCTTCTCATGAGCTCAGGTGAGGAGAAAAGGGGGCTTGGAAAAGAGGTTCGATTCCACGATGTTTGACTCTTTGACGTGCCCCCCCCCCTCCTCCTAAGATCGCTCGGGGCTGACGAGCGTGGAGAAGATCGAGCAGTGCCAAGAGGCGTACCTGCTGGCGTTTGAGCACTACATCAACTACCGCAAGCACAACATTCCTCACTTCTGGCCCAAGCTGCTGATGAAGGTCACGGACCTGCGCATGATCGGGGCGTGCCACGCCAGCCGCTTCCTCCACATGAAGGTGGAGTGTCCCAACGAACTCTTTCCGCCGCTCTTCCTGGAGGTCTTTGAGGACCAGGATGTGTGACGATAAAATGTGGCAACCCCCACCCCGCCCCGCCCCCCCACCACCACCCTTACAGGAACACCTAAAATAACTCGGAGTCATGATTTTTTTTTTTTTTTTTTTTTTTTTCTTCTTTGATGGGAACATTTGGGTTTTGGACCCCCCCCCCCCCACCACCACCACCACCACCACCACTTACCACCAGCACTCAACATCACAAGGAAGCTTCTTTGTCGTGCGACTTTAAAAAGGTACGGTTCTTCAAACTCCACACTCAAAAGTCGATCTATATGCAAACAAATTCCAACAAGCCTAAAGCCCCCCCCCCAACCCCCCCACGCGGACACCTTTCACTTCATACGGTGTGCTATTTATTTGATTTTTTTTTTTTTTATCGGACAATCCCACCCCCACCTGCCTCTTTGCACCTTCCTCATCAGCAGCGGTGGCCGCCACACTTCAGCTCGACCCCCCCCCCCCCATTGAGCCGCTGCTATAACAGTGTTCGCCAACCTACCTCCCTCACATAGTGAGCTCTCTCGAGATGTATATATACGCACACACACACACACACTGTCCAAAATACAACATAAACGCCTACAATTTTACCTCATAGCTTGTAAAATGTAGTGTCTTATTTATTGGCGGTTGACCGAGAGAACACAACCGTGTAGTCTTCGGTCTCTGCTTGTCCTTTTTGTAATGGGTCTTCAGTATCCCGCTACAGTGCAGTACAATGTATGAGTTACATTTCATGCCTGACATGAGATGCAGATTTAACCCCCCCCCTCATCCACCCCCCCCCTGCTCGAAGCTTTCCCTTTGACATTATGATGGGCCTCGAAGCAAAGCCTTTCGGTATAATCAGCGGCGGCTGGTGGGATACTTTGAATGTTGACTGTCCCCCCCCCCCTCAACTCCGGAGCACTTTCAAACAACCACCGCTGGATACAAAATGCTGTACACGGAGCCACAATAATTATTTTTTTTTAAAATACTCAATAAACCACAAGAATTCAATGCCGAGTTAAGAGGCGAGCGGCATTTTGGAGCAACTGGAGACGCTGCGTGGAGGATGGTTGTTAAGTGCATTCCGCTTTAAGACCCTTTGGTCACGGCATTCGGTGTCGGCTGGAGGGAAGCATGGGAGTCGATTGAAAGTAGCTTCAAATTGCGCTCGGTGCCTTTGAAATTAAAAACAAATCAATCCGATCAGATTGAGAGAGCTGCTGATTGATCTGCTTCTCTTGATTAGCTTATCAGCTAGGCTCGCAGCAATGGCATTTCTAAGCTAATTTCTCATTTCTGGAGTCCTTCCCTCATTTTCACGTCACTTGCTGGTGGCTCCAAGCCAGCCGTCGTTGATTATATTGAACGGGAGGTCGCGATGCGGAACGAACGGCATCCACGTCCCCGAAGCGACCCCGCGGGGCCTCGGGTCATGCCCGTCCAAACTACAAAGTGACAGTTTGAAAGTATTTTTCAGGTTGAAGAGCCACTTATATTTTTCTCAGGAGTTGCAAACCAGAACCAAAGGAGAGTGAATGTTGTCGCCAGGTCAAACGGAACCCAAATTGAACAGCCCTCTGAAATACCCCCCCCCCTCCCTCCCCCCCATATGTGGCAACGGACAGCCTCAGGGCCGAGACCTCAACTGGAAAGTCAATCTGGCCCCCGGGATCAACCGTCAGCAGCCAGAGTGCCCCCCCCCCCCCCGAGTCAAGTTGTGGGAGCAACAGGAAGCCCTGATGAAGCGTGAGACCCCCCCCCCGTTGCGATGTGATCTCAACGTGCGTGATGCTCCCTTGCCCCCCCTTCCTTGCGGCAATTCCAAACAGCTCAAGGACCTCCAGGTTCTTCCCGAGCGCCCCCCCACCCCCCTCATCCTCTTTTGCAATCAAGCGCGGACATCGAGAGCAAAGCGGACCAGAAGACCTTTTTTTGGGGCGGCACGCCTTTGCGCGTGGGGCGGGGTTAACGACGGCAAGCAACGGGACTCCGGCGGGAGCCATTTTGGCTCGGTTGTGGCAGGCGTGTTTGTACCCAAGGGAAGAGCACTTGGGGGGGGGGGGGGCGAGACTTTGGCCAAGCCCATACGCAAACTGTTTTCTTCTGCTCGTGGCTACAGAAGAGGTTGCTGGCCATTTGCGGTTCCAAAAAAAAAAAAAAAAAAAAGAAAAAGAAAGAAAAGAAAAGCCTGCCTGAGCTTTCTCTCCTTTGCCTGAAATGTCGACTTTGGATTATTATTTTTTCTCCCTGTGGCACGAAAGCTACGATGGATGTAATAAGTCAGAGCAACCTTCAAATAACCTCTTTCCAACTCCTGTTTGCCTTGAGCAATCTTTGGGGGGGGGGGGGGGGGGGGGGGACAACGAAACTTCCAAACAGGGCCATGTGCGAATTGACAGAATACGAATGAATGAAACAAGAGGCGATGACGACTAAACGTCGGAATCCATTGCAATAAATCCATTGAAGATGGATCGGGTCCAAACAATCGTTCTTTGGAGGTGATGCGACCGTCAATAATATGAGAGAAGCATCCGGATAATTTGCAAAAATGAGCCCTGTAGAGTTTCTGGAAAGCGTGCCGGCGCTACAGCGGGAGGCCATTTCTTTCACGCGGCCTCTGGTGAAATCTCGCGTCGGGCCAACGCGAGGCCCTTTTCGCAAAGGCAAATCTTCCATCGGGAGCTAGTCCGGTTTCCGTGGTAACGGGCGCCGGCATCTGCGAAGCCTTCGTGACGATCATTTGCTCTTTTATCACACCCGAGCACATTTTGAAAGAGGCCCCGCCTCACGGAGGCGTGGCCTTTGGACTGCCACCACGCTTTGTCGCTCCATGTGTTGTGAAGCTATCCGCGGCTAGCCACCTCTACCGCCATTAGCGATGTCGCGCTGACAACAAAGTCGGCTTCAGATACTCCCCCGCCGCCCCCCCCCCCTTTTTTTTTTCCAACTCAGGATCCACGTCCGTGAGCGTAGTGAGCAATCGCGTGTTCCGGTTTAAGGACGACGAATAATGAGGTCATCGGCGGCCATTCTTTCTCCAAGAAATGGCCGCCTCCACCGATAACCGATCACCAGCACCGCAGAACGCACTGCCTTCAGCCATGATCACGTGCACCAGCATAGCAGAGACAGACGCACCCCCGACGGTCGGCGCTCGTCTTTGTTCCCGACAGCTACCTTAGGCGACTGGCGCGAGGCCACGTTCAAACCGGGGCTCGCCGCAGAGTCGGCGTGGCGGCGTTTAGCGCGCAGAACCGTCGTCGGCGCTCGGAAAGAAGCAAACGAGTTCAAAAGCGCCCTTTTCAGATTCCCCGTTGCTGTGGGGAGATTTTTTGCCGGCGGGACTGCAAGCGGCGACGCTCCTTTCAGGGTAGACGAGATCCGAATCCCTTGACGCAAGCTAATTTGGTAGCAAGGCCGCAATGTGGCCCCCGCGTACGGACGCTACGACTTAGCATGCTAACCGCTAGTCGTCACTTTCAGCGACATGAGATCACGCTCGCTTGGCTGTACAGTATATCCAGACCGAGAAGTGTGACGTAACTCGTTTGCGGCGTGGTCTCGCTCGCAGCCGATCTTTTCTTGTCCAAATGTTAGCCCCGCGATTTGAGGTCAAAATAGTCGCGAGCCTCCGCCGACGTAGCGCTGTGTTTTGAGCATGGCTTTCGTAGTGCGCAGGGAGCCTCGAGCTCCTTCTTGTCAGCCGTCGCCTGGCGGCCAGATCCTTGTTTGCGTCTTTCTATGGCGAAAGGGTTTTGCCGACCGCCGAACCCCCCCCCCCCTCCTCCGCATCATCACTTTGCATCCTCGTTACGTTTGACCTCACGTCGACGATAAATCAAACTGTGAACTTCTTGCCGGGCTTCAAAAAAACGTCTTTGACTTCTCCGGGGAAAATAATCTGTTGGTCAACGCCCCCCCCCCCCCCCCACATTTGTCCGTCCTCGCTCGTCTTTCGTCACGATTCATCCCGAATCATCATCGCGCTTTCTCGCCGACGCCCGCCCGGGATGTCATCGGAAAACATGTTTCATCTCTAGAAGATAACGCGACTGTGCCAATGTTTGTGACTCTTGAAAAAAAAAACAACAACAACAAAAGAACGCACGGCTCTTCCTCCGTTGTGTCTCGAAGCGTAAGCGTGACGCGTGAAGCCATTCTTTGACTACTTTCCTTCTCCGCCTCGAGTCATCCAAGAGAGGACGGCGCCATCGCCCCGAGCGGGAGCGCAAACTCCAATAACTCGGCCAGATAGCCAAACGATGGAAAAAGTTGCGTCGGGAAGGGTGAAAAAGAGAAAGCGGGTGACCTTGGGTTCCTTCCCGATCCGAGGCCAATCCCTTGTGCCTTGAATAAGAGATTGAGGACGGCAAAGTCCCGCCTGCGCGACCGCTCTTGCCGCGATGGAGATGTCCTCTCTTGCTTCTTTTTTGCTCAATGTCACTGTTGACGGCGCGCGAGGCACTCGCCACTTTTTTTGGCCCGGGTGCAAAGTTGAATGTAAAAGCTGAGAGAGAGCCCATGGGCGCCCCCCCCCCCCCCTCCGAACTCCATCCATGGTGTATTTGATACACAAGTGCTGCTTGTGCGTTTTTCATGGGCACCTTTGTTTTTGTTTTTGGTCTCTTTTTTTCCTTTTCAGTGACAAATCAGTGTGGCACAATCAAAGAATGGCTTCGGAAAAGCTATTTGTGTTTGTGGCTCTGTGATCTCTATTTTCAGCATTATTAAAAAACAAACCCATAAAAAATGGCCGCCGATGCGCATTCCTTGCTTTTTTGTGTTTGTTGTACTTCTGGGGTGGGGGATCAGCACTTCTGTGTGTGTTTCCGTCATGGAGTGGGCTCCAAATTCAGTTTCAGAACGAAAAAACCCAAAGCCATGACAGAAGCAGAGTTTGTGACGTGATGACCGAGAAGCCCTCCAGTGCCACCTGTTGGTCACAAACGGAACAGCATCCAAACAAAAACACATTCCCGACAGTTTGGTGCCCTCGTCTGTCTGCGCCGCTTGACCTCTCCTGTTTTTGGAGGTGCGGGCAATCAAAATAGCATTTGCGCTGTCAACTTGAGCCGTTGATGCTCATTTCCTGGCTAGTTTGAGCCCTGAAGCGTCACTTTTTTATTTCCATTGCGCTTTGGGAATAGATGTATTCGTGGTCTTGACTCGTTCTCGTCGGATCAAAACAGTTTTGCCGACGCTTCGGGTAGCGGAATGCAAAAGCTGCTATCAGCCAAACCACAAATAAGTGTTGAATCTGTTGACATCAGTAAGAAAAGGAACGCAATGTACAGCGCAAAGTCAGGCGTGTTAAGGCTCGACGCGCACGTCATCGCAATTCATCACGAGTACCAGACTTTGTTTTCAAGCTGTTTTACCTTGGCTGTATTGATTCATTGCGTTTTGTTATCCGTTCTAGTTCTGTTTTGGGTAGTTGGGCCGTTCGTGATCATCTTTCCCTCTGTTGGCCTCGAACGCTGTCAACGGTGGTGTGGTGTAATTGTGTACACTGTACAGCATGACGATAGAGTCGCGGGGCGATTACGTCATGAGTGTGCGCCGAGAGAGAGCGGGAGACGAGAGAGTGACTTGAGAGAGAATACACGCTTCGGGAAAGTATAAAAATAAAAGTTATCCACGTTAACACGACAGGTGGAAAGTGGAAAAACTTCTCAAGCCTTCATGAAAGTAAGGAAGATATCGCACGGGAATAGGAAGGCGTTTCTTTTATTTCATCCCAATTGTCACGCCCAGTCAAAAAACATTTTTACTAGCTTTTTCCATCAACGCCGGCTTATTTGACTGTCGAAGAATGACGTGAAAAGTGACAACGTCATCATCATCCCGATGAATTGACATCAAGACATCCAAATGGTGCGGCGTCGCACTCGGAAGCGTCGCTGTACAATCCGAGCGTTGCCAAAAGAAGAGCCCGCGGGCCTTCCGTTGGGCGGGCTTTGCCCTTCAGCACAAGTGAGGTTGCATTTTGGCCGCCCGGCAACGGAGGACTTTCAAAAAGCTGTCGATCTTGTGCGAATCTCGGCGAAAGCAGGACAGGAGGGACTGGACTTTGATCAGTTTGGATAGCTTGTCCTGACCGACGTCATTGCCCCCTCTGTAGGGCAGCGAGGAAATGGTCCGAGCCGTCGGGTCCATCTACGGGAGCGAGACGTATTTGATGTTTTATGAAGCGAGGTCACAAAAACAAAAAAAAAGGCATTCGAATCTTCATTTGAAAGCGCCGACCTTGCCGGAGATGACGTTCAGGCCGTCTCCCAGGTTCTTGGAATGCTCCTGCAGCTCGTGGATCTTGTTGATAATTTTGCTTTGGGCCGGGTGGGGCAGGGTGTTGGCAGAAGAGGACAGCACCACCAGGGGGTCAGCCCAGGCTTGGAGCAAGGAACGAGCCAGCGACAGCAGCTCCGACTCCTGCAAAAGACAAACGCAGCGCGCTCGGCTGAGGGACGCTTGGGATGGATCGTTAGGCAAGGAGAAGAAAACATCAAGTGGAGGCGCCGAGACCCTGAAAATTCGAAACAATCAAGCCGTGTCAATCAATACAGTGATCCCTCGCTACTTTGCGCTTCGTTTATCGCGGCTTCGGTGCTTTGAGGATTTTCTTTTTTTTTAATATACATTATATTATACAAAATATATCGAGCGATTACTGTAACTCACATGACTTCCGTTTTATTTTGAAAACCTACCGGATTCTGTTACATTCGTCTACAGTATGTCACTCTTGACGCAGAGTCAAGAAGTACAAAAAAAAAAAGTGAACAAAGCCAAATATCGCTGATGTTTTGAGACCAGTCTATCATGAGAATGAATGGAAATGATTTCGGGCCTCGTTTGCTGCCTCTGAAGGCTACCAAAGATTATCCTCATCAGTCACGTGATAGGTTAGCGCTAAAATGAAACCCGGGACCTAGCGAAATGAGTAAAACAAACGTCTTTGGAAAGGACGAGAAGAGGAGCCCAAGACTTTCAAGAAAAAGAAGCATCGGGAAAGTCCGACTTCAAATACGGACTTTTCTCAACGCACCGAGTCTGCTCTGCGTCATATGCGCTGAAGGTGAGTCGTATTTTTCATGCACTTTGTATTTGTGTTGTATTGATTGCTCTTGTCAACCTCATCCTCAGTTCCTCCGATGTCATGATCGCAATGGCGCACAACATTGATCTCAGTCCACGTTTCCAAAGACCCCAAGTAAGCCGACAGCAGGTCCCGCCCGGAGCAGATTTGGAAAAAGTCGCTTACGGACACCTGGAGCGCTTGCTCTTTGTCACCGGGCGTCTGCAAGGAGGACGTGTGGCACGGCGACGGCCGCGGCATCATCATCCGCCCCATCGGAGGGAAATGAGAGTCCTGGTGAGAACGCATACGGTCAGTTCCCGGCGGCGACCGATCGAGCGTTTCATTGCTAATTCGCGAGAAGGTTGTTTGGATTCGCGCGAGTCCGGCTTCAAAGCCGCCGACTCACCAGGTCGTGGGTGAGCGTTGTGCTGAGGGAGTAGAGTTTGTCAGAGTGCTGAGCGGCTCGCTCCAGCAGGTCGCCGATGGGGACGCCGCTGCACACCGCCACCATATACATCACTTGGAAAAGAAAACCGGGACAGGGGTCAAAGGTCGTCACATCGTCGCCCGAGTTGGTTTAAAAAAAAAAGACAAAAAAATAACAAAATGTTGCGTTTTCGGGTCACTCGAATCACTTTGAGTTCAAAAGTTTGCAACTGCCCCTCACATCGCAACCCTCGTCAGTTCAACTTTGAATCTTTTACCTTCGTTTTACTGAAGGACCTTTGAAAGTAAAAGATCAAGAAATATGGGTTTTTTTTTCATATTTGTCAAGGAGCAAATGTGTCTCGCTTGTGGAAGAATAGTCAACCGCTCGCCGTCATTTCACGCAGATTAACTGCTGCAAATGGCCTCAAACTTATTCCACACACACACACACACATAATTTTCAGGTCCTGAAATGTTTGGGGAAAAAAATAAATCATACTTCATATAACGATTTGACAAATCCCCAAAAGTGTGATTCTCTTACCAGTGATGAAGGGTTTCCTCCCATTGCGTGTTCCGTGAGTCATTTTTCTTTCTTCGCGCCGGACCTTTCTGTGCGCTTGTTTGTTTGTTTGCTTTTATTTTTTTTTCTCTCTCTTTTTGCCTGTCGCCTCTTTGGCCGGACTCCCATTTCCTTCCATTTTATACTTCTCGTGCTCCGAGCGTTTGCTTATGCAGCAGGGGACGAGACGAGGCGCTAATTGTTTGCCGCTTGTTTTGCTCCGCTTGATTTCGCCGGCCTCGTGCCGGGAGACGTGAATGAATGCAACGGCTGCGGGTGGACGTTGGCTCGGAGGCGCTTCGGTGCGGCGCCAAAGTGGAAAAAATGCTTCTTGATCACAATGACGCGGATGAATAAAAACACGCGTGTTCTTGCAATGTTTCTCAATGACCTTGTGACGTCAATTTCTCTCATTCGTCCTTCGGAGACGCTTGAATTAAAACCAATAAAAGTGACCTTTGCGATCTGCTGTGATCGGCCCCATTTTAAACACCATGGCACCCATTTTTTTTTGTTTTAAAAAGGACATCTGCTAAATTTCAATCTCATTTCGAAAGCTATCAAGTCGAGCGTGCCTTCGAACGATATATCCTGCTGTCGCCGTGTGACATATATTTTGGAGTTTTTGTGGTGGCCCAGATAATTGACCGGCGCAGCCACCCGAAAAAAAAACGTTTAAAAACGTCTTTGGGAGTGAATGAGTTAAGTTAAGAAAAAAAAAGTTATTATTTAATTTAATTAAATCAAAATTAAATAAAATAAATATAAAAATAATTAAAATTAATTAATTATGAGTTAGCCCTTATTTGATTTTATTTTTTTTGCCACCAGAATATCCCCAAACCGTGCTTTGAATGTGTCATAGAGAATGCGACGAATACACAAAATGGTTGACACTAACAAAGTGAAATCATGACTAAAGTCGGGAGCGCATTCATTGGCGAACGTCGCATCCGCTCGAAAGGTTAATTGGATGTCATTTGATGCTAATGTCATCCGGACACCGCGCGGCCTTTTTCTAATGGCGTATGAATGAGCTTTTGCTTGACGCCGCCGGAGCCTGACGGCCATAATGGCAGACAACAAGTGCCGCTCGAGCCGTTGAGAAAGATGAATGGAGGTTTGGACCGGAAGTTGCTTCACGAGTGTGGAAATGTGTGCTGACTTTTTGATTTGATTTTATTTTTTTAGCAAAAGCTTGCCGCTACGTCATGTCCGGTTGAGACGAAAAGCACCGTTTGCTGTGTCAAAAATGAAGCGGGAGACCGGCAGTCATCGCTATGGTGAGTTCAAGCAAACAAACCAAAAAAAAAAAAAGAAAGCGGCTCTTCCTTCTCTTAACATCCATGACGTTCGAACGATGCGATCCCAACTCAGGTTTGTCCACGCTCCAATTCTGTCCTTGACGTGAACATGAGACGTTTCCTTTCCTTTCACCGCATGCTCGATGCAAACGCTGCGATGCATCCGCTCGCCACTTGGCGGCGCACCGGCATATTGTCACTTTTGCACCGTGTGCGGTCTCATCTAGAAGCATTCAACCAAGTGTTGGGGGGGGACAATAATTAGTTCCACTTGGCATCAAAGTCTCTGGTGACCCTGACATGATTTTCTTTTTTTAAAAAGGGGAAAAAAAGGTCAACGAATGCCCCTTCTTGTCTCTTGCAACCTGTTACGTCCCAGAAGTGTTTACCGATCAACAACGCACAAAGTCAGGTTGCGTCACTGACCCCCCCCCTCCTCCGCTCCTCCGACACACACTACGGTCTCACGTGTTTTGACCCCTCCCACATCCCCGCGCGCCCTCCCCCTTTCACTTACTCCCTCGCATGACCGCCGTCTCTCTCTGTGTCTCCATTGGTGGCGCTCGGATCGCCCGCGCTGACGTTCGGACGACAGGAGCAGGACCCCCGCAGCATCTACCTTGCCATCCGCACCGCAGACATGTCGGACTCTGAGAGCGCCGCCGCCGCCGCCCCCGCCGAGGCCCCGCTTCCTGCTCCGTGCGCCGGTATCAAGGCTGACCTGGACAAATGGTAAGCGACGCGCTCGCGTGTCAACACTTTTTGCGCAACATTCGGTGAACGGCTGAGGCCTCATCGCACCGAATGCCACAAAATGCACCGAATGCCACAAAATGTCGCGACCGAGCGATGGCCTGATCCACAATGATTTCTAATTGGATAAACCCCGCCGAAATTCCAAGCGGATTTAGCAGTCGGGGGGGGCTTGGTTCCGTCAGCGCTCGACTCGGGCCTGCTAAAATGGAGTCTCGGTAGAGGGCGATGGCAGTCGCGTTGAAAGTCACCGCCAAAGCGAGCGCTCCTTGAAGCCACTGTGACGCGTGAGCGGAGTCTCGGGGTCAAGGTCATGAAAAGCCGGGTGCGGGGGGGGCACCCGACGTTGGAGGCGATGAGTCGGACACGCATGCTATGCGACAGCGGGGGGGGGGGCTTTCGTGCCCGTCGCTACGCATGGATGAAAGCCGGGAATCTGCTTACGTCACCGGCCTCCCCTTCCCAGAGTGCCTCGCGGTGAGCCGCTCGCGTCCGCCCGCCTGTCTTCTCTTGCGATCTGTCAGATAAGACCCAAGTCGGACGCGTTGGGGGGCTGCCTTTCCAACTCATTCTCTCAACGTCGTCTCCTGTCAAAGGTCTTGGCGGCGGCCCGTTGTTGGCCCCGCAAGCAGAACCATCGGGAAGTCCTTCCAAGGCCATTGCCAAAAAAGTTTTCAAAGGTCACGGGTCACGGGTCAGTGGCTCCGTGCGTGCATCTCAACTTGCCGCTCTGGCCCACACCGGCTTTTTCTCGGGAACGCCAAAGACAGCAAAAAGTTGACGACGACATGATCGTGTGGCATCGGAGCTCTCATCGACATGAGTTCGGAAGTAGAACCCTCCCCCAAATGACCTTCAAAGGCGGATCCGAGGAAAAGAGGGGACTCCGTTTTCTCTGAATCGCTTGTTTTGATTCAAACCATTTCGCGGACAGAAAGGCGGAAGGATGAGAGGGCCCACTTGAAAATTTGTCAACTTTTCGGAATGCGCTGAAAAGTCGGTCGAGAGAGCCCTCGTGTCGCGGTCGCTATTGTGTCGTTCATTGCATCGGCTTTCAGTGCCCCCCCCCCCACACCCACATTTTACCCTTGACCCGCCACACGTTACTGATTGACTGCAGTTGCATGTTGAGTCGGTCAGGAGAGGCCTTATACTGCTGCGACTCAGCGAATGTTCGTTTTCTGGAGCCCCAGCCCACAGCGGAACTTCATTAGAAGGCAAACCCCATGGAACTGATTCAAATCCACTTTCATTTGGTCTATTTTTTGCTCTCCAAGCGCGCACGGGTTGAATTTGACCCAGTACAAAAGCCGCACGGAAAACGTTGTCCTTTGCGTTCTCCAAACTTGCGCTCCAACAAGTGCTCCTCTGACATTAGCGTATCTTATAAGGCACACCTCTCAGTATCATGTCGTGCACTTTTACGCCTCCATAGATAGATCGCTAGGTAGATCATTATACACACATTCATGTTCCGCATTATTTTTGGGCCGGCACACCCGCCGAGTGATCTCCGATGCGTGTCGGTCGGTCCCCAGAGGATAACGGGATTGTTCTAAATAATTCAGGCCTTCTTTTGTGACGGACAGGAGGACGCCGTGGCGCTCTTCCGGTGACGACGGGATGCGGGGAATGCATTTTGCTCATTCAAACCACGACGGGCGTTCGCGCGGGGGTTGAAGGCAGCAAAGCGATTATGTACGATTACGCCCCTTGTCATAGGACCTTCCCGAACGTTGTGTGACGGCTGCGGTGGGTGATGTCATCGTCTCCTCCTCCCTTATTGTAATCCTAGTAACAAAGTGCTCTTCACGGGGACACGTCGTCAACCTCATCCTTGTACACACACACACACAGAAACCCTCCTATGGTGTAATCTCAGGACTCTGCACTTCCTTCGGGGCACACGGCACTTCCGCCGCTTTCGGCAGGCTGCCGGCACGTTCAAGTGCTGAGTGATTAAGCTGCAGCTAGCAGCTGCATGTTGCGTCACGCGCAGGCACTCGGCCACACAACACATCAGCAGAAACAGTCCCATGGATTACGTTTGACTTCATTTGAATGTGTATGGCTAAAATGGACCAACCACCCCCCACCCCTGAACATCCGATACAAGAGTTCGATTTCAAAAGAATAATAATAATAATAATAATACGTGCAGCGTAAATTATTTAAATATTGACAATTTTGAATTTATTTGTAGCTTATTTTATGGCAACATAGTGGGCAACCGGTTAGCATTAGAAAATCATTTCAAATGCTAATCATAATCTACGTCCATCAAATCTGTCACTATGTCATGTAAGACGATCAATAACCTTCCCATCTCCAACCAGTCGGATGCGGCGGCCCACGAGCTCAGCAAGACTTGCGCTAGACTACATGTCAGCCCCTCCCTCCCCGTCGATTCTCAGCCTTCTACCTGCGTGCCTTGTCATCACGCCATCATCACGCAGCCTCCCTCCCTCAGCTCAGCCCCTCCTCCGGGGTATTCTGCCCAACAGATGGGTCTACACACACACACTCTTTCTTTTGTATTCAGAACTCCTCCCACTGGCCTCCCCCCTTTCGTTCGCTCCATCACCCTAATGCACTTTGGCAATGGCGGACGCAGAGTTTGTCGCTGCGTAGCATCCTGAAATCATCTCAATTTCTGGCTTTCTCGCTCTCTTTGGATACGTATGCCTCGAAGCAGTACATGCAACGTGTATCGATTGGATAATCTGTCCTGGACTAACGTGTCCATGTTTGTGATTGTGTCTTTCAGTGTGGCAGAGAAGGGAGTGGAGGCATGCAAAGACCTCCTGGAGGCCTTCGATGCTTGTGTGAAGAGGGCGACGGAGGGGACCTCATGAGCTGGGAGTTTTGCCATCCTAACCTCAATGTTAGCACCCGACGTCATTTGGCTTGCAGGCCTTGCGCGGCCGGAGTGGCGTCTTTTAAAAGACAATCCACATTTGATTTCATGTCACCTCTTCCTCCTTTCCGGCAGGTTGCACTGCACTAAGTCCTCCGAGTTCCCGGCGTTCCCTCCCGCACATCAGCACAGGACTGAATGGCAACGACGACGACCATGATCCCGGTGTAACTAGCGTTGTGATGATTCGGGCTGAGTTTGGGACCTGGCAGCAGTAACCATAGCCCCCCCCCCCCCCACCCCTACCCCCTCCGTTTCCTGACGTCTTTCAGTCTTCCGCCAATCCCTCTCTTCCTCTTCGGTGCATTGACTTGTCGATACTTCCAGAGAACTAGTGGCTAGTCATGTCAATTCTAAACTTGAAAAAGAAGACTATCAATGGAAATAAAAGTACAAAATGATTGGTGTACAAAAGCAACATTGTTATTTTGCAATTTGAAGTGGGGGGATGGGTGAAATGACTTGGACTCTGGTAAAGATGTGTTCAGTCTACTGCACGCTGGGTGTGTCCAGCTCTGGCCCCGCCTCTTTTCCCATCTCTCCCGGCTGCAACACACCTGATTCAGATGATCAACTCATTGGCAGCATTCAAACGTATCGATTTAGATGACTTTGAAATGACTGCTCGGCCAATATCGGGTAACGGCATCCATCTCCAGCAGCTCCATTCTGAAAAAAAGTTCTCTCTGAGCTTGTCACCTCCATTGTGGACTCGGTGGTTTAGTTGACAAATCCACTGGTGCTGAGAAGAGTGTAGACTTTGCACATTTCCAGCAGTAAGTAAAGCCTCTAAATCCCCTTTCAATGGCTGACGTGACCCCCCTCCCAGACTGACACGGTGAATAATTGCTAATCTTGTCGGGTTTTTTTTGTTTTGGGTTTTTCTTTTTTTAATCTGCATTGCATCACTTATGGGTGACTTGTTGTTTTGTAATTCCCCACGTGCCTGCATGATTCAACTTTAACATTTTATGTATGATATGACCAATACAAATCAGAATTTTTTTTTGAAAGGAACTGAACCTGCAACCTTCAAACTAGGAGAAGAGCACACTAAGGAGTGATTGTTATTGTTACAAAATAATTGAAACCGCTCTAAGTGTTTGACATCGCAATAATGGAGAACCATACTAATAAACACATCTGTGAGCGTGTCAATCAAAACTGCATTATCAACTTTGTAAAAGCACAGTTTTGATGAAAATCAACCGCTATCGGTAAATGTCGCGGTAAATGAGTGTATGGAGCAAAATACAGTCCAGTACAAATAAGCCCGCAGGTTCTGTCGTTTAAAAGAAACATAGCCGCAACAGTGCCACCCTGTGGCAGTGAGGTTTAATTCACCCAATAAGGAGCCTCATCTTTAATGTTGTCAGTCATTCGTGTCACACACGCATAATGCCCCCCCCCCTTCACACGCACGTCCTATTTGTATGCTGCCCCCGACTGATACGGAGTATGAAACAGGAAACACTTCCGACAAGAAAGTGGTGCGCGGTAGCCACACGGGGGCAGAGGCGGGGTTTGAGGGAACCAGGCCTTTTAACTTCTGGGTTAGAAAAATGGCCACCAAAATAACTCCTCGAAAGTAATATCTAATCATATGTTAACTGTGGAACGTTTCACATAGCACGATATGCCCCCCCCCTTTTGCATACATGATTGAATTGTGTTACTTTGTCGCTATTTTTAGAGCTACAATGTCGCAGCTGTCTTGGGGCAGTAGGTGGGGGATATACCCCGAACTGGTCGCCAGCCAATCACATAAGCGAAAAACCATTTGCGCTCAGGCTCACACCTAAGGACAATTTCGAGTGTTCCACTGACTTCCCCCCCCCAGGTCAGCTGGAACAGGCTCTCGAGTACTCCACATGACTCTGTTCAGCATCACACGCGATGGAAATGAATTGTTGGAGTAAAATAAAATGGTCACATTCAGAAGAGAAAGGGTGGAGGCGAGAGGCGAAGAGGGGAGGGGCAAGCGGAACCCGGATGCTGATGCTGCCCGTATTGGCTGAATAGAAGGGATGCAGGAGGGGAGGAGGACGAACGAGAAGGGCACCGTTCCGGACTGCAGAGTGCTGGATGAAGACCACCCCCGTCCGCGCCATGTCCTTTCTCCGCTCGGCGCCTGCTTTTTGGGCTCTTTTATTTCTTTTTCCTTTGTAAATAGGAGGCGCAATATAGGATGAGCGCGGCCGGCCGGGGAGACACGCGGGAGGGGAGCCGTGCAGTCCACCGGGCCAGCTGAGCCCAGGATGCCGCTGAGGGCGTCCAGGAACGAGCGTCACCGTCGGCTTCACTTCTTCCGGTTCTCCCGATTCGGAACCGGGGCGGCTTCGCCTTGACTGGTCCCGGTCCGTCGGCGCCTCTTTGACGCCGCTCGCCCCCGCCCTTCCCCCTTTCTTTCCTCTTATTTCCTGATGCAGGGCCGAGGAGGGGGGGTGAGCCAAAGTGTGGACCGGATATTGGAAAAGCCATTCTGGATGCTGATGCTGCTCTGATAATAGACGATTATCCGGACCGAGCGCACGAAGACGGCCGGAACCCCGTCGTGGATTTCGAGAAGGAAGGATCAACGAGCCGGACGGATTTGGAACATGTCTTTTTGACGTTTGCATCGAGGAAGGGTGGAGGGGGGGGGGGGGTTCCCTGGATTGAGGCGTTCTGACTTGGGATATTTGAGACTGTGCACTTGCAAAAATCAATCAGTTGGTCTTCCTGTTCGCGTCCGAGTAAGACCACTCAAAGAAGGAGCAGTCGGCCGGCTCCATTGCAAACGGGGGGAGTGGGGTGGCTAGTCCCGATTTGGCAGCGCCTCCGCCGTCACGTCATCGTCCTCTGATCTCCACGTTTCTCCACGTAGAAACCGCTCACCCCGGTCAAAGACCACATTGCTTTCGGACGGAGCCCGTCGCTTTTTTTTTTTTGGAGGCGGGGTGGGGGGATTCTTTTCAGGTGAGGGCGGGCTCGGAGGCTAGACGACAAACAAGTGAATGGGAGTAGCCTGCAGGGCCCCGGCGTTAGATCACGACCGAGCACCTCCGACGCCAAAGTCTCCTGGGATGAGCCTCTGCTGCATTGCGAGTCGAAACGGGCCCGAGGCTCTCTTGATTCTTCTGCTTTGAAAACGTTTTTTTTTTTTTTTGGCAATGTCGGCCAAAATGAGCAGCAAGGAACCGGGCCAGTCCAACCAGTACGTGGGGCCTTACCGGCTGGAGAAGACCCTCGGGAAGGGACAGACTGGTAGGAATCTCCTCACTCCGCTTTTCAATGTGACCATGCTTCCTTGTTTAGAACTTCATTAGGTTCACTCACATACCGTCACCCAATTGAAATCAGCCTGCAACGTTTTTTGTCACCGGCGCGGCTTCGCTCCGTCGCCTGCAGACGCTCCGGTGGCACATTTACGTTCGCGGCGGACGAGAGCTTCTGGGTTCAAATGTCAGCCCCGTCGCTTTGGGCTTTGCATGCTCTCCCGGTGCTCTTGGCATGATTCTTAAGGTCACTGAAGCAAAAGACTCCTTTGTCTTGGGGTTTTTTTGGACCTCCTCAATGTGGTTGACTAAAGTAACCGAATCATTGGAATTGATGAACCCCAAATATCAACGCTGCCGAACGGCAAGAAAACAGTTTTGTTCCGTATTTGCTTTGGAAATGGCTCGGTTCGTCCAAAAAAATGGTTTGATTTGGAGTTTAGAAAAGAACCCGCTTCTGGAGGGCTTCTTTCCTGTACGGAGCAATGCAATTTATACACCGCAATGAACATGTCAAATGAATTTGCGAGTGTCACTCGAAAGCCAGCGGCGATATTATCTTGGCTGTGGTCGTTTGTTTTTGTTTTTTGGCATTGTTGTTACTTTGTTGGTTCTGATTTTACAATCGAATTACCATGACATGTGATAGTCCAAAATCCAAGACTCTTGGCCCGTATTCGCCTTGTTAATTCAACAATGAGGTATACGGATGAGCAGGTCGGGTACTCTGGCTTCTTACGACCTTAAAACACAAGCGCGGTAACTTCAGCGCCTGACATAAAGGTCAAAAGTCGATCAACGGCCCATTTTTTTGTTGTTGTTGTTGTTGTTTTCAGCGTAGGTCATCGTGTACTTGTCTTGGTGTTTCAGGACTGGTGAAGTTGGGCGTCCACTGCATCACCGGCCAGAAAGTTGCCATCAAGATCGTCAACAGAGAAAAGTTGTCTGAATCGGTCCTCATGAAGGTCGGTACCTTTGACGTGATCTCACGAGAGCAACGTCGTCGTCAGAAATGCGTGTGTGTGGGATGGCTTCCGTTTTGCAATGACTTCATTGAAGTGTTTGCTCCGGACGGATCGAGTTTCTAAATCGCCGGCTTCTATCCCGTAGACGTGTCAATAGACGCACAGTCATGATTTTTTTCCGTCGTCCCTAATGCGCTTGCATCCTAACGATCTGAGCGCACACTTACTCTGCCTCCTCCTTGGTGACGAGCTTGAAATGCAAAACCTTGAACGGGGTGGGGGGGGGGGTTAACCGCCTCCCCCCGCCTTCCCTCATCTTGATATGCCTGTGCCCACTTACTCTTCATTTTCCTGGATTTTAACCTCTCCCCGCAGCCATCTCTTCTCTAAAACGGCGCCCCCTATCCCGCTCTCTCTATCGCCCTCCATCTGTCACTGCAGGTGGAGCGAGAAATCGCAATTCTGAAACTAATTGAGCACCCTCACGTTCTCAAGCTGCACGATGTCTATGAGAATAACAAGTATCTGTGAGTATCTCTCCGTCCCCCGTCAGCGAAGCGGCGTGCGAGTTCGCATCGACGGCGCCGTTCGAATGGCTCGTTTCCGTTTCGGCGGAGCCTTTTTATTCATTCCCCCCCCCCCGACCCCCCTGCCAGATACCTGGTGTTGGAGCACGTGTCTGGCGGAGAGCTCTTTGACTACCTGGTGAAAAAGGGCAGGCTGACCCCCAAAGAGGCCAGGAAGTTCTTCAGACAGATCATCTCCGCTTTGGATTTCTGCCACAGTTACTCCATATGGTCAGCGCGCCGCCGTTAAAAAAAAAACAAAAAGCCTTTTTTTTTCCCGATATTGAAGCTCAGTGAGTTTCACAAAGGCGCATCCAATTTGGGAGTTTAGCCATTTGAGCTTGTCATTTTGTGCGTCTCCAGTCACAGAGACTTGAAGCCGGAAAATCTTCTCCTGGATGAGAAGAACAACATCAGGATAGCAGATTTTGGCATGGCCTCGTTACAGGTCGGGGACAGTCTGCTCGAAACCAGCTGTGGGTAAGTCGAACCTTTTTAAAAAAAAAAATTTAAATACTTTTTTACTACTATGAAAATGCATTTGCGTGTTCGCGATTTGCTGAGCTCTATAGTGAAAGTCGTCGTCTCTTTTTCACGACAGATCCCCGCATTATGCTTGCCCTGAAGTAATTAAGGTAAGCGAGTGCGTGTGTACACGACGCGTTGAAGTGTTTGTTTCCCGCGCGTGTCATGATTTGGTTTCGTTCCAGGGGGAGAAGTATGACGGCCGCAGGGCAGACGTCTGGAGTTGTGGAGTCATCCTTTTTGCACTACTTGTGGTTCGTATTTGTTCGTGTTTTCCTATTTTCTGTTCCTGTTTCATTCATTCATTCATTCATTCATTCATCCATCTTCCGAGCCGCTTGATCCTCACTAGGGTCACGTGGGGTGCTGGAGCCTATCCCAGCTGTCTCCGGGCAGTAGGCGGGGTCCACCCTGAATCGGTTGCCAGCCAATCGCAGTGTTCCTGTCTCGTCGGACTGTTTTTTTTCAGATTCATTTTGTCATATTTCATAATAATAAGAATCCATTTTATTATTATTCTTAAAATATAAGCGCCTTTCAAGACACCCAAGGACACTTTCCAAGAACACAAAAACACCAAACAATACGGATTGAAAAGCGGCAGCCAAAAGGCGCCAGCGTTCAACTCAACCCGGAAGTGAAATTGTCAGATTCAAACATCGACATCAATTTCAGGTGGAAGGAAACGCAAACGCTCAGTCAAGTTATCTTTTCCACATCGACGCTTGATTTGATATTCTCGAAAACCGTCGTCGTCGCGTCGGAACGGAAAGTAGTCGCCTCCCATTCGGTCAAATGTCCTCATCTCTTCACAGGGCGCTTTGCCGTTCGACCACGACAACCTACGGCAGCTTCTTGAAAAGGTGAAAAGTGGAGTGTTCCACATGCCGCACTTTATACCACCCGACTGTCAAGCGTTGCTCAAAGGGATGATCGAAGTCAACCCTGACAAGAGACTCACGGTGAGCCCCAAAATCGATTTCATGAGCTCCATCCGACATCGCGGTCGCTGTTTGGGGACTACCCTCCCCCCGGGCTAGTTAAAATGGTATAACCCAAGTGGCTAGGTGCGGCTTGCCATCGTTACCGTCAGTTG
Organism: Hippocampus zosterae; assembly: GCF_025434085.1. Classification (NCBI taxonomy): domain Eukaryota; kingdom Metazoa; phylum Chordata; class Actinopteri; order Syngnathiformes; family Syngnathidae; genus Hippocampus; species Hippocampus zosterae. The sequence goes on from NC_067467.1 coordinate 669,901, forward strand.
CGTTTTCATGATATTAAAGCATCAGTTAAATGCCATAATGACTTGTGTCATTAATAACACAAACAGTCGCTAGCGCGCAGCACCTTCGAGTTGTCAATTCATGCTAGGGAGGAAGAATGAGAAGGAACTGTTGCGGAATAGAAGCGAACGTCTCATCGGTCGGTCGGTCGGTCATTCACTTACCGCGGATTACAGATTCAATCAAATCGCCTGATGAAATTCTGATTAATGGAGCCCGAAAGGAGGGCACAGATTCTTTCACTTTTGTTGGACAGACGCTTCTCTTCATGGAAAGCAGCCACAACACACACACACACGCGCAACTCGACGGTGTCATTTTCCCTTTCTCAGAAGGCACTCGACAACAACAGAAACGGCCCTGTGCCTAGCTCTGACCTTTACCAAAGGTCAAAGCGTCTCCTCAGCGAGGCGCGTCTCCTCACTGAAGACTGGCGGCCATGTCAAATGATCATAAAACCTCGATTAACAGACTGTGAAAAGGACTTAGTCTCGTGTACTTACCATATGTGTCGGTGTTGCCGCGTCAAGCAATTTGAGCGACGGTGCAGCAGCACACGTTGACAGACAAAAGACTCACAAGCTTCTTTTATCGTACGTGAAAATCACCGAATTCTTGGAGCTTGCTGGAGCAGTCGTAACAGTCGCCAGGCTGCTCCCTGGTGGGCAAGGAACCGCGCATTGAAGGAATTGAGCCTCCAGGTGGTCTTGAGTATTTGCTTGCTACCTATCAGGAGATCGCCATGACAGGCTGTGATGTATTAACCGCACACTGGACAAAGCGCTTATTTGATGTTGTATTTTCACGTTACAGCTAGAAGCAATACAGAGCCACGCCTGGTACCAGTAAGTAAATATATAAACATCTATTTTTTTTGGAAGAAACATGATATCATTTCATCAGTTTTTTTATGTGCCCCTTAATTTGTCCCGAATGACAGCTCCCATTGCTCGAAAATCATTTTTCTCAACGCGTTTCCCTTGCTCCATTAGGAGCGGTCGCAATGAGCCGTGCCCCGAGCAGCCCCCTCCCCGACGCGTGTGTGTGACAAGAGTGCTATCGCTGACCGACCTGGACCCCGACGTCTTGGAAAGCATGTACTCTTTAGGCTGCTTCCGGGATCGGGTCAAACTCACACGGGACCTTACAAGTGAGGAGTGAGTAAATGCTACCCAGCCAACATCTTGGTTGTTCGGGTCAGCTGATCAGTCGCCGGCAGACGTAATTTTTCTTTTTTCGATTGACACTTCACGCAATGAAACTTCAGCAGTAGACTGGAAATCCAGAGACGTGTTTCGTTTTGAAAATGACACTTGATTTTTGCCGCCCAAAAGAACGCGATGGTCTAAGCCGGGGGTGTCCAAACCTTTTGCCAAGGGGGCCAGATTTTATGTGGTAAAATGTCGGGGGGGGGCCGACCTTGGCTGACATTCTTTACATTGAACAACAATATTGTTCAAGAAATTTTAGTAAGCCAGTCTGTTTCACATTTCCATTTTTATTTGAATTTCAACAATCTTAAGAATTTCTTTTGGTTCATTTGAAAGAGGAATTTGAAATATGACATATCAGTCAATATAAACACGGAGTGATGTCTTGTTAACTCGTGAGTGATGCCCTCTAGTGTCTAAATGCTATGACTCATTTAGTGAATGCTATTACTCATTTAGCCACTAGAGGGAAGCAGTACTCTATGAAACATCACTCACCAGTCGACGAGACCTCAGTCAAAGCAACACGTGTTCCATTGCGCCCAACCTGCGGGCCAGACGGCACTGATTTTATGACAGGGGGCCGAGGGCCGGATGAAATTCGACCGCGGGCTGAATCTGGCCCGCGGGCCGGACTTTGGACATGACTGGTCTAAGCGCACGAGCGGATGCCGGATCTATTTGTCTCGTCTGCAGAGAGAACCAGGAAAAGATGATTTACTACCTCCTGTTGGACAGAAAGGAGCGCTACCCCAGCTATGAAGATGAAGATTTGCCACCGAGAAATGACGCCGGTAAAGACGGCTTCCGCAAATAATTTTTGCTGTTGTTGTAATTGCGCACGGCGCTGCAGCCGTTTCCAAATATCTTGTCAAAGACCCACCTAGGAAACGCGTGGACTCGCCCATGTTGACCCGCCACGGCCGTTGCAGACCAGAGAGGAAGAGTCTGGAGGTTCTCAGCGTCACCGAGCAAGGCTCTCCCACGCCGCCCCGCAGGAATCTGGACACCAATGCGCACAGCCAAAGGTAAATGGGCGGAGTTTCTTTGAGCCCCGCCTCCTTTCTGACGCTGCGCTCCTTTTCCGAAAGGTCTCGTTCAGTGAGCGGAGCCTCCACGGGTTTGTCGTCCAGTCCTCTCAGCAGTCCCAGGGTGAGCCCACTTTTTGTTGTTGGTGTGACCTTTGACCTTTGATCACGCGGATTGGCGGGTGAGCGGCAACGGCCGACCTTCTGAATAATAATCGGAAGAATGTAAGAAAGGCAAAAGTGGACCGGTCGGATGTGGGGGTCGGCCTTGGTATTTCGCCCCCCCCCCCGATTGTCTTCTCATCCATCGATTGCAGCGATGGATGGATGAGAAGATCGGAAAAGGCGGGTCCTTTCCTGATCATTCTTCATGAGGTCGGCAGTCGGCGTTCCCAAAGCTCGGCTTTTCACTCTTCCCATTCTCGGCCATATGCCAGTCGTGTCCCCCCCCCCCCCCCCCCCCCAATCTGCGTTTCCTTGCTCAATGTGAAGATGTAAATCTGTGTGTGAGTGAGACATAAAGTTCACGTTCATTCATCTTCCATCTTGCTGGTCATTTCATGCTCATTGCTTTCTCTCTCATGTGTCCCCCCCCCACCCTGGTCAGAGCCCCGTCTTCACTTTCAGCCGCTCGGAAGTCCCTTCGGCTTCCTCCTCTAAAGCAGCGAGCGCAGGCGCGCCTCGGCCTATCCGCCCGGCGGCGCCCGACCCCAAAACTCAGACGCTGCCGTCAAAAGGCCCCGCCGAGCGTCCTCATCTCAACTCCATGAAGTCCCTCCCGCTGCAGCCCCCCGGCACTCCATCGCCATCCCCCTCTCCGCTGCTCTCTCCCACCCCTCGTTTTTTCAACTTCCCCACTCCGTCCGTCTTCAAGTCCAAGAAGGCCCACTCGTCGTCGTCTAACTCCTCTCCTGTGTCGCAGGTCACGCCGCAAGGCTCGCCTCTCCCCACCCCTTCGGGCACGCCTGTGCACCAAATCCAACACCCTTGCTCCACCACCCCTCCCTCCTCTTCCTCCTCGTCCTCTTCTCCCAGAGGGGATGGCTCCGGGGGCGCTTCTCTGTCCCTGACGCCGCCCTCCAGTCCGGGTAGCAGCGGCGGCTTGGCCTCCTCAAGCTCCGCCCACTGGCGAACCAGGCTCAACTCCTTCAAAAACAACCTGCTGGGCTCGCCGCGCTTCCATCGCCGCAAACTCCAAGGTGGGAGAACATGCTTTTAACTTGGCGGCGGGGGGGCCGCTCATCCGCCGCCTGGCACCGCCCCCTGACCTCTTTTGTGTCCGTCTGTTCATTCCGTGTAGTCCCAACATCGGAGGACATGTCCAGTTTAACTCCAGAGTCCAGTCCAGAGTAAGAACATCTTCTTCTCACTTTTTGGATCGGATCCCCGTTTTGCTGTTGGTACTAAAATGTGCGCGTGCACCGATTGTTGACAGACTGGCAAAGAGGTCGTGGTTTGGCAATTTCATCAGCCTGGAGAAAGAAGAGCAGATCTTTGTCTTAATTCGAGACAAACCCCTCAGCTCCATCAAGGCCGACATTGTTCATGCATTTCTTTCGGTAAGTACAATCGCGCTGAAGACCAGCCTCGGGTTGTTCAAAACGATTGCCGTCGATTGTGGCGTTGAAAACATTTGTTTTTGTTTGTCTCCCCCCGCTCCCCCAATCTCCAGATCCCTTCCCTCGGTCACAGCGTCGTGTCTCAGAACAGTTTCCGAGCAGAGTACAAGTCCTCTGGTGGCCCTTCCGTCTTCCAGAAGCCTGTCAAGTTCCAAGTATAATATTCCCCCCCCCCATCAATTCCCCAGTCCTAAAAAAAAAAAAAAAAAAAATCAAGTGCTACAAAGTAGAAAATGAAAACAAACGCGTGTCTCAATAATGTGTTTTGATTTGACGTCTTTTGGATCCGAGCGTGCTGTAAATGGTGTGCTGGGTCTCCCCCCCCCCCCCCCCCCTTCAGGTCGACATTGGTTTCTCTGAGGGAGACAAGGAGCTGGAAAGGGAGAGAGCGGAGAGGGAAGGCAGGAGAGCTCTGGGCCTATACAGCGTCACCTTCACCCTCATAACAGGTTAGCGTTATAAAAAGGGGGGTCAAGGGGGGGGGGGGGGGGAGTCCAAATGTGTGTGTGTGTGTGTGTCTCCCGCTGAAGCCATTTTCCCCTTTTCAGGTCCGAGTCGCAGGTTCAAGAGGGTGGTGGAGACCATTCAAGCTCAGCTCCTGAGTACTCACGATCAGCCTTCCGTGCAGGCGCTGGCCGGTGTGTAGCGTCCCCAAAACTCGGCGGCCGGCGATTTTTCTCGCTCTCCCATCTTTTTTTTTTTTTTTCTTTGAAATCTGACCTTGCCGCCCCCATCAGATGAGAAGAACGGCAAACCCTCCCGGCAGCCCGGCGCGCTTTCGCGTCAGAATTCCAAGCGTTGCGAAAGCGGACCGGAGAAGGAGCGCGCGCCGGATGCGGCCGGCGGCGGCGGCGCGAGCGGCGGCGGCGGCGTCCTCCAAAGGCAAAGCTCGGCCAAAGAAAAGACCAGACTTCTCTCCGCAACCAATGGGACACAGTCACACCCCTGAGAAGAAGAACGCTACCCCCCCCCAAGAGGGACGGACGGATGTCTCCTCTGTCCTCGATTCCACCCGCATCCTTTCAATCAATCCACTTTTTCTTCTTTCCGCCCGAGCAGGGACCGGATTTTGCTCCATCCTCTGCGGGAGAGCCGCGAGGAGAGGTCGGAAGGAAGATTCCCACCCCTGCCCGCATCCCAACCCCCCTCCCATTTTAGCAGAAAATCTCACCGTCACTCGCTAATGAAGAAAGCACATGACCCGCTCACAAATATATCGGATGCTTCGCATCGTTCACACTTTTGCCGCAAAGCTCCTCCGATCGACGTCTTCTTGAGAAATGAGGCAGAAGTGGAAGCGAGTTCAATGAGGTTTATGGATCGGCAAAAGGGATGCTGTGTTTTAGCAAAAGCAAAGTCAAATAACACTTATACACTCACACACATCACAAAAGAAGATTGTGACGGGGGTCGGGCGTAATGTCACCGTCCAGATACGTCTAAAAATCGGGCCCACTGATGCATTTTGTCCTCCAATGTATACGAGTCATTAGTTATTTCTGAATTCAAATGCTAAACGCTATGATACCGTAATGCCTTTAAAGGAGGAGAAATAGTGGATCACCATTTAGATTACCCACCCCCCACCCCATTTTCCACTCATGATGCACACCCGCATGTGTCAAGAAAAAAAACTCCCCCAAAAAACTGTTAGATGTTAGACAAAACACATATTGGCTCACGATTGGCCGAGACGAGCAGAAGGCGTCTCCAACCAACTTGACAATAGATGACCAAAAGTCGCTCGATTTCGTTTTATTCTTTGTTCATCAAATACAAGATAGTTTTCGGTGACATCATTTCACTTATTTTGTCATTTCGGCAGTGGGCTAATAAATCCCCACAGTCCTTTTCCAGCAACTTTCTGCGACCAAATTCAAGTCCAACTTTCTTGCTGTATGTGGAACATACATGTTCAAGGACACGCCCTTGCAATAAAAGCCCAGCAGGAATTAGCAAACGGGCACAAGCGAACCTTTCGCCCGCACCCAAATCAGGTTAGACCAGCATTTCCGCATGCACCGTCTTCAAAAATGGAGCCCGAGGGGTTTTGGATTCTATCGTGCTCCCAACAGTGGGCTGCAGCATTATTTTGACTCCTCCACATTTTATTTTAGGACGCTCACCTGATGGCATGTTACGATATTTATTTATGTTGCTTGTGGTTACATTATTTAGTGCAATATTGCCCCCCACCCCCCAAAAAAATAAAATAAATGAGGAGAATTAGACTTCAGATGAATTTGGGCAATTATTGTTTACAACTCACGATTGAAAAGTATTAGCAGACTAGAAGTACTTGTTATAAAGAGAAAAAAAAAGAAACCTTCACCTTTATCATCCAACATTCATCTGCAGAACTGCAGAATAATGAAAAAAAATCATCCAAAAACACCTTTTTTTTTCTTTTTTTTTTTTTTAAATCAAACAATGTATATGCTCGCAAAGGGCAAAAGTCAGAATGTGCAAATGTGAAACACATTGATTGTGACCTCTGACCTCTCACAGAAATTGCCCGGAGGGGGGGAAAGGCAATCGAAAATTCAAGCCGCGTAATGATTGTTTTCTTTTTTTGGATGTTGACTTTGTTTTTGTTTTTTTTTTTCCCCCGTGTATTCATGCCACCAGCAAAATAGGCACTGTCGATATGAATGTTTATCATTTTTCAACAATGTATTTATCATTTACTCACCACAAAAGCTTTTAATCTTGTGAAATTAATGCTGCAAAAAAAAAAAAAAACTCCTGGGTCGTTATCATGACGTGCCACATTCTGCCACATTTCTTCTGGTGTCGTTCCTCCAAACGAACTTACACCTCCAAAGATAAAATTCCCATTCCAACACAGCAAAAGAGAAGTTCAGACTTGTCGTTTGTTTTTGTGTGTGTCACTGTCTTGGACACGCTTGTTAAAAAGGGGAACACGAGCTCGTGTACGTTTCTGGAATGGAAGAAAATGAGCGCCATGCATGATGTTCAAATCACAGGCACTCCCATTTCAAAAAATGAAACACAATTTGTGGCTCCAGTAGCAAAGTGTGGCAGCGGTTGTCTACTCTCTCTGCGGTTTTGGTAGGTCAGATTTACTTTTTGGGTTTTTTCCCCAAACCCAAAACGTTACCGTGATATAAAAAAGAGACAGTGTTGAGGTTTACGTCAACATTCAACCACTTTTTCTCATCTGAGGTTCTCCTTTATTTTCATCCTCCTAAACAGAGAAGTAGGCCTTGAAAAGTGCGGCCCACCCTTGTTCAAACGTCAAGAGTTGGATAGAGCAATGAAACCAGAAAAGCCACAAAGAGCTTAAGAGCTGCCTCGAACAAACTTGGAATGCACTGCTACTATTGAAAACAACAATCCATCCTCACCTGTCTTTACATGTATATCCCTGTCATTTAATCACCCCCCCCCATGTCTTTGTATACATTCGACACTCATTACTTCAACGCACATGCACCCTATATGCCTTTTGTCTGTCTCCATTGTATGCCATCTGTTCCCATGTAAGCGTTCGTTGTCTTTTATCGACACTGTAGTCGCCATAAAACATTCTCCCTCATTTTCCTGGTTTGTCATTTTTCCACTTTCACCTGCATCTGTACCACTCCAATCAGTCAATCAATCAAGCGCACCGAACGGAACTCCACCTCTCACATTCCACTCAAACTACTCAAGCGAAAACAAATTCAAAATGATTGTAACGAGGGGAAACATGCCTGTGAGAAACGTTCAACAATAAACAGAAATGGAATTATGAGTGGCTAATGTCGTGTTATCAAGTCAGGCACACGTGAGTCCAGCTGTCGTGTTAACGTGGGTAACTTTATTGAGCTTTTCCGAAACGTGTATCCTCTCTCTAATCACTCTCTCGTCTCCCGCTCTCGGCGCACACTCATGACGTAGTCGCCCCGCGACTCTATCGTCATGCCGTACACAATTACACCACAGCTAATTGATGCTTTTCTGAGAACCAATTAAAAACATGCAGGATTGCGCCGGATGAAGAGTATCTAGTTATTTGACATACCGTATTTTATCTCCTCTTCTTTTCCCATAATGTGTCTTTTTTTTAATTTACATCAAAGCACAATTTTTTCGCAATTCGTCCTAAATATTGTAGTGAATGCACTATCCATAGCCATTCAGTGCCGACGCTCACCGGAAACAATGTGGTCAACAGCGAAGAGGAAGTGGTCTTGTTTAACACTGACGATCTTTGACGCCCGGCGGCGAAAGGCACAAAGCTAGCTAGCAAGCTAGGCTCATTCTCGCCGAGATAGCAAGAGCGCTCACTTTCACTGCCGGTGTCGCGTCGCGAAGAGAAGAGAAGTGAGCACAGACGGAAGCTTCTCTGACACTCACACTGCCGAGCAAGCCCCTTCGAACAAGTTCCAGGTACATTTCAACTGGCTTTGTACTCGATTTCCTCGTGGGACTTGTGTAGTTGAGCTTGACTTCGATCATTCGTGCGCCCATTATTACGCGCTGTGCTTCGCGCGGGTGGAGATGGTGCCGGACGTGAATGGGGCTCTTGTTGTTGTGTACTGCCTTGCTCCACAATTTCTCCAAAATGAGCTTGGAAGGGAACTCCACACGTCGGCGGGTGTAAAGGCTCCTGCTCGATGTGGCGTTTGTTTCTTATTTCTGTTCACCACCGCCGCCGGACGCGGGTGATGTAGGGATGGAGAGGGGAATGAGGATGCCCTGTGGTGCAATCAAACCGGTTTTCGAGAGAAGAGCCACATGAAAAAACAAGTTTCGCCGAGGGTTGTCGTGCTTGCGTCATTTCACAACACCACAACGAAGGCGTGAGCGTTAACTGTAATTATGATTCGTAAAGATGTGGCGCGCGCAGGGCGAGACGGACTGTTCCCTGGTCGTTGCTATGACGTCACCGTGTCGTTTTTTTTGCCGTCCGCGCATTTCGGTCTTTAAATAAATAAGAATGGAGACAATCTGTTCTCAGAGCAGATTGGCGGAGTTTTCACCACATGCTTGACATTCTTGAAAATATTTGTTTCGCCTTTTCCCTCCTTCGCTGTGCATACATACCCGGGCTGATTGCACCCAAGTAATGCAATATATAATTCACGACCACAGAAAAACACTGATGGATGATGCATCATAACATTTGAGCCCATACACGGCGCTATGAGACATACTGTGTATTAAAAGAGCTGAATTAGGAACGCTTGCCGTTTGTTTCATGTCTAATGACATAACTGCGAGGTTAATTTTGAATGTAAGAACCGTTTTTGTCGCCGTATCCCAAAATGCAAAAGCACGTCGAACCAATGCGTGTTTTGCGGTGTGCGTCCACAGGCATGGCAGAGGCTCACCAGGCCGTGGCATTCCAGTTCACCATCACGCCGGAGGGCATCGATCTGCAGCTCTCGTACCAGGCGCTCAACCAAATCTACCTGGCGGGAGTGCGATCGTGGAAAAAGCGCGTCAGCCGCATCAGAGTGAGTAACGCAAAGCTTGTCCGTCAATGTTGCGGTGGTGCTAACGGCGGCAAATGTGAGATGTGTGTCCATTTTGCGAGGCGGTTCTCCAATTCTTATTTCCCTGACTGTCTTCTTGAAAATGTTTGAATTGCAGAACCGAGTCATCAAAGGAATGTATCCAGCAAGCCCTTCCTCCTGGCTCTTTGTCGTCATCGCCATCTTGGCTACCATGTACACGCGCTCTGATCCCAGCATGGGGCTCATTGCCAAGATACAGCAACACCTTCCGCTCAGGTTGACACACACACACACACACACACACACACACACACACACACACGTATTCCTGTATGACTGTATTTGTGAGGTCGATCGTTCATACACACACACACACATTCCTGTATGACTGTATTTGTGAGGTCGATCGTTCGACACACACACACACACACACACACACACACACACACACTTATTATTATTATTGCCCCATTCCATTTTGACGGCCTCCATTAGGAAATGACTTGAGCACGTCAACCGTTTCTCCCAAATATGGCCAACATCCTAATCGCATCCGGCACACTGCACTCCTAACACGAAAATATTAATAAGACGCACGTGGACACCCTCATATTTTGGACACATTTTCACCTTTTGTTTCCCTGCAGTTAGGAAAAAGAAATGAAAGCGTTGAAGTATTTTGTCTGATTTCCCACCCCTTGCGCGCAGCCTCCACGTGTCTCTGAGCGCTCAGGGCCAGACGATGCTTTCGGCGCTGGTTTTCAGCACGCTGCTGTGGCTGTCCCTCATCTTGGCTCTCAGGTTCTGCCTCAAGCTGCTTCTCTCTTACCACCGCTGGATGTTTGAGCAGCACGGTCGAGTTTCCAACACCACCAAAATCTGGGTGGTAAGGCCCTCCTCGCTCCTACTCGGCAATACGTTGCAATACAATGCGTTTTCCTTCCCCAATCTGTCTGTCACTTTCTTTTATTTTTTAGACTCTATTGAGGCTGTTGTCTAGCAGGAAGCCGCTACTCTACAGCTACCAAACGTCGCTACCTCATCTGCCCGTTCCTGCCATCAAGGACACACTGAGCAGGGTGTGTGTGTGTACACGTCTTCATTGGCAGTGCTCGTATCGATTTGTGTGACGCCACAGCATCGATTGCTCCCGTCCTCAGTACTTGGAGTCAGCGCGCCCTCTGTTGGCAGATTCTGAATTCAAGCGGATGACACGACTGGCCTCCGACTTTGAATACAACCTTGGAAATCGACTCCAACGTTACTTGAAGCTTAAAGCTCTATGGGCAACGAACTATGTAGGTAACGAGCCGATCACTCACCAAAATGCTTTCGCACTTACTCCATTTGACAGCTGACACGCCCCCTTTTCACATACTGTTGCCAGCTCAGAAAAAAAAGCAAAGCCTTATTGACCCTGGAAAAAAAATCCGGTTTCTGTTTTCCTTCCAGGTGAGTGACTGGTGGGAGGAATACATTTACCTTCGAAGCCGAGGCCCGATCATGGTCAACAGTAACTACTATGGCATGGTAACCGCCTGCAGTTTTTTTGCTGGAACACCAGGGGGAGCCAATTCTTTGCAAATGTGCAATATTGGTGCTTGGGTCATTTTTATTTTTTTTTTGGGAATGGAATATCAAGCCACATCTTGAGGCAATCAGTTCCACCTTAACACTGTGTTTCTTTCTTGAATCAGCTGCGTACTGTTGAAACAAAACAAACACACAATAACATAAAAGTCTGTACCATCATCAGGAACGGGACATCAAAATACTGAGATTTGCCCCCGTGAGACGCATCCGAAATTTGTCAGGCAATTTTGCCGCTTTCTTATGTCCAAAGTTTCATTTTTCCGAAAAGAGGAAATGGTCTTTTTTTAAGTCGTTTTATGGACAGAGAAATACGAGAAATTATTGGCGCTTGTGATCTCCAAGTTTCCGCTTTGTGCTTGTACTTGATAGGACTTCCTGTACGTGACCCCGACTTGTATACAAGCTGCAAGGGCAGGCAACACAATTACTGCGATGCTCCTTTACCGCCGCAAGGTCAACCGGGAGGAACTCAAACCGGTATGGAGTTTTCTTCGCTGATAGAAAGAAAAATGATGTCGAGAAGCAGAATACACAACATGTTTATGTTGGAAAACACATCCCGACAGTTTCATAAATGAGTCCGTAAACGCTTCCTTATTGTCTCTGTGAATTAGAGCCGTGTTCCGGGTACCGTCATCCCTTTGTGTGCCGCCCAGACTGAGAGGATGTTCAACACAACGCGTACTCCGGGAGTTGAGACTGGTAACGCGTGTACACACGTATCCAAATGCACGGACGAGCGCGAGCGCACTCTATTTGCGGGCGTGTTGTGCGCAGTAACTGTCTGACGCGGGTCTTTTTACTGGTCTGCTTTTATTTTATTTTATTTTATTTTTATTTTATTTGTTTATTTAATTTAATTTTATTTTATTTTATTTTATTTTATTTTATTTTTTTGAACGTACAGAATGAACAATAAAGTCACCAACCCAAGAATGAGTTTTAACTTGAACAATCGTCTTCACAGACGTTCTTCAACACTGGCTGGATAGCGAGTTTGTTGCTGTGTACCACAAGGGGCGCTATTTCCGCTTGTGGGTGTACCGGGCCGGCCGTCTGCTCTCTCCCCGGGAGATTGAGTCCCAGATTCAGAAGATCCTGGATGACCCTTCACCTCCGCAACCTGGAGAAGACAAACTAGGAGCACTTACCGCCGGAGACAGGTAGAAACAATCGGCCACGTTTGCCGTTGACCGTTTACAGATTCACACTATGAGAGTTTTCCCAATCAATCTTAAACACCCGCACATGCACATGCACGTGCATTTGCTTCTCCCACCCATTCTCAGTCGTGGGTCATCGAAATTTCTCTCCGCTCATGTGCTCCAATCTATTGGCAGGATTCCTTGGTCTCAGATGAGGAAGCTGTACTTCAGCTCCGGCGTCAACAAGCGATCTTTGGACGCCATCGAGAAGGCGACCTTCTTCGTGACCTTGGATGATGAAGAGCAAGGCATGAGGGGAAACGACCCGGCGGGCAATTTGGATCGCTATGCCAAGTCGCTGCTTCATGGCAAATGTTACGACAGGTGAGGATGAAACGGAGTTACCCTCAACAACACGTTTATCTTTTGACATCTGGGTTCGATTTTTTCCTCCAGGTGGTACGACAAGTCCTTTTCGGTTGTGATCTACAAGAATGGGAAGAACGGACTGAACGCTGAGCACTCCTGGGCTGATGCGCCAACTGTGGCTCACCTCTGGGAGGTGTGTGCATTCCAGTTGACATGCACCATTAAATGCTTCCCGGCGGGCCGCATACAATGAGGTGCCGGGCCGGATCCGGCCCCCGGGGCCTCGAGTTTGACACCATTGCCCTAAACACTCGCGTTTGCTTCTTTTCAGTACACGCTGGCCACCGACGCTTTCCATTTGGGATACACCGAGGACGGACACTGCAAGGGTGAAGTGGAGCGCTCGTTGCCTCCCCCCCAGAGGCTGATCTGGGACATCCCGCCAGAGGTACGACTTTAATTCCTGTGAGATTGCTCCGTATCGTGTAGCATCCTACCCCGACTCACAAGCTTCCAATGCCTTGACCCTCCCCCACCCACTCACCACTCGTGTCTCGACAGACCCCACCACTAGTGATCCGATCATACATACCTGAATGTTTTCATTCCATTTGCCGATGCGTCGGGACAGGCTTGTGCCGCTTGAGTATGAAGTATTATTTAGTATTACTGCAATTTTGGAGTCAGCCCATCCTCCAAAATCTCAGAGCCAACGTACCGCCATCGCAAACTTGATTTGTGCCGATAAAAGGCCCCCCTCCCAAAAAAAAAATGACCGGCTTAGTTCAAGCGTCTCTTTCTCTTTGTCGTCCTGGCAGGTTCAAGCTCAAGTGTGCCGCTCTCTCGCCGTCGCCCAGGCTTTGGCCGACGACGTGGACTGCCACGTCTTCCCCTTCAGAGACTTTGGAAAAGGCCAAATTAAGAAGCTTCGGGTCAGCCCCGACGCGTTCATTCAAATTGCATTGCAGTTGGCCTACTACCGGGTAAGGCGCATTTCTCCGGCCTGAAGCTTGTTCTTTTGTTTCTGCAGCTGGATATACTAAGTCATTGTTCCATTTGATTGCATTCCTCAGGATCGCGGCGGATTCTGTCTGACTTATGAGGCGTCCATGACCCGTCTCTTCAGGGAAGGGCGGACGGAGACGGTGCGATCCTGCTCCAATGAAAGCAGTGCCTTTGTCAAAGCTTTGGAGAGTGGAGAGGTAGCTCTTGAATGTCGCTTTCTTCTCACTCGAAAGTGAAACGGGACAAGAATGAGTCAGGGGTGCCGTCATTCCTATTGCGGCTGCGGCCTCCCCCCCTGTGTGGAGCTTGCATGTTAGGCAGGTTAGGGTTAGGGTTAGGGGTTAGGGGTTAGGGTTGGGGTTAGGGGTAGGGTTAGGAGTAGGGGTAGGGGTAGGGGTAGGGGTTTGGGTTTGGGTTTGGGTTTGGGTTTGGGTTTGGGTTAGGGTTTAGGGGTAGGGTTAGGGGTAGGGTTAGTGGGTAGGGGTTAGTGGGTAGGGGTTAGGGTTAGGGGTTAGGGTTTAGGGGGTAGGGTTAGGGGTTGGGGTTGGGGTTGGGGTTAGGGGTAGGGGTAGGGGTAGGGGTTAGGGTTAGGGTTAGGGGTAGGGGTAGGGTTAGGGGTTAGGGTTTGGGGTTTGGGGTTGGGGTAGGGGTAGGGTTAGGAGTAGGGGTAGGGGTTGGGGTTAGGGTTGGGGTTAGGGGTTAGGGTTGGGGGTAGGGGTTGGGGTTAGGGGTTGGGGTTAGGGGTTAGGGTTAGGGGTAGGGTTAGGGGTTAGGGGTTAGCGTGGCTTTTCTCCGGGTGCGCCTGTTCCTCCCCTCTTTCCCAAAGCATGCACGACATGCTAATGGAACACTTGAAATTGTCCCGAGGTGTGAGTGTGTGTGTGGGCGCGGATGGTTTTGGCTTTATGTGTGCCCCCGCCATTGGCTGGCCTACTGCCCCAAGATGGCCGTGATAGGCTGCGGCATGCAAAGCGGGAAAACGGATGGATGACGCCTTTGTTTGTGTGGCTAGACGGCCGAACAGTGTCAGCGCCTCTTCAAACTGGCTTCGGAAAGACACCAGAATCTTTATCGATTGGCTATGACTGGAGCCGGAATCGACAGACACCTCTTCTGCCTGTACGTCGTCTCCAAGTATTTGGGAGTGGAGTCGCCGTTCCTCAAAGAGGCAAGTCGTGCTTGGCCAAGAGGCTCAGCGTGGACACCGACACTTTCCTTTGGAAAATAAATAAATCCGTGACAATTTACCATTTGCGCAAGTTCTCAGTTCCTCTTTTTTTTTTTTAATTGGACGTTTCAGGTTTTGTCCGAGCCTTGGCGCCTCTCCACGAGCCAGACACCCGTGCAGCAGATGGAGCTTTTCGACTTGAAGAACCACCCGGAATTTGTATCGCTAGGCGGAGGATTTGGACCCGTGAGCGCCACATGTCGTTTTTAATTCGAGTCTTCAGTCAGAGGCACAGCTGTAGCGGAAATGCAAACGCTCCCCCCGCGGCGCACACCGCCGAAGCGCGCATATTCTCACATTTCTCTGTGGTCACGTCAGGTCGCCGACGACGGTTACGGCGTTTCTTATATCATCGTGGGTGAAGATATGATCAACTTCCATGTGTCGTGCAAACATTCCTGCAAGGAAACGGTAAGTCAAATGTCTTTTCTCATTTCCCTCCTCTTCTTTTAGAACCTTTTGACCTTTTGACCTTTGGCCATCCGCCGCATTCAAGGTTCCCCAGAGGTTTAGTTTGAATCCACATTGGATTTGAGTTTTTACCGAGCCGCCTGTTTTGTTGTCTGCACCTGTCGCGCGCGGCGAAATGGCGAGAATTATTTTGGACTGGCTGACAACTGATTTCCTGTTTACATTTCAGAGCTCGCACAAGTTTGGAGGCCAGATAGACAAAGCGCTGCGGGACATCATGAGCGTGCTCACCGCCGACACCAAAAGGTGTTCCAAAGCCGCAGCCCGGCCTTAGCACAAGAAGAACCTCTCAATGCAGTCCGACGTGTATGAATATGGCCCCGTGAACACATGCTGAAGATCCCGATGGTGTGCAGTAAGTGACCCCCCCCCCAAAAAAAAATGCAATGAGTGGCTGAATACGAAAAATCAAAACGGAGCTCAAACCAAATTCCAAATGGTGCTTAACCGTACTTGAATTTTACACGTCGTCGTGGGAAAAAAAAAGTATTTGCCCCCCCCCCCCTTTCTGATTTCTGTGTTCTGACACACCGTTTCCAGTTCATCAAAGCAATTTTAATATCGCGCACGGACAACCCCCGGAAATACAAAATGCCGTTTCTAAATGGCCATTTGAATTGATTTTGACCCCCCCCCCCAAAAAAAATAATAAATACAAATCCAAACCGTATTAAAAAGTATTTTGCATAAATTGATGATGAGAATTTTGGCCCGCCCACCCTTCTTCCGCCGTATGAGATTACAGCAAGCAGTCCTGGTCCTGAAGAAGCAAAGCGCCCCGTGCTTCACTGGTTGGATGAACTGAAAGCTTTGTGTGCCATCAATGTGCAAAGAACGCAGAAGTCAGGAAAGGGACGGATACGTTTTTTTTTCCACAGCACAGTCGATCTTCACAACTGTGGCCTTTTTGCTGCACAACACTGGATCTTTTCATTTTCTAAAATGAATACTGTGTACCCATCCCGGGACTGCAGTGACTCGATAGCGCAAGTACTGTGTGCTGACATTTAGCTTGCGCCGGTTGGAGGATTCCCCCCCCCCCATGGCATGAAATGACATCAATCCAGATATCAAACTGCAGCTTTGTTGGATGCTTTTCAAGTGCCACGCAAACCGTCATTCCATCTTATCAGACGACAAACGTTTTGAGTTCGAGGACCGATCCGATCCGAGCGTTTTAATGGATGAGGGAATGAAGTACGGGTTTTCTTTGATTGCATAGGTTTGGTTGACGGTCGATGAAATGGAGCCTGTGTTTACGTGTTTCTTATTTCAAAGTCTTTGTGCGGCTATGGTGTCAAACTCGAGGCCCCGGGGGCCAGATCTGGCCCTCCATGTGCTTTTTTTGTGGCCCGCGGAAGCAAATCAAGCATGTCAACTTGCATGATGCTTGCTAAAATCTCGACCAAAATTCTCATATGTAATAAATAAGACGCATAGTTTAAGCCAAGGGTGTCCAAACTTTTTGCCAAGGGGGCCAGATTTTATGTGGTAAAATGTCGGGGGGGCCGTCCTTGGCTGACATTCTTTACATTGAACAACAATAACCCATGGGCCGAGTTATGGGCCGGCAATGGGCCATCTAGTATGACATATCAGTCAATATAAACACGGAGTGATGCCCTCTAGTGTCTAAATGCTATTACTCATTTAGTGAATGCTATTACTCATTTAGCCACTAGAGGGAAGCAGTACTCTATGAAACATCACTCACCAGTCGACGAGACCTCAGTCAATGCAACACGTGTTCCATTGCGCCCAACCTGCGGGCCAGACGGCACTGATTTTATGACAGGGGGCCAAGGGCCGGATGAAATTCGACCACGGGCCGGATTTGGCCCCCGGGCCGGACTTTGGACATGCCTGGTTTAAGCACTTTGTTGTCACCAAACCACTCATTACTGTAACAAATAATAAAGCGTTATTATTGAGTTTTTTTGTTTGGTTTCGGTCATAACGGTCCTCCAAGGGAAATGGTAACTAAAATGTGGCCCACGACAAAAATTTAGTTTGATACCCCTGCTATATGATATTTCCTCCAACGTTGTTCGACTTTGGAAAATAATCCGCTTGATGTTTAGGGACGCGATAACATCTCCCTTTTGCACAGTAAGTCACATTTGCCTTCAAAAATGTTTTTTTCCCCAATTCTGGCAAATTCCTTCAAAGTGGTCAAAATCTGGGTCAAGTTATTTCACCGCCCACCTGAATGATTGATCATTGATTTTCACTTGACAGCAGAGCCTTCCTGGAATGATGTGCATTGAACGCTTACATGTTAACGACAAGTTTAACAATTTACCATTTGGGCTAAAAATTGTTTAGTTCCGGATTGTGATTTTCTGTCATTTACAACACAATACAATACATGCTGATGTATATTTACTCAAGTGTGTGGTCTCCGTGGTGGTCGTCTTTTTCACTTCATCATGCGTCATCATCACTTCATAACCCACATTCATCATTGTCAGTGGGTTAGACAGGTCTGGACTGCTGGCAGGCCAATGTTCCAATCACGGAGCAAACCCTATTATGGCAACGGAAAATCTCCATGAACCATTTTATTCAAGCAAACCACGCAGAGCTCTTGAAATCGCATCAAAACATTTGAAAAGATCAAAGTTAACGTGCAGAAGTGCTCTGTAACTCTGAGTTAATAACTGCGTGGATAACGCGACTGTTGAGTTGGAAAGGCATTTGCAGGTTTATCTTCTTCTGACAAAAGCCGCCGTCGCCGCCGATTTACCGTCGCAAAAACCACACAGGCTGCCATTGAACCCTGCACCTTTGCACTGGGAGGCCGACACGCTAACCGGAGAGCGAGAGAGAGAGTTAGCTAGAGATCGATAGCTAGATATCTAAAGAAAACTTTGAAGTGAATTCTATTGACAGGCCAATGGACAATTTGCCTGATCCCATTTGAGGAAACATCCACAAAATATGGCCTTCGCTTGTGGAATACGTTTATTTTGGGGTGAATTACGCAACCGGGTTGGCCTCAGGGGGCGGGGGTGGGCGCTCCAGGACATTCGCCCCCCCCCCCCCCCCCCCTCCCGGCGCTAAAGAGAGAGGCTTGACCGATACTGTACATAGCGGGGCTATATAAATTCGATCCATCCATTTTCTAATCCGTTTACCCTCACAAGGGTCCCGGTCCGGTATAGCGCCATCGTCGGTTCGGATTTAGGTTGCATATAGGGTGGCGAGTGAGCTGGACTGATCTTTGGACCGAACCCGAAAATCCCTCGAGCGCTTTTTCGAACTTAAAACGATGATGCCCCGAAAGCTCCCGCATCATGTCGTCATCATTTGGCTGTGATCAGAGTATCGCCGAGGCGGGACTCGCCCAGGATAGAAAGTGAAAGTAAACCGTCCGCTAGGAAGAAAAAAAAAATGTGCGCCGCCTGGGATGAAAGCCGACGAACTTCATCGACGCTGCAACGCGGTGAGTTCACAAAGAACTTTGATTTATTGTTCATTTCTTATAGTCAGGACGACTAGGTGAGGTTTCGGGGGGCGTATTCGGGCCAGTTTGTCAACACCGGACATTGCTCCCTCGTCACTTAATGTGTCATTTATTTCCGGTTTTAATTACAATTTAATTAACTTCTTACGCGGGTGGTTTCTGAAACGTAACGTTGTTCATGTTACTTGGGGCGGTTGACACTGTATGCAAAAAAGGAAAAGAATGCCGTCTGACCCTCTCAATTCTAAACATATACGAGAAGTTAACGAGGAGTCGAAGAAGCTCGAGTTGAAAATGACATTGTGAACTTTAAACATTCATATCACAGATAACACACTCGCACAACGTGACCAAATTAAAAAAAAACCGGAGAAATCCACATTGATTCGTCACAATCAATCATCTTTATTGAGCATCGCTGGTGATAAACTCAATTTCCTTGCCCATGGTCACCCACTCATCATTTCTGCGTGTATTTGCACAACAAATGAAAGAAATGTCCATTTTCTCCCTTGACACTTGCTCTTCGGTCATAGTGTGAACCTGGATGTGTACAGGAGCAGAATGACATGGAGCGCCGCCCCCTGCCTGTGTCTCATGGTAAGTTACCGGAGGTTCGATCAGGCCCGCGGGATCATTTAACAGCGGGGGGGAAACCGCATTAAATTAAAGACACGGAATGAATAGTTTAATAAGGTGCAATTCATGGAGTATCCGCTAGAGGACACACTGTTTTCAAAGAAGACAACATCGTGTTGATCAGAGAAGAAGACAACTGAGACAGACCCAACACAGCAGACGCGATCACGGACGTGAATACTTTATTCTTTACACATTTAACAGCACTCTCCTTAGTTTGTAAGGTGTAGGTATGGATGAGATCAGTTAAAAAGGAAAGACATATTATTTTGGTTATTTACAGCACAGTATGGTATCATTTTAATGATCCGGCCCACTTGACATCTACGGTACGTGGCCCCACAACGTGAAAAGAGTTTGACACCCCTGATTTACAGCATCCGGCAACGTTTGAAGAGCAGCAGAGAAAATCTGACCAAAGTCTAACTTTGTACTACCGTTAGTGTGGAATGTCGAGTGTTGGCATGGCTGACATTATGACGCAACAATGTGAATGGATTCCATGGTTCACGGTGAAAGGTGTTGAATCGTTTGGCTCATGGAAAGTATTGGCTTTGTCATGTATTTGGAGTGGAGCCGAAGTGGGCAAGCTTTCACTTTCGGCTTTCTGCTCGGAGATGAAATTGAACTGTGGTTTGAGTGGAACTGCGGCGACCATTACGAGGCATTGGCGGGAGCAATGTTAGCTGAACTCGACTTATGTCTCTCTGGGCCTCTCTGCTTTGCTTTTGGCGGCTTTCCAGAATAAGGTC
This sequence comes from Hippocampus zosterae, assembly GCF_025434085.1. Taxonomy (NCBI): domain Eukaryota; kingdom Metazoa; phylum Chordata; class Actinopteri; order Syngnathiformes; family Syngnathidae; genus Hippocampus; species Hippocampus zosterae. The sequence goes on from NC_067467.1 coordinate 689,911, forward strand.
ACTGAAAAATGCAACTTCCCACGCAATGCCGATGACACGTTTTTCTGTTCTAGGTATTCCTGAGTGTGACTAAACCTTCAGAAGAGAACTGCAAAGACTATTTTACACAGAAGGAATGGGTACATTTTTCTTCCACTGTACATGTTTTTCTTGAAAACGCAGACCAGATGGATTTCAGAGCAGTAATCTCAAGACTGAAATGAAATCTGCCAAGAGGTCATGAGGAGTATTTTAATGTCTTTCCTTTGTCCTACAGGAAGATAACACGATTAAAACGGTCTCCCTTGTGATCACAGAGAACAAAACAGTAAGTCCGTCGCCAAAACTGGTCAATTTATTGATTCAGTTGACTCACACACGTGTCTGTTTCTCTTTGAAGGATGTGGCGGAGTGTACTTTAGAAAGCCACTGTTTGAAAAACGAGATGTGTCCTGTATTCCACGACTGCTTTGACAGACCTGTGAGTAAATCGGAAAGGGTCATTTGGCCCCGTTGACCCCGTGTTCATTATCAGAATGAGTTTGCACTCTGTCGCTGTCCTGCAAAAAACACCAATGTCCATTTTTAGTCATTTTTCAAAGACTTTTATGTTCAGGGGATGTCCAAAATGTGGACATCCCATTCATGTCATTTATCATGTAAAAAAATAAAAAATGACAATGATGTGTTTTCCGCAAGACAGCGACATCTGAACGTGTTTCTTTTCTGACTTCAGGCCACGTCACCAAGTGAAAAGTGTAAACCTGTGCAGATTGTTCCCGTTCACACTCATCACTTAATGTGCCTGTTAGCCAGAGTCGTGGATTCCCAAAAAACTATACATGGTTCGTATAACAATGATCCTTTCTCTCAAATGGAATTTAACTCGCTTTCATTTCCACTCCATCTTGTCTCACGTAAAGACTGACATGTTCAGATACTTTCTATGTTTTTATCGTTTTTTTCTGAACACGTTAAAGAAAACAAAAAACTAGATTAACGTCATCTATCAGTCACGTGTTCAGACCTTTCTTAGTCTTAGACCTTTCTTAATTCTAATCTTGCATCTCAATTTTTTTTGCGTTAATGTTCACTGAAATATTAAATCATATATAAAAAAATATATATACACACACACACACATTTTTTTTTGTCAGGTCACGGGCCACTGACAAATGGATCACGGTCAACAAATGGCCCCCGGGCCGTATTTTGGACACCAATCGCAAACAGAATTTGGCAATTTATCGTAATGCAAACGTACTAATCTCGGGAAGGCTATTAAGAATCGAACCCGTTGAGCATGTGATTGAGATTGCAAATTTTAACGCTGAATATGTTTTTGCTTTTGCACTGCAGGCTGTGAATATGGTGAGTGTGAGTAAATGTTGAAATTAATTTTTTTGATATCAAACGAATCGTGAATGTTCTCACTGCGTGCATAATAAGCAAACTCTCGTCTGATGTCTTTTTTCAGCAAGCGTTTGCCCGTTATTTGGGGAGAGTTGGCAAGACGGTAAGGGCCTCGAATTTACTCCGTCGTGTTCACCAACTGTCAGTGTAGTTGGCGTCCATTTTTTTTTTCTGTCATCAGCAACTGCACTGCCGTCGACAGACCCAAAGATGACATCACAAGTTGTGTCATCTCGGGCTGAACCGCTGCCAACATCACGTGCATTATTACCAAATTCTACGCCTGTGGCAGAAAACCGACACCATGCTGACAATACAGCCGCCTGTCAAGGCAATGCTAAGTTTCCTTTGGGTTTTCTATATAGATATATATAGCAGATTATAAAAATAATCAATTCCTTGTTTTTCTTTCCCCAGACAATTTAAGCCTGACGGTGCCGTTAGTGATTTCTTCAATGCTTGCCGTTGTGATGCCGTTAGCCGTTTACTTTTACATGCGTCACCAGATGAAGCAAGACGAGAGAGGGCCAGGTGAGTCCACCATGGTGACAAGTGGAGGATGTTTTTCAGGCCACCAAAAAAAAATATTCATTGATGGGATCTTTTGATAAGTGCGGTGATTAAAAAAAAACAAAAGACAAAAAAATTCGGAACGCGGCTTTCTCGCATTTTTGGCAGACGTGGTGACCGCTAGCTCATTGTACTGCCTTTGACCTTTCATGCATGTTTTTGGAATGTGGGAGGAAACCAGAGTACCCGGAGAAAAGCCACGCCGGCGCGGGGAGAGCATGCAAACTCCACACAGGAAGGTCGGAGCCGGTATCAAACCCTGCACCTCTGCACTGTGAGGTTGGCGCGCTAACCACTCAACCAACGGACCAATTCTTCATGGAGAATCAGTGACAAAAGGTAATCAAACGGTATGGTTTGGGGAATGTTGTAATGATTGATCATACATATTATGACCAATCACTTGGCTCTACAGATTTTTTTCCCTTTCACAACTTCAAGGGGGCTATCAATGGATTCATTCTGAAGATGTGGACGATATCAAGGTGGCTGAACCAAAAAAGCTGGAAAGGTTCCTGGATTTTTTTTTTCAAGGACTGAATGAAGGTGTCAGAAGAGACGGCTGGGAAAAAGTGTGCCAGACTCCAGGGGGGGTCGCTTTGAAAGAGGGAAACTTGCTCTTTGGATTGGAACTAACTCTTTTAACACCAGCGCTGTCATTTTTTAGACACGCCTTCCGTATTGCATAACATTTGTTTTTAACAGATCTTGTATTGAATCGCATCCCATTGGGGTGTGTGCTTTATGTCATGGACGGTGTTATGTCCAATCATGTCGACAGTGTTGATTTTTATTTCTTTTAAATGCCTCCGTTCAGCTAGCGAGGCACATAGCATAAAGTGAGTTGAATTCTTGTATTCTTTGGCATTCGACTCGGCATGAGTTAGATTTGTTCTTGGTTTTACTGTTTGGTGCTTTCTACCGTCTTTGTTACAGCACTTTGTATGCAGCGACGGCTATTCAAAAGTGCTCCATTAATACATTTGAATTGAATTGAAGGTATGCAATGAGGAAATCTGGCATGACATACCGAAGCTCCTCATTTCACTGTGTTTTCATTAACTTTGATGAATGAATGAATGTGTTGTTCAATATTCAGAAAAGATTAACAACATATTATCCAGTTTCCAACGACCTAATCTGTGCACAAAGCATGGCCTGCGGAGCACAAATTGCCTGTTAGATGTATTTTTTTTCCTGTTTGTATTAGCATTTGCATTGTCAAGTCTTGTATTACTTGTTGCATTCATGAAAAAATATATAATGATAGTCGGTGAATTGTTTTTATTTCACCTCCACCCCCACAAGTAAGGCGATTGTACCACCACACCATGAGTGTTGGTTTTGAACGACCTGTTCCACTCTCCTCCGAAGCTCCACGCTTTTATTCTGAAGGCTGCGGCTCGGAAGCGAGATGGCTTTGAAAATAATGATAGTCGGTGAATTGTTTTTATTCTTTTTTTAAAGATTTTTTTAACCTTTTTTCACCTCCACTCCCACAAGTAAAGCGATTGTACCACCACACCATGAGTGTTGGTTTTGAACGACCTGTTGCATCTCCTCCGAAGCTCCACGCTTTTATTCTGAAGGCTGCGGCTCGGAAGCGAGATGGCTTTGAATGCGCAAGCTTTGAAGCAGCTTCCGGTGTGCAACGTGACGTAAATAAACAAGACAACTCGGGTGGGGGGGAAAGAGAGGCAAGTACAGATTGTACTGGACTGTATTCTATTATAATCATATTTAAACCGTAACCGCAACGGAAGAAGTGAACTCTGTGGTTGTAACCACTGAGGGATAAAATGCGTGGCTCCGTTGTACTGCCTGCCGGTGATGCTAAGCTAAAGTCTATTCGCCGGCTGTAGCAACGGAGTTGTAGCAACGGACTTCTTTGCACTGAATATTTGTGTGTGTTCGTGTAACCGCAGGAGCGTTTGGTTCATTTGAAAGCCTAAAGCCATGGCAACTGACTCGACACTCCTCAACTCCGAGATGGAGTTACAGGAGCAAGAAGACCTGTATCGACACCTGTTAGCACAGGTAGTTTCACTGTGACTCTTTTGATATTTGTTCACGATATCAGATAACCCGGTGGACCTGCAATTTTTTTTTCTTCCAATTCAGACACTAGAAAATGTACCGACGGCAAATCCCGATTCCAAAGTGATTCGGCCTCAACCCGGTGTGTAGTTTCACCACACCAATATCGACAATATCGAATACAATCAAAAAGGCCGACCCTTAATTTGTCTTTGGATTCAGGAATATGTGTAAAGACGACGTCGGAGCCCGGCAAGCAAAAGGTCTTTGTCAACATCTGTCAGTCAAACTTGGTCCCACCACCACCGGAGATCTCCAAAGAGGAACTTTTGGACCTGCTCCAGTTAGAAGATCCCAGTGGCTACAAAGTTCCCATGAGCCTCGGCGAGCCACACACTGAAGTGGACAACAGTCAGTCATTTGAAATTTATGAACACACATTGGGGTTTTTATTTGATATATTATATATTATAATATATCATAAATATTATATATGATATATAATATATACATATTTTCCATCTAAGGCCTAAGTGAAAGTTTCTGTCCTAGACTCTCAGGGTTGCACTGCGTATGACGTGGTCATCAATCAGGAGTTTTTCCAGAAGTGTCAGGTACTCACTTCTCTCCATTTCAGATCTCTGACTGTTTTTACTTGTACTTGTACTTTTGCGTCTCACGAAATGTCTCGTAACGGTTTCTTTGACGCGCCCGTTATTCTTTTGCTCGTATGCGTCTTGTAGAAGGAAGCCTTGTTCCAGCAGTTTGTTGTCATGGTGTCTTTCGAAGGTTTAGAGAACAAATACAACATCGAGCTGAGTCGAGGTAAACGGGTTAGAACCTTTTCTTCATTTTGGTGGACTAACTTGTTGTCAGGCTTGGGATTTATTTATTTTTTATTTTTTTGGGGGGGGTTGTGTCTTTTCCAGAATGGAAGGTGCTGAAGAACAGAAAGTTCTTGGGTTCTGTCAGCGAGCAGAACATTCGCACAAAAAGCAAGCCGGTTATTCAGGAGCTGCAACCTCCGTAAGTCCTTGCATACAAAGTCCCGCAGAAAGTAGACAGACCAAAATTTTTTAGTCGATTTCACAGACTCTGTTCATGCTCTTCTTCCTTTTTGTTTTCCAGGGAAAACGCCACTTCAGGGGCAAAAAGGTAATGCTCATGAAATGACGATATCCGATGACTTTTTTTTGCTTCGTCTTTGCCGGTTCAAAAGGTTGCACATCCCCGACTAACTATAAAGAGCACTTTGGAGTCAGCCAATCCTCCATCAAGCCTCTCCAGTTGCTCCAGAATGCTGCTGCTCGCCTCTTGACCCGTAAGAGGCAGCACGTCTCTCCTGGCGTCCCTTCGCTAGCTCATTTTTTTTTGAAGATCCTACTATTTCTTTTCAAATCTTGAAATGACCTCCCCAAGGTCTGACACACCCCAGGTCTGCGGACCAGACACCCGGAGATGTAGCGAGAACTAAGCGTAGGCTCAGAGGGGACGGGAGCCTTTTCCGGTGCCGCTCCCTCTCTTTGGAATGAAAGTCCCCTCGCTGTCGGTCTTTACACCCCCGTCTTCAAAAACCTTTTCATTCTCTGGCTTTCGACTCCGCATGAGACTCTCGATTTGGGGCCCTCAAGTGTCGATATAGATTTTTTTTGTTTGATTGTTTGACGTCGTATGAAAGATTCTTGGTTCTTGTTGTCTGAAAGTGCTCTCGAAATTCAGTCGAGTCAATTGGTCTCCTCTTTCTTCTCAGACCAGAGTTCACCTTGTTTGTGGAGCCCCCTTCTGGTGACCCGGAGTACCTCATTGCAGAAATCAAGCTGCCTGGCGTGGTGAGAGACTTTCACAATCTCGATCAAATATTGACATTTAATTGAGTTCACTATTTTTTTTTTCCAAACGTACTACGAAAAACCAAAAGAACATATGAAGAACATCCCATACAGACAAAACATGTCCCGTCCATCTCAAAAGTAGCTAAAGTAAGTAAGTTGGAAGAAGTTCCAACTTCTCCACCATCACCTAAAATAAATGATCCATCCAAAAGCACAAATTCACATGATCCATCCAAATGGGTACTTTCACACGGCAACATGACAAACAAAAACTTTTCCCGGTTGTGCTAATGCTAAATGCTAATAGCCTTCCCCCGTTCCAGTCTGGCTCTTTGTTGCTGGGCGATTTACAAACCGCAAAAGCGTTCCACCCCCCACCAGAATATTGTCAACAGCAGGGAATGCCGAGCGGCTTGTGGTCTTATCTCTCGCCGGCTTTGTTTGCCTTTCGTGACCTCCGATGACCCGACGAGGTCAAACGAGAGCACCAATGCTAAAGCGTCGACTTGCTCCCGCAGGCTTCATCCCGCTCGTTGGTCCTCGACGTCGGCGAGGACCGCCTGGTCCTGACAGCCCGGCCCTCGCTCTACTTTCTCGACATCTTCCATCCCTTCATCGTTGATCCGGAGACGAGCGTGGCGCAGTTCAACGGCGGGACTCGGGTACGGCCGGCGGCGGTTTGTTTTGGATTGACGTCTCGGCGTCGAGCGTATTCTTCTTAAAAACAAAGAAACAAAAAAACCGATGCAATCTTTTGTCTCCTTGTGTCTCTTAGATCCTCACAATCACCGCGCCCGTGGCGTCGTCTTGAATCAACAGCGTCAATTCACTCTTCATTCCGATGTCATGTGAGACAGAAGTTCCAAGTCGAGTTAATACCACAGCTGTTGAATCGCTTGCGGGATATCCAACATGTCACACCCGAACATATACGGTACGTACACCACGACGACGACGTTAGCGATCAAGAAACTCGCATCGTTGGTTTTTGCAAAGGCGAAATTTCAGTCCAACTTTTTGTATTTCATTTCACAAGATGGACATCAAGTCGCTTTGCGTCAAAATTTCCGATCTGACCGAAATGATGATGATGATGAAAGCCCCGACGGGTTTCTAATAAAAAGACCTTGACATTTGTTGTTGCACTTGTATTTATTAGAGGAGATTCATGGTGTCATTCGAATGATTATTGTTCTTATCGACCACAGGAAGTGGTTTTCTTCTCGGACTTTTTTTCATTTTCATTCTCGGGGGCTTTTTTGCCGCTCTTTCCCTCCGTATAAATAGCCCTTCCTTCTCCCTGCCAGCTTTGTGTCCCCCCCCCCCCCCCCCCCGCTTTGATGCGCCGGTTCTCGCTCCACCTGTCCCCCCCGCATTTGTCCTGTGAGGTCAGCCAGCCCCACTGTTCCCCCTTAATCCCAACGGGGGCCGCTCATCTCGCCGTGGCCTAATCCGCCCGTGGCCGTCGGCCCTGACCGCAAAAACGCGGGCTCGCTCGCGGCTATTTTGGACCCCCCCGACTTCCAACACTCCATCATAGGTCGTTGAATGCGTGCATTGTCCCCCCCCCCCCACCCCGCCATTGACCCTCTGCTATAAATCTCGCCTTCTTTGCACGCTCGTCACACTCCTGACCGTGTGCGTCCCGCCGGCCGCCCGTCTTCATTCAGGTCTGTCTGACGTACACTCGGCCCGTATTTTTGATTTTATTCTCGGGTTCTGATTTTGTTATCCGGGTTGATGTTTCTCTTTGTTATGAGTGTGACGAAACGGCGGATCTGCGTCCGATGTCGTGAGCTCAGATGTGGAAGTGGGAAAGTGTGAGAGGTGCCCGAGGTTTCTCCGGTTCAGGTTTGCCATCAAGCTAAGGTGGGGCGAGCCCATTTCAAGATTTCAAAATAAAATCGGAGGATCTTAAAAAGAAATGTCGAGGGAGCCAGTGAAGCCAGGATGCTCCAATGAGATGAAAGGAACAATTTCAAATCGCTGTCCAGTTTTGTAGCCGAGTTTGGAGACTGTTGGGTTGAAAGAAGGAGCACCCGCCCCCCCGGGGGTTCCTCTCACTCTGCTCATCTTCACCTTCCAGGCCATGTTGTCAGATGTCATTTTCAGTTGTCTCTTTTGGGGGGGGGGGAGATGAAAAATGCAAATGGTCTCTGGGACGCAGTTTGGACCCCCCCCCCCCGGGCTCCTCTCACTCTGCTCATCTTCACCTTCCAGCCTGTGTCAGATGTCATTTTCAGTTGTCTTTTTTTGGGGGGGGGGAGATGAAAAATGCAAATGGTCTCCGGGACGCAGTTTGGACACCCCCCCCCCACCCCCCGGGCTCCTCTCACTCTGCTCATCTTCACCTTCCAGCCTGTGTCAGATGTCATTTTCAGTTGTCTTTTTTTGGGGGGGGAGATGAAAAATGCAAATGGTCTCTGGGATGCAGTTTGGACCCCCCCCCTGACCCCCCCGGGCTTCTCTCACTCTGCTCATCTTCACCTTCCAGCCTGTGTCAGATGTCATTTTCAGTTGTCTTTTTTTGGGGGGGGGGATGAAAAATGCAAATGGTCTCTGGGACACAGTTTGGACCCCCTGCCCCCACCCCCCCGATTCAGAAGCGGCTTTCTTTCATGTCGCAACGAGGCCGGCATTTCGAGTCGTAAAGAAGGGAAGCGTAACCGGACCTCTCTTTGTTGAAGCTTTGTCACATTCCCACCTGTTGTTCCTCCCATCAGTCCTCCAGCATCCTTTGCCAGGAAGGTGTCAGCGCACCCCCCCCCCCCCCCCTCTGCGTCTCGCCATTGTTTTATGTCACTGCCACGGCAGCTCGGGGGGGTACAATTTAGAGCCAGAAGCATGTTGGCGCGTGTATTATCTGGCTGTGTATTTATAAGCATTTCCATCCAGGAGACCAAAAGGGAGGCTCCGCCCACCAAGAATCTCGCGTTCTAAAAATAGCCACAAAAGATCTCACGTGACACACAAAGCGCAAATGGAATTCGGTTTTGTTCCATTTTGGCGGCCTTGACCCGACTTTTGGTGACCCGACTTACAAACAAAATGTAGAGATCGCTTAGCAACTGGACCGATCGCTACTTGCGAGGGGGTTCTCATGGTCTCCGAAGACGTTTTGCGAAGGGAGCGTGACATCGTCTCTCCCGGGACGCGTGCGCCTCCTTGCTTCATTCACCATCTTGTGTTTCTTGCAGCCATGTCTGACATCGAGGAGGAGTACGAGTGAGTAGCCCTTCGCTCGGTCGGTCTCAAGCAACAGCAGTGACGATTGCATCTGATTTATTTTCTCTCTCTTTGCTCTTTTGTCCAGGGACCAGGCAGAGGAAGGTAAGGACGGCGCAGGATCTGTTCCTAAGAGTTGATCAAAAGCATCAATCTGCGTCTTTCCCCGCCAGAGGTGGAAGAGGAGGACGAGGAAGAATATGAGCAGCAGCATGAGGAAGAGGAAGAGGAGCAACACGTCTATGAGGATGAAACAGGTAAAAAAAAAACGTCCCAATGTCGGTACTCTCTCGACTATTCTTGCTCACCGCATTTTTCTTTTCACTCTCTCTTTTCAACAGAGGAGGAACGTCCCAAACCAAAGTAGGTCTGCTTTTGGATCTTTCTTTGACACATGAGAGCCGCAGAAAAATATCAAGCCCTTTTATCGGCTTGATATTTATATCATATATTTATATCAAGCCGATAAAAGGGTATCAAAATATATCAAATATATCAAATACCGATATCAAAATATCAAATATATCAAATACCGATATCAAAATATCAAAAATATCAAATACCGATATCAAAATATCAAGCCCAAGACACACGCAACCCGGTGAAATCCATGTTTTTTTTTTCATGCTGATAAATCGTCTGAGAGGATGAACATTTTGTAAGTCGAGGTGGGGGGGGGGAGAAACGAATCAGAAGGCTTTTGATCTTGAGTGAATCCAGGACAATTTTTTCTGTGTTGAAAGAGAAGTCCAAGGCCTCTCGGTGTCATTTTCTTCACTGCGGGGGTTTTAAAAAAACATTTCTCTAAATCCAAAAGGTGGTTGGAACGAGTGCTTCTGGTCTAATGTTGAGAAATAAAAAAAAAGTCCAAAAGAAACGGCAGGAAACTGGCAAAAGTTGCCGCTTTTGAACATATCAAATTGAGATTGATTCAAGGATGCCTGAATTCCGATGACCGCGTTCGGCTTCAATTCCGCACGGTGATATATTTTCGGACGCTCCCCTTGACCTCTCTTTGGTGTTTTCTTCTTTCCTTTAGACCACTGGTGCCTCAAATCGCCCCGCCAAAGATTCCCGAAGGAGATCGAGTTGACTTTGATGTGAGACAGCTTGATGAAACTTTTCTTTTTGGTACCCGCGTTGTCCTCATTATCGAAAAGTCCGAATCGAGTGCAAAATGGGTGTCAGTTTGAATTTGACGTCACTCCAAAGCCTTTTTTTTTGCTTCGCCAGGACATCCACAGGAAGCGAATGGAAAAAGACATGCTGGAGCTGCACACGCTGATCGATGTCCACTTTGAACAAAGGAAGAAGGACGAGGAGGAGCTGATTGGGCTCAAGGACCGAATTGTAAGTCAACGGCAACAATGAAAACCTGCCCCCAACGCTAAAACCGCATTCCTTCATTATGATCCATTTACGTACAATACTTTTTTACTGTATTTGAAGGGGACGGACGATAACATTTAACCGGATTGTTTCCCCCCCCCCCCCCCCCCCGCACCCCCCCACACCCATCAGGAACGTCGTCGGTCAGAGCGTGCAGAAATCCAAAGAGTCCGAGCAGAGAGGGAGAAGGACAGACAGAACAAGATCGCGGTAAAGCACACACAACAAATAAAAAAAAAGGCGCCATCGTGTGGTCTGATCCCAGACTGCAATAACGGACCGTTAACGAGATGCACAAAAACAACTCTTATCATGAAAAAAAAAAAAGTTTTGTTTGTTGAGTTTCCTTCACGGCAATGTCGCTCTTTATCCACTAGGAGGAGCGTCAGCGCAAAGAGGAGGAGGAAGCCAAGAAAAAGGCCGACGATGAAGCCAAGAAGAAGAAAGTGCTCTCCGGCATGGGGGCCAACTTTGGAGGCTTCCTGGCCAAGGTCTCGATAGCGCCACCGTCGGGAAGGACATAAGAAGACGGGACACGGGCCGACTGAGCTTTTTGTGTGTGCTGTGTCCGTCCCAGACCGACTTGAGGAAGGGCAAGCGTATGACCGGCCGAGAGGTCAAGAAGAAGACCCTGGCCGACCGCCGTCAGCCGCTCGCCATCGACAGCATGAGAGAGGACTCCCTCAGGTGACTTTTCTTTCTCATTCATTCGGCCGTCACTCGTCGATCGCAACAGACAAGCGAGCTATCGTGGCGCAAAACGTTCCCTCTGAAACCTCACCCGCGTTTTCCTCTCCGTGTTCCCAAAAAGACAACGAGCCCAGGAGTTGTGGAACTGGATCTACCAGCTGGAGTCTGAAAAATTCGACTACATGGAGCATATAAAGCACCAGAAATACGAGGTGAGCGGATGTTGTCGAAACTGGCGTACCCGAAGAAAAGCCACAGAGGTGCGAGGAGAACATGCAAAGCTCCGGAGCTGGAATCAAACCCTGTTTTCTTTCCTTTCTGTATGAGAATGTTATGGCTTTGCAGGAGTTCTGATTCTGACCTTGTTTTTATTTGCTCCGGATTGTGCAGATTATCGTGCTGCTCAACAGAATCCAACACGCTCAGAAATTGTGAGTGCTCACTGACTTTGTTTTGACACAATGGAGTTTGTTTTGACACATTTTTCCCCAAACTTTCCTGTGTGTGTGTTGCAGCAAAAAGGGGCACGGCAAAGGGAAGGTGGGTGGCCGCTGGAAGTAGGAGTAAAGAACCGTCGATCCGAACCAAAGTTTTCCCCATCGTGGTAAGAAGTGCAAGAGCAGGAATCTTCAATCTGTACTAGCGCTGTGGCTTCTCTGTGCGTGAGACAGATTGTTTTTGGGGGGCGGGGGGGGATTTTTTTTCATAAGGTTATTGTAATAAAACATGCTCTCTGTGAGGTGGCGTCTTTGTATTTATTTCCTCGGCAAAGGGGGTTTTGTTGTGAAGTCAATCAAAATAGCAGGAATTAACAGCAAAAGCACTTTACATGATTCGGTAATGAGTATGCCCGGCTTGGCGCAGAGTGCTACCATTTATAGTAAGGCGTTTTTCTAATGAAAAAAACGACCATGTATAGTAAGGCGTTTTGAGCCGAAAAAAACGACCATGTATACTAAGGCGTTTTTAGATGAAAAAAACGACCATGATTAGTAAGGCGTTTTTGACCCGAAAAAAACGACCATGTATAGTAAGGCGTTTTTAGACGGAAAAAAAACGACCATGTATAGTAAGGCGTTTTTGCAGAAAAAAACGACCATGTATAGTAAGGCGTTTTTGAACGAAAAAAACGTCCATGTATAGTAAGGCCTTTTTAGCCCCAAAAAACGACCATGTATAGTAAGGCGTTTTGAGCCGAAAAAAATGACCATGTATGGTAAGGCTTTTTTTTTGACGAAAAAACCGACCATGTATAGTAAGGCGTTTTGAGACGAAAAAACCGACCATGTATAGGAAGGCCTTTTTAGCCGAAAAAAACAACCATGTATAGTAAGGCGTTTTTGGACGAAAAAAACGTCCATGTATAGTAAGGCCTTTTTAGCCCCAAAAAACGACCATGTATAGTAAGGCGTTTTTGGACGAAAAAAACGACCATGTATAGTAAGGCGTTTTTGGCCGAAAAAAATGACCATGTATGGTAAGGCGTTTTTCACCCAAAAGAACGACCATGTATAGTAAGGCGTTTTGAGCCGAAAAAAATGACCATGTATGGTAAGGCTTTTTTTTTTGACGAAAAAACCGACCATGTATAGTAAGGCGTTTTGAGACGAAAAAACCGACCATGTATAGGAAGGCCTTTTTAGCCGAAAAAAACGACCATGTATAGTAAGGCGTTTTTGGACGAAAAAAACGTCCATGTATAGTAAGGCCTTTTTAGCCCCAAAAAACGACCATGTATAGTAAGGCGTTTTTGGACGAAAAAACGACCATGTATAGTAAGGCGTTTTTGGCCGAAAAAAATGACCATGTATGGTAAGGCGTTTTTCACCCAAAAGAACGACCATGTATAGTAAGGCGTTTTGAGCCGAAAAAAATGACCATGTATGGTAAGGCTTTTTTTTTGACGAAAAAACCGACCATGTATAGTAAGGCGTTTTGAGACGAAAAAACCGACCATGTATAGGAAGGCCTTTTTAGCCGAAAAAAACGACCATGTATAGTAAGGCGTTTTTGGACGAAAAAAACGTCCATGTATAGTAAGGCCTTTTTAGCCCCAAAAAACGACCATGTATAGTAAGGCGTTTTTGGACGAAAAAAACGACCATGTATAGTAAGGTGTTTTTGGCCGAAAAAAATGACCATGTATGGTAAGGCGTTTTTCACCCAAAAGAACGACCATGTATAGTAAGGCGTTTTGAGCCGAAAAAAATGACCATGTATGGTAAGGCTTTTTTTTTGACGAAAAAACCGACCATGTATAGTAAGGCATTTTGAGACGAAAAAACCGACCATGTATAGGAAGGCCTTTTTAGCCGAAAAAAACGACCATGTATAGTAAGGCGTTTATAGCGGGAAAAAAACGACCATGTATAGTAAGGCGTTTTTAGCCGAAAAAAAACGACCATGTATAGTAAGGCATTTTTATACGAAAAAAACGACCATGTATAGTAAGACGTTTTGAGCTGAAAAAAACCAGCCATGTTTGTAAGGCGTTTTTCGCCGAAAAAAACGACCATGTATAGTAAGGCGTTTTTAGACGAAAAAACGAACATGCCTTACTAATCAATATAGTAAGGCGTTTTTAGGCGAAAAAAACAAACATGCCTTACTAATCATGGTCGTTTTTTTCGTCCAAAAACGCCTTACTATAGTAAGGCGTATTTTTGGCTAAAAACGCCTTACTCTACATGGTCGTTTTTTTTCGTCTAAAAACTCCTTACCATACATGGTCATTTTTTTTCGTCCAAAAACGGCTTACTATACATGGTCGTTTTTTTCATCTAAAAACGTCTTACTATACATGGTCGTTTTTTCGTCAAAAAACGCCTTACTATACATGGTCGCTTTTTTCGGTTCAAAACGCCTTACTATACATGGTCGGTTTTTTTCGTCAAAAAACGGCTTACTATACATGTTCGCTTTTGTTCGTCAAAAAAACGCCTTACTATACATGGTCGTTTTTTTTCCATTAAAAACGCCTTACTATTCATGGTCGTTTTTTTTTTCATCTTAAAACGGCTTATTAAAATAAGTTAAAAGTCGACCCCTCAACATTGTACAGTATATTTCTCAACATATCGTCACACACTCAAGCCTATCAGTTGCTTTTAAACGGCCTTGTCAGTAGCCTCCCTAATCATCCTGTGCCACCCCCGTTTAATTCCCACCTCACATGTTTGGCTGACCGCGTGAGACAAGGACTAAAGAGTGCCCTCTGCTAATCCCGTCTTTCAACCCTCCCCGCAGCAAACCGCTCGCGACTAATTCCGCAGAACCATCTGTCACCAAATTGTCTGAAATATTCCCTTTATTTGCATACCACATGACACGTACATACACAATCACACGAAAATAGCGCCCTCGAGTGTCCGTGTGCAGTTTTTGTTTAGCGGATGGGAGCCTTGAGAGCGGCGTCGACCTCCTCCTCGGGCTGCAAGACGTGCCACTGAGCCACCGGACGACGGGGATTGGCCAACATGTCGGACCAGTGGCGCAGCCCCACGCCAGAAGCGCCGTAGCCGATCCAGCACTTGCCGATGGGGTCGTTGCTTCCCAGTTTGTCGTAGTCGTACACCGTGATGATCACCTGCACTTTCTGTGGGGGGGGGGGGGGGGGTTGAAGGCAGAAAAGAAAACGTTTTGGTCGCTGACACAGTTGTCAACCTGGCAGATAATATGGTTGGTGGGTTGGCTGACCCACCTGGATCTGGGAGAAGGGGATCTCAAAGCTGAAGCTCTCATTGAAGTATGGATTCAGGGTGTTTTGTTTCACCGATGTCTTTTTCTTCTTCAGACGCTTGCCATTGTGCTGAAGAACCACTTTCACAAACGGATCTGTGGACAAACAACCAGTCGCACTTCAGGAACAATTTCGAGTGTTCCATTAGACCTGTCCATGTGGGAGCAAACCGGAATACCCGGAGAAAACCCACGCAGGCACGGGGGAGAAAATGCGAACTCCACGCAGGAAGCTGGGAAGCCGACGTGCTAACTAATCGTCCACCGTGCCATTTTTAGCGATGTTGTGTTTTTTTGTGACGTAGAAAAGGGAGCTTTGGGTTTTGGGGTCAGAGGTTAAGGGTTAGAGGTTAGAGGTTAAGGGTGAGGGGTTCGGTTTAGGGTTAGATGGTTGGGGTTAGGTTTAGTGGTTCGAGACTTAAAGGTCAAGGTTTGGGGGTTGGGGTTGGGGGGGGGTCAGGATTAGGAGGTTAGGGTTAGGTGGGGGTGCGCTCACCAGACAGTCCTCCAACGTCCATCTTTTTCAGGTTCTTGGCTTCCATGATGTTGACGGTTAGCTTGCCTGCAGTCGGGACGTAGCGGAGGGAAATGCAGATGTCGCCAAGCTTCTCTTGCTTGATTTGGAACGACAACAAAAAAAGCCGTCATTCATTTCAACGACATTTATCTTTGGGCGGGGGGTTGTTTCCGCCCTTTAAAAATAATGATTGGTCGCCTGCGTGAAGTAGACACTGATTTATTGCGGGTATGATTTGCATACTTTGGATGGTCAGTGTATACAAACCTTGGAGCAGGTTTACAAAAGAGCTAATTTTTTTTTGGGGGGGGGGGTAAAATGACTTTAATTTTCCTGCCTTTTTGGTTACTTTCGTTCACCAGTTTTAGGTGGTCAGAATTTCTGTCCAAATGTCCAAAGTCACCTCCTCTTTCTCTCCTCCAATCAGATCCCTCCATTCGTGGATGGGCTGGCCCAGGTCCACGGTGTTCATGGGAATCTTGATCTCGCCGATGACGTCGTGTTTGCCAAAGCGGTCAAAATCGAACACCTGGAGCACCAGCGTCTGACCGCCCAACTCTGTGTAGGGTATCTGGACAGGCGGGGGCAAGAAGAGAGACTTTCAGAAAAAAGGAACCTCGACAACATGAACGCAGCGCCAACGGCGCACCTTGAAGATGAAAGTCTCATTGAAAACAGGACAGAGGTTCTTGCGCTGGACTTTGGTCTCAAATTTTTTCTTCTTGTCCGGCAGCATGTAGACTTTAACGTAGGGGTCCGAAGTCCCGCCCATGTCCATGGCTGCCAGGTCCTGAGCCTGCAGGATGCCTACTATCAGCTGGGAAGGAAAAAAAAAAAAGGTTACGGCTGGGATGCGTGTCCGAGTGTGATGGCAAGATCTCGGGGGGGGGGGGGGGGGGGGGGGGGGTAAGTGCACCTGGTTATCGGTGAAGTTATAATCCAAAGTGTACTCGAGTTTGCCAAAGTTTTCTTTCTCCTCCTCCTCTTTGCCATCCTCGCCTTCCTAGAAGAACCACAGGGAGGCAAGTCGCTTGTATTTGACGTTCATTTTGAATGAAGGAGCGACTTTTTCCCCCCACCTTCTTTTCGTCTCCCTCCTCCCCTTCCGTTTCCTTCTTCTTGCGTCCTCGCCCGGCCTTCCTTTCTCTGACCTTCTTGGGCTTCTTGGCCTTGTTGAAGCATTTCTTGTAGATGCAGAATCCCATACAGGCGACGAGCGTCAGGACGACCACCACAATGGCCCCCACTGCCCACATGGGCACTTGGAAAAAAAAAAAAAGGAAGGAGGGAGGGGTCAGTGGGAAAAAACAAAAATGCCTGAAGCGCTGTTTTAGTTGTCAAATGGAAATGCGACCACGAATTTTTTTTTTTTAAGAATATGAGACACCGAAAAAATGAATTTGCATTTGTGTGGGAAACAAATGCAACTTCAAAGCCCAGACTTCCCTCTCCCTAGCTACTTCGTCCAGCTCTCCCCGGGGGATCCCGAGGCGTTCCCAGGCCAGCTGGGTGACATAGTCTCTCCAGCGTGTCCTGGGTCTTCCTCGGGGTCTCCTCCCGGTGGGACATGCCCGGAACACCTCACCAGGGAGGCGCTCAGGAGGCATCCGAATCAGATGCCCAAGCCACCTCATCTGGCTCCTCTCGATGTGGAGGAGAAGCGGCTCGACTCGGAGCCCCTCCCGGATGACCGAGCTTCTCACCTTATCTCTAAGGGAGAGCCCGGACGGACACCCTGCGGAGAAAACTCATTTCGGCCGCTTGTATTCGGGATCTCGTTCTTTCGGTCACGGTCATGCAAAATCTACTGTTTTTTTTTGTTTTGTTTTGTTTTTAGCAGCATATCGTCACGTTAAAATGCTAATGCTCACACCAAAAACAGCCCCAAAAACAAAGTACTTACTGTTGAGTTTATGATCTAGAGGAGAGCATAGTGGTCAGATGACAAAAAAAGACAACAAATGGAAAGTGAGATGATGCAAGATGGCCGGGCGATGATACGGCAGCCGTTTCGAATACTTGTGGAGGCATTTGGGGGGGCGCCGCCGCCGCCGTCCGTTTGTGCGTTGGCTTACTCGGCAAGTGCGTGAGCTCGTTGAAGAACTTGTTCTTCATGCTTGCAAACTGATGATTGGAATGGTGAGAGGGGGGCGGGGGCGGGGGCGGGGGCGGCTCCCTGCTTTCTTCCTCCGCTGCCCTGCGCGACCGAGCCCCCGCGACGCCGAGCAACCGCGACATGGCTCTACGGAAACACGATTGACACGGATGAGAGTGGACACAAAAACGGGAGGCGGGAAAAGTCACAAAAACACTGGCAGAGGTCCTGTGGGAGAACCAAATCAATATAAACGTTTCATCCCTTCCACATATTACATACACGGCGCACGACAAATTGATCAATAACTATTTCTACAAGCAGACGTAAATAATAAAGACCGTTATTGCGGATTACAGATGACAATTTGAAATTTGGGTTGAGACTTTAGCAAGCACCATGGAACTTGACATGCTGAATTTGCTTTCGCGGGCCATATAAACTGGTGTGGCGGGCCAGATCTGGCCCCCGGGCCTCGACTTTGACACCTGTGTGTTACAAGGTGGGAATGTATTCCATTCTAAAATAGTCGGTGTGAATTTCAAGCTGCGAGTTGAGCCCTCACGCCATTCAACGTCACTCTCAATAATGAGTCACAGTGTAGCGAGATTAAGTAGCTTCGGTAATCCCAAAATCCCCCGGCCTGAAACAAATTAAATACCATTTTTTGTTTGTTTTCTCTCGCAGTCTCCTCCTCTCCCCATATTTGGACTTTTCCCCGCTCACTTTGTTCCATGAATCCTTCTGAAAAATGTTCAATTGTATTTATTGATGGCGCGCTCAAAGGTAATAAGCGGGTGTATTTGTGACTGGCAAGGTCACAGAGGTCAGGCTCGAAGAGCGTCACCTGGACAGTAAATCCCGCTGGCCGTGGGTTCTGAAATCATTTCCCTCCATTGGGACTCAATAACCGGAACAAATATCATATGCATTTTCTGGTAGCAATCACCAATTTACTTTTCTTCATGTGAAGGATTTTTTTGGGTGTGCGTTTGAATGGCAATTTGCTGTTTATTGGTATCGACAACGTCATGTCAAGTTCACCAAATAACTACAAATATAAATATGACTCACCTAATCTTTGTCTCAGTCCTCGGCTCCTTTGCTTGTACGATGATGGCGCTCCGATCCAACAGTGTTTGCTCAAGAGAAGTGCTCGCCCGCAACTCTCTCTCACCCCTCTCCCCCCGTCCTTTTATTTTAATCTCATCATTATCCCTCACTGCCAACCACTTACGGGCCCGCACTGCACAACACGTTTGGTCTTAAGGCTCTAATTTCACGTCGGATGCCGGAGCAAAAAAAAAAAAAAAATGAAATCAAGGAAGTTCCAACCTTTTGACTGGCTCTTTCGCCATTGGCAACTTGAAATCAGAGGCCAGCACTCATTTGGAAGGGCCTGTGCAAATTGGGTGGACGCACCTGTCGGACAAAAACAAATCAAATTTTATGGGTTAAATCGAGTTTAGGTGGTAAATGGTTAGCTCACTAATGATCCTGTTCAAACCACCGACAGAAAAGGCAAATGTCGCCCACGATGCGGTGATATGCAAAAGTGACCACAAAGGTGCGAAATGGCGCCACTCTGTGGCGAGAGCGAGAAAGTCCGAAGGCCCAATAATTAGATGCCTGTGGCGTTTTAGATTAACCTCCCACTCTTAATTTAGGAATTTCTCAAAACAGTCAATATTTGTTAAACTCATTTCCACCATCACATTTTCATGCACTCTGGTAGTTTTCAACCATATGCGATGTGGTTGCGAAAGCCAATGATTGGCAGGCACTTTACTTAAAATCCAACAATGCACAAGACGCCATATTCCAGCTCAAATCTGTTTATTCAGAATACAACATTTCTTTGCAACAGCGTCACCATTATCCCACGCAAACCCCACAACACGTGCTATACGTTAACCAAAATTAAACTTGGAGAATGCGAACGTTGAGGCCCATTTTGACGGCACACTTTCAAAACTTTAGCTCTTGCCCCCCAGAGTGTGCTTGTCAAACAGGTACTCGGCCAACTTGTTGTTTTGGGCATCCATGCGGCTCAAATTGCTGATGTAGTCTCCCAGCTTCTTGATGGCCTCCACCTGCTCGTTCAGGTAGTGGCTTTCCAAGAAGTCGCACAGCTGTGGATACAAGAAAATGTCTTAAAAAATAGTAGCACGGCAAACGAGTGCACACCAAGTTCCAGGAAAAACGTACATGGGGATCCACATGTTCAGAGGCCAATTTGTGCAGGTCCAGGAGAGCCTGATTAACATTTTTCTCCAGCTGTAGGGCAGACTGCATGGCCTCAAGTCCACTCCCCCACTCATCACGCTCTGGTTTCTGAAGAAAAGCAAAAATGTGAATTCTTGAAAAATCAAACTGATTTGAAAGCTTGGCATGAGCGCACAGACCTTGACATCCTGGAGGAAGATGCGTCCACCTCTTTTGTTCTGGAAGTCCAGCAACTTGTCAGCGTGCTCCCTCTCCTCTTCACTGTTCTCCTTGAAGAAATGGGCAAAGCCTGGGAGGGCAATGTCATCTCGGGAGAAGTAAAAGGCCTGGAGATTTAAAACAAAATCAGCCTTTGTCACGCTACACGAGTAGTGGTTCAAAACAGCCCAATAGTACCCAAGTAGAAAGCGCCATTCGTTAATTACCAGAAGTACGATTTTCCTCAATATTGGAAGGACTGGGTCGCACAAGTAGGAAGCCCATTTTACTTGTACCGTTTTCCTACAAATGCTGATTTAAAAAAAAACTTGAACTTCGCAACTATGGACTCAATCGTTAATGAAGTACCGCAAAAATATCAACTGCAATTTTACCGCGATCGTAAAATGTCGGTGTTTGACGGCACTCTTGGGTAGCTACGAAACAGCAGACCGGAAATGTACTCTTGGGACACTCAAAGGAGCATTTGTTTGTCAAACTGGTCGGGGTGAAAAGCGAGGTAGGGCGGGGGGCACGTAATTCACTATCGTACTATTTTTAATGCTAACCATGGCGAAAATGGTCTTCCAAGCCATGTTTCGTACACACTTACCATTGAAGTGTAGGTGTAGGAAGCGAAAAGCTCCATGTTGACCATTCGGTTAATGGCGGCCTCGCATTCGCGGTGGTAGTTCTGGCGCACTTGAGACTCCATCTTAGCTGGCGTGTTTGTCTTTTCTTACAAAAATAGAGCTATGCGTGGAGGTATTCTGTTGTCGAAGTGAAAGCGAGTTGGTACCAAGGCAAAAAAAGGGACGAAAGAAGTTCCGTTCAATCACTGTTGAAGCAAGAACTCCCAGACGACTCTTCAGCTGTGAGACAATAGCTGAAACGCCTCCTATTTATACTCCTTGGTGACGTCTGCAGCTCACATCCGCCAATAGCAGCTCTCGGGAGCACGTGACAATTTCCCAGTGCAAAAAAAAAATTAAAGGCGTATCCGTTTTTTTTTAATGAAACAAAAATTCCGTGCACCTAGAACCTAGGTCCTAGATTATGGAAAGGCCAGAAGTCCACTTAATATTTATGTAAATTGTATATTTCCACTATGACTGGTGGGTAAAAAATGCATCCCAAGATCCGTTAGCGAAATGTATATTTTGATGTTTTTTATTCCTAAATTACATTTATTTTGTTGAATCGCCGAAATGCCCTTGGTGTTAACAATAACATGCTATTAGCATAAATGAATACATTTCTTGGATTTGAAACTGTTCATGATCTGTTGGGTGTACTGTTCTGTATGGTTTAATACAATAACTTTGGCGCTAAATTGGAGTAGAAGTCATATTTTAGTTTTCGTAACATCAAGTCTTTGTTACGCTCCAAAATGAAAATAGACTTCCGTGAAGAAACAAATCGAATTTAGGTGGCAAACGTTTAGCTCACTAATGATTCTGTTCAAACCAGAAGATGTCCATGACTGTGCGCCACTGCTCAAATACCACGCAACCATATGGGAAATGCATCTTCCTGGTTGAGTTTTTCTCTTATACGCGAACCCTGGCCTCAGGCCACCGACAAAGAATACGGCAAATGTCGCCCACGATGCGTTGATGTGAAAAAGTGACGACAAAGGTGTGAAATGGCGCCCCTTTGTGGCGAGAGCATTTTTGGTCCCCAAACCTGTTTAGTGGGCCAATTGCAGCACATTGCCTACCTTGTGAGGCAAAAGGGTGGCAAACTCTGGTCCTGGGGGGCCGCCGTCCTGCAGGTTTTCCTTCTCTCCCTGTTGCCACACACCCGATTCTAATGGAACGGCTCGACATTTGGCTTCTGGAGAGATGACTTCAGGTGTGTTGCAACAGATTGAAAACATGCAGGAAGGAGACCCCCCAGATCCGGAGTTTGACACCCGTTTGAGGAAAGTCCAAAGGCCCAATAACTAGATGCCTGTGGTGTTTTAGATTAATAATACATTTGTAAGCGCCTTTCAAGACACCCAAGGACACTTTACAATAAAACAAAATACAGGTTGAGCAGCGGTAGCCAATACGCGCCAGCGTTCACTCAACCCAAAGGTCAGATAGAAACCATAGGGGAGGGAGAGAGGGAGAAAAAAAAACACGCTTGAACTACCCTCATTTTGAGGATATTTTGAGGGAGGCAAAAAAAATTAAATAACGACTCACTCCCACTTTAATTTAGGAACCTCTCAAAACTTGTTACTCATTTCCACCATCACATTTTCATGCACTCTGGTAGTTTTCAACCATATGCGATGTGGTTGCGAAAGCCAATGATTGGCAGGCACTTAAAATCTAACAATACACAAGACACCATATTCCAGCTCAAATCTGTTTATTCAGAATACAGCATTTCTTTGCAACAGCGTCACCATTATCCCACAACACGTGCTATATGTTAACCAAAATTAAACCGATTGCTTAGAGAATGCGAACGTTGAGGCCCATTTTGACGGCACACTTTGAAAACTTTAGCTCTTGCCCCCCAGAGTGTGCTTGTCAAACAGGTACTCGGCCATCTTGTTGTTTTGGGCATCCATGCGGCTCAAATTGCTGATGTAGTCTCCCAACTTCTTGATGGCCTCCACCTGCTCGTTCAGGTAGTGGCTTTCCAAGAAGTCGCACAGCTGTGGATACAAGAAAATGGGAAATGTCTTGAAAAATGGTAGCACAGCAAACGAGTACACACCAAGTTCCAGGAAAAACGTACATGGGGATCCACATGTTCAGATGCCAATTTGTGCAGGTCCAGGAGAGCCTGATTAACATTTTTCTCCAGCTGTAGGGCAGACTGCATCGCCTCAAGTCCACTCCCCCACTCATCACGCTCTGGTTTCTGAAGAAAAGCAAAAATGTGAATTCTTGAAAAAATCAAATCGTGATTTGAACGCTTGGCGTGAGCGCACAGACCTTGACATCCTGGAGGAAGATGCGGCCACCTCTTTTGTTCTGGAAGTCCAGCAACTTGTCAGCGTGCTCCCTCTCCTCTTCACTGTTCTCCTTGAAGAAATGGGCAAAGCCTGGGAGGGCAATGTCATCTCGGGAGAAGTAAAAGGCCTGGAGATTTAAAACAAAATCAGCCTTTGTCACGCTACACGAGTAGTGGTTCAAAACAGCCCAATAGTACCCAAGGAGAAAGCGCGCAAGTCCATTCGTCAAGTACCGGAAGTACGATTTTCAATAGTGGAAGAACTGGGTCGCACGAGTAGGAAGCCTATTTTACTTGTACCGTTTTCCCACAACTGTTGATTAAAAAAAAACTGAAAACTTCGAAACTATGGACTCTATTGTAACGAAGTAGCGCAAAGATATCAACTGCAATTTTACCGCGATAGTAAAATGTCGGTGTTCGACGAACGCGAAGAAATGTTAATGACCGTTCAGGTCGGGAGACCCCCCCGCTAGTGAGTACAAATACTTACTGGCACACGGAAACCAATGACTTAGAATAAATGCGCAACTTGTTTTTTGGGGAGGCGACACGGCACTTTTGGGTAGCTACGAACAGCAGACCGGAAATGTACTCTTTGGACACTCAAAGGAGCATTTGTTTGTCAAACTGGTCGGGGTGAAAAGCGAGGGAGGGCGGGGGGCACGTAATTCACTTCCGTACTATTTTTAATGCTAACCATGGCGAAAATGGTATTCTAAGCCATGTTTCGTACACACTTACCATTGAAGTGTAGGTGTAGGAAGCGAAAAGCTCCATGTTGACCATTCGGTTAATGGCGGCCTCGCATTCGCGGTGGTAGTTCTGACGCACTTGAGACTCCATCTTAGCTGGCGTGTTTTGTCTTTTCTTACAAAAACCAAAAGAAAGTACAAAAAATAGAGCTATGCGTGGAGGTATTCTGTTGTCGAAGTGAAAGCGAGTTGGTGCCAAGGCAAAAAAAGGGACGAAAGAAGTTCCGTTCAATCACTGTTGAAGCAAGAACTTCCAGACGACTCTTCAGCAGTGAGACAATAGGCGAAAGGCCTCCTATTTATACTCCTTGATGACGTCTGCAGCTCACATCCGCCAATAGCAGCTCTCGGGAGCACGTGACAATTTCCCAGCGAACAAAAAAAAATTAAAGGCGTATCCGTTTTTTTTTTAATGAAACAAAAATTCCGTGCACCCAGAACTTAATATTATTTCTGTAAATTGTATATTTCAACTATGACTGGTGGGTAAAAAACGCAGCCCAAGACCCGTTACCGAAATGTATATTTTGATGTTTTTTATTCCTAAATTTTATTTATTTTGTTGAATCGCCGAAATGCCCTTGGTGTTAACAATAACATGCTATTAGCATAAATGAATAAATTTCTTGGATTTGAAACTGTTCATGATGATGATATCTGTTGGGTGTACTGTTCTATATGGTTTAATACAATAACTTTGGAGCTAAATTGGAGTAGAAGTCATATTTTAGTTTTCGTAACATCAAGTCTTTGTTTGAAGCAGTTCCGAATTTCCAGAAATGTAACCACTCACTGGGTGCCTTGTTAAATTATCTGCTTTATAATGTTTCGACATGTCTTTTGTGGAAGCTTCTAGAAACTTCTTCATAGTTGATGGCTTGCTAGGCCTACAACTGCCCTTTCACCAGTCCACAAGTCACACTGCAATTGCATCACTCCTATCGAAAATCATTTTGACCAGATCTGTGTTGATCACGAATCATTGTTGGCTATCATGAAAGTATGAAAATGTGACCTTGCACATTCCAAAGACTCTGCGTCTCACAATTGCTCATTTGATCAACCATAACTAAAAGAACAAGAATACTCAGACCCTTAGAATTGCTGAGTCACAGTTACTCAGCAAGCTAGTACCCACCACCCCCTCTGTGTGCGCGCGTGCGTGAGAGTTCAACAGCGGTGACTCATTTCTGAAAAGTCTTGTCTCAAGTCTTCAACCCATGAATTTGCTGAGTCATTGTCATGACTCGGCATTCTGAAACAGAAGTCGGTCCTTCCTCTTTGGCATGGAGCGGGAGGGGTCTCATGAGCACCACGTGTCGCAAATGGTGGAAATGACCTCAACAGTCATGAGGCTGGTTAAAAAGTAAAAAAAAAAAAAAAAACAAGGATTGCACAAGCTGTACAGAAACTTGATGGCCACTGCACTTTACATTCATTGCAAGTCAGAGAGCAGTGATTCCAAATGCTCATACGATGTACGATGTAGTAGTTCGTTCACTCTCAAATGTTTATTTCATTTTGAACCTGGCTTGTACAGTACAACCTGACCGCCTAAGCGTCATTTGCTCATCTTCCATCATCTTAACTCTTTTTTTTTTATGCCGTAGGGATCCATACACTCTTCCACTGGACGGCATTTCTCCAAAACTCCTCCAGAACGGAGGGGCGTGTCCAATCTCGGCCGCCATGCTTCCCGTCCTTGTCCGTCTGGCAGAACAGGCGCAAAGTTTTTAGCGGACTGGTGCAGGTGTGCTGGAGGTACTGGCAGCCCTGCGGCAAGAGAACACGATGGCGCGCGTCAGCCGTCTACCTTGCGCATTACGGACGATGGTTCGTTGCTGCACGCAACGTGGAGAGGCCGTTGGTGTTTTTCAGGCCCTCGGATGTGTCCGAGTAATGCTCACCTCGCTGGTGCCCCAGTACCAGATGGCCTTGATGACACTGTGATTGGCCAAGGCCTTTGTCAACGGGTCTCTCCTTCCCGTAATGATGTTCACCAAGCCCGCTGGCAGATCTGAAGACAGGAGCACCTGAGGGAAAAACGTTAGGCGAGAAAAGCAATTATAGTGTCGTATTGTTCATTTCGGTTTGTCTCGCTTACCTGAATGATCGCCAATGCCGGCAGCGGATACTCGGGACTGGGTACCATGACGATGGCATTGCCAGAGGCGAGGGCTGCTCCGAGAAGCGTTACGGTGGACAGAAGGAGATGCTCGTCGGGAAGCACCGCGCCCACCACTCCCATCGCCTCGGGGATGGAGAGACCGGTGCCGGCCTGCGGCACAGGCTGAACGACGGCAAAGATTGAAATCAGCATGTTTCTAAAATTGCAAAAAAGGATGAATTTGTGTACCAGAGTTCCGCCGTGAACTTTGCCACAGTAGGCGGCCCAATCACCGAGCCGGGCGATACTGAGCTCCACCTCCATGAGGGCCTCTTCCATGGGGAGGCCAGTTTGGGCACAGATTGAGGCTGCTAGCTCCTGCCTTTTGCCTTCAAGGCCCTTGGCCAGAGATAGAATGTGCTGGGCGCGGGCGGGCGGACTCTTTTTCATCCACCTGGAGGAGAAAAGTCACAATGGGGAAATAGAACCTCCGGGAAGATCACAACCACGGCGTGCTCGACAACAAAAGCGGTGTATCGATAGCAAATGGGGCAGGATGAGAGGCTATTCTACAGCGCGTTTGTGATTTTTATCGTCAGGCAGCAGATTCAGGTGCTCAGAAGCTATCAATGCGGTTGTTTTGAGTTAGTTCCTCGGAGTCATCATCTCAAGTTAGACATTAACCGGCAATAAACCCAAACAGCCAGAAAAGTTACACAATATAGCAACAAAGCTAAAAAAGGTTACACAATATGCCGACAATTAGCTTCACCCCGTGCAGGTTTGCTCTTTGAGAGCAGAAGATCAAATTTGGCAGCACAAATTGGTCACGTTCACCCGTTCACCTTTTTCCGAATCGAGAACTGGCTCATTCATCTCGGCTTTGGCTTGAAAGGGAGAAGGAAAGAAAACTTTTTCACAAGACAACTCTACTGAACTTTGAATATTTCAGAGAAAGCTCTCAATAGGACTTTAAATACACATATACATTTGGGCGGCCCGGTAGTCCAGTGGTTAGCACGTGGGCTTCACAGTGCAGAGGTACCGGGTTCGATTCCAGCTCCAGCCTCCCTGTGTGGAGTTTGCATGTTCTCCCCGGGCCTGCGTGGGTTTTCTCCGGGTGCTCCGGTTTCCTCCCACATTCCAAAAACATGCGTGGCAGGCTGATTGGACGCTCTAAATTGTCCCGAGGTATGAGTGTGAGTGCGAATGGGAGTTTGCATGTTCTCCCCGGGCATGCGTGGGTTTTCTCCGGGTGTTCCGGTTTCCTCCCACATTCCAAAAACATGCGTGGCAGGCTGATTGGACGCTCTAAATTGTCCCGAGGTATGAGTGTGAGTGCGAATGGGAGTTTGCATGTTCTCCCCGGGCTTGCGTGGGTTTTCTCCGGGTGTTCCGGTTTCCTCCCACGTTCCAAAAACATGCGTGGCAGGCTGATTGAACACTCTGAATTGTCCCTAGGTGTGAGTGTGAGTGCAAATGGTTGTTCGTTTCTGTGTGCCCTGCGATTGGCTGGCAACCGATTCAGGGTGTCCCCCGCCTACTGCCCGAAGACAGCTGGGATAGGCTCCAGCACCCCCCTAGTGAGGATCAAGCGGTTAGGAAAAAAAAAATCAACTGAACTTAAATAAATTCTGTTGATATTCACCCAAAACGTCAACATTCTACGGCCTTGAAATACCCGCCAACAGGCATCATCGGCTTTTGTTTGTTTGAGTCTCTGCTGGTATCTCACCCTGGCTGAACTTTGACAGCGGCCTCCACAGCATTGCGGACATCTTTCTGGCCTCCATCGGGACAGTAGCCCAACGCATCGCCGCCGCCTTGAGGACGCACCACGACACTGGCGCCAGACTCCAATTTACACGCCTTGCCAGCCACCAAGTGCGCGTAGGACTTCAGGGTACTGATGAGGAGCGAGAGAGAGAATCAAGTAAATGGCTCATGTACATTTAAGCCAACAATTAAAAGAGAGGGGGAAAAAAAACACACACCCGGCAGTCTCATCCGGAATGATAACCGGGGGCGCGTCAGTTCCAAATTTGGCGTAGTCCAGGGCGACAGGGGAAGCACGAGGGAGAACCGAGGACGAGGATGGCCGCAGAAACTGATACAGACCCTGAAAAAAACGACGACGACGATCGTTTCGCCAATCTACGTGCACCCGCTTTTGTTTGGGTAAAATGTTGACTTTGTGGAGGAGTCTGATTGACAACATCTTTATGAAAGAAATCCAACGACAACAAGTGTCACAAACTACTGAAACGCACCTCCTGCCCTCCATCGGTGCACGTGCCGCTGTCTTTGTGACCAGAAACGGGCAGACACGGATCAGACAGAGGGTGCGAATTCACCCACACTGAGCCCACAGACAGACTGAAGACAGCCAGAGAGAAAAAAAAAGACAGAAACATTATACAGCGGCTTTAATGAGATGTAAAATCCATCCCTCCATTTTCCGAGAAAACCCACGTCGACGCTACACAGGGGAGGCCGGAGCTGGAATCGAACCCGGTACCTCTGCACTGTGAGGTCGACGTGCAAAAGGTCAAATCCATGCAAAGAGAACGCCATCCTTGGTGGCGGCAAAAAGCGAAAGAAAGAGAAAAAGCGTCGCCGTGTGAATGCGCGTGCCTCTTCGATGTCTCCAGAGCCAGAGTGAGGTCTTCGGTCCAGATACAAGCCACTTGGCCATGTGGACTGTGATTCCCTGCGGAGAACACACAGAGCGTGAGGGCGGCTCTCATCTTCACGCGTGGTTGAGAAGCATTTTTATTACCCAGAGTCACTGCCTCTGCGTGACTTCGGAAGGTCACGAGAGGAAGCAGCGGCCCGGGAGAGGGCGTGACCACACACGGCGAGGAGGGGGCGGCTCCACACAGCACCGTCGGAGGATATTGTGTACTCGAGGGGACGGCGCAGGACTGCACCAACTGAGGGGGCGAAAAAAAGCAAAACATGACACCTTCATTCAACCAGCCGTACGGTATACCGATGGCACTTGAAACGCCGCCGGCCTCAGACGGGGACATCTGATGTGCGAAAGGGGGCGGAGCAAATGCGTTATGGACCAACCGTGGCCCCCTTGTTTTGAGCGTCCTGCACCGCAGTCTCCACGAGCACTCTGACGCCATCTCCTGGAAGCGACACGCATTTCAAGGCTGCCATGCGCAACCTTAGATAGGCCATCACGCTGTCCAGTATGCTCTCCTGCACGCACAACACCCAGTGCGCCTGCAAATAACGAAGGAACAAGACTGTTAGCACCACCAAAAAAATAAAAAAAAATTTAAAAAGCATCCTAAAGTGACAAACGGCCACTCGGCTCACTTCTTTCTCCTTCTTGAAGGCCGTCTCTAAGACGTCATCTACTGCGCTGTTGATGTCAGCAGACTCAAAGATGATGATGGGACACGTAGCGCCAATGTTCGGGGATACACAGACAGGAAGTCCCATCCCTGCTGTAGCTTTACACAGCTTGACAGCATCCTAAAAAAAAACAACAACAACAACAAATCACATGGTTCATTGATGATTCCACAATGCTTATACGCGCACCTGCTTGTTGCCGCTGTAGGTGACGGAGGCGATGCTGGAATTCCGGGCCACATCGGCGGCCAGCGACACGTCGCCGCCAGTTAAGACGTTGAGGGCTCCAGCAGGCAAGCCGGCGGCCGTAAAAAGCTGAGCCAATAAAAGTGCCGGAGGGGCGGTGCTTTGGCCGGGGACCACCGTGACAGAGTTGCCTAAGGGAGGACGCGGATTTATACGAGTAACTCAACAACATATTGGAATTGATCAAATATGAAACAAAACTTGGGTTTGTGGAGTAAGTGGAGTGCGTTTTTGTGGGTTTTTTTTTTACCCATGGCCAGTGCTGGTAAGACTTTGAGCATCAGGGAGTGGAAAGTGCAGTCGTCAGAGACGGTGACTAAAACCACACCTGTGAAACAGGAAGAAAATCAAAAATTAGTGTTTTAAAAACGGGATAACGGTCTCCTATGATAGGGGAAATAAACATTTTCCTTTATGATATGTTTCGCTAGTCCAGGCATGTCCAAAGTCCGGCCCTCGGCCCCCCGTCATAAAATCAGTGCCGTCTGGCCCGCAGGTTGGGCGCAATGGAACACGTGTTGCATTGACTGAGGTCTCGTCGACTGGTGAGTGATGTTTCATAGAGTACTGCTTCCCTCTAGTGGCTAAATGAGTAATAGCATTCACTAAATGAGTAATAGCATTTAGACACTAGAGGGCATCACTCACGAGTTAACAAGACATCACTCCGTGTTTAGATTGACTGATATGTCATATTTCAAACTCCTGTTTCAAATGAACCAAAAGAAATTCTGAAGATTGTTGAAATTCAAATAAAAATGGAAATGTGAAACAGACTGGCTTACTAAAATGTGTTGAACAATATTGTTGTTCAATGTAAAGAATGTCAGCCAAGGTCGGCCACCCGACATTTTATCACATAAAATCTGGCCCCCTTGGCAAAAACTTTGGACACCCCTGCGCTAGTCTGAACATGGCATTCCAGTTCATGTTGCGCTTGTGCAATATTAATTTAAGCAGTTGCCTCAGAGGTTAGATCGCGACCAATCACAGCTCACCTGTTTTCGGGGATTGGTCACGTGACCTTAGCGAACTGAGCCCAGAGGCGCTGTGATGTCATTTTCAGTCGACAGCAAGTGGCAAAATGGCCGCCGCCTCAGATGTATTCAAAATACAATGTTTCCTCCCGCATTCCCAAAACACGCATAGGATGAATATTCTTTAAAAACAGGACCCCTGCTTCGATGTGGAACAGTCAGACAGCCAAGAAACCTCTCCGGACTGCGACACGCCTCGACGGAAAGCGCCGGCTCACGTACCCAGCGGCGTCCAGTCGGCGACAAGAGCGTCCCTGAGCTGAGCCGATCCGCTGTAGTACTGCAACAACCGGACAAGGCTGGAGGAGGAGCAGGAGGCTCCGCACAGGTCACACAGCTCGGCCACACTCTGGCCGTGCTGGCCCAGAGCGCTCGCCAACCTGAGGACAGGTGACGCGCACCCGATGATGCATTGAAAGACCGTTCCTTCACCCTGTTTAGGGTCCTCGGTGTATTTCGGAGTACCTGAGCAACACCTTGGACCTCTGGTAGCAGGACAAGCCACTCCAAGCCTCAAAGCCCTCGACAGCAGATGATGCGCATTGCGAAATATCGGCCTGCAAGGCACACACCGTGCTGCACACGACAGCACCTAACACAAGAGAACCGTGAACTGTGTGCGGTTGTAGGCTCCAAACCGGAACTCACCTTTTGAGTCCACCATGGAGCGAGTCTGCCTGTCGAGCGGACGAACAAATTTGCCGGCAATAAACAGACCCAAAGAGCAGGAATGACTCTCTAGCCATGCCTGCGGGCGGAAGCAGATGTAAACCGCACAGTGAGTGGATATGAAAATTGAGTTGGGTAAGTTATTTGGGAGCCCGAAAACCAACTTTGATTTCCCTCACAAAAAAATACTTTGCGCCCCCTCGAAATCTTTGCATGTCAATGTTTTGACGAGAAGGTGCAAAGGGTGTCCAAACTGGGGCCCCGGGGGGCATTTGTGGTCCACCATCCACTTTTCAAATGCGCAATTGATTTCAGAGTGTTGAATAAATGAATCTCAAAGAACATCCCTTCCACTCTTCTCTAATCCGCCCTCAAATGAACACCCCAGCCTGTTGTATCTAGTGGAGGAAGACAGGAAATGCAGATTCAGGACAAAGTACAAAACGATTTTAGTATTTACGTTGACGTTTCAGTGTAGTTCGATAAAGTCAGCATCCCGTGACAGTTCATTACAAGGTTATTTGCACAGTTCCAGCCAGTCACGTGGTTGCCTTGTGAGTCCAAGAGTCTACCAGTGGCTTGCAAAACAGTCAAAGTTAATAGAAGACACATGACACATGCATCTATGGCTTGAATTTAAGACCAGCGGCGAAATGCCAAACTCTCGCTTTAGGTTTCTTTTCACTGATAATAACCATTTTACCCGTGCAGTGGCGGTGCTGGAGGTTGCGGCAGGTCCGTACTCCATACTCTGAAAAATGTCGTGCACTGTCTTTGTGGTGGTGCCGGCCATAATAGTCGCTGCTTAATGGTGTAGAAAATATCCACAATGCCCGTTAAATCGCTTCTGGGTGGCTTTAAAGAGCCAAACCTTTGCTTGAAAGCACCAACTCTGCCTCAAGTAGGGCTCGAAAGGAGGCCAATCGTCATAGCCAAAGTACGACTTTGCAAAACGGCCGACTTACAACTTGATGCGAGAGGAGTCGCTCCCGATTACTTCCGGCTTCGACCACCATTTTTGTACAGTATATTTGCTGTATACATTCCTTAATTTAAGGAATAATTGGTCTGTCGTTTGCTTTCAGTTCCTCAAAAATATTTAAAAACTCGTGTATTATTGTACTTAGCTGTACAACAGCGGTTTGATTATTATTAAACGAACGCGTATGATTTTACAGACCCAATGGACGATTAAAAGCCCCTATTATGGTTTCCAGACGGAAAGATTTTGTCAACGTACCGCGCGTGCGCCTTGAGAGGAAAAGCAGAAATAGTGAATGATACGCGGTTTTCAGCTGACTTGGCTCGTACTGCAAACGAGGGTGTTGGTTGCTTTCCAATATTGATGGGATTTGACATAAAATGCTATCGGTGCACTGATTAATAAAAAAACGACGTGCCATTCTGTGAAAATGCCCCGGAGAAAGGTAAGGCATGGCTATTCTTTGCTGCAAAGCCTTTAGAACAGACTGCAAGCTGGCTCCCATAACGTCATCGATTACGTTATCCCATTTAGGATGGAAACTGAAGATGTGTGCAGTGATCGGCGAAATGAAACAACGCACATTTAGTAGCTGTTAATGTGCTTTGAGTACACTTTTGATATCTGGTTATTGGTTAATTCATAGGAGCTGCTCTAATGTGCTCATCGCCTTAGCAAATATTCATTTCCTGGTTGGTTACATTTGTTGCTGTGTTTCTCGCAAAAAAAGGCCGTTCGCCTTTCGATCTGTTATTTACGCGAGTGCGTTGATGCTGACCTCTGCTGCCGCTCATACGACAACTTCGCGTTTGGTCGGAAGGAACAGGCTGTTTTTTTTCTGTTGAGGATGGTGCGACCCTTCCGTACCAAAACAACGCAGTGATTGGTCAGAATCCCGAATCGCCTTGTGCTCATTGGTTCGGCTTTACAGAGCACCGCCTATTCTCTCTTCTCATTGGTCATATGCAAATGAAGGCCGGGCTTCCTTGTTATGAAGTGTCAAAAAAGTGTGCGTCAGAAGCGCTTTCGTGTTGAGTGACGTTTCCTGGGTAATTAGTCAAAGAACATATGATTGTTTAGTAATCTTTTTTAATCATTCTTTGAATCAATAACAATCTCAACAACATAGCCGGTTACAATATTAGGTACTACCACTTAATCTAACAAGAGCCGTAACCGAGCTTCTGTTATATACCCTTGTTGTATACGAGGTAATATTGTGTAATAATGCTCAGTTTGGATTGACACTGTCGAAGAGGTATTCATTTACTTCTACGTATAGTTGAAGTTACCAATGGTGGAATGGACTAATATAATGGCATTATTGTACCGCATGTAACATCGTTATTATGCATCGTAAAAATTCACATTTCGCTTATTTTTTTTTTTAGAGCGAATTGGAATCTAGGGAACGTGATCTCAACACATCTGTCCCGCTACCCCAAGCCGCAGCTTGTGCGTCGTCCAGAATTGTCAGTTTCGGCAGCTTGCATTTTCGATAAATGATGCTTGTTTGAAAAAAAAATGGCACATGTTATTAAGATCGCTCCTATCATCTGATTTGAGCTGTTCATTATCCGTCTTTGGTGATTAGGTAAATGTGATTATTTATTGACAACTTTATCGCGTGGAGATGTGGAGGATATGATGCTCCTCCCCGAGGATGGGATCTTTGTTGGATTATCCGATGGTAAAGATATATCTATAAGAAGTATCATTTTTTTAAAAAAACCACGCCGAAGTCTGTCGTGAAGGACTTCTTTTTCACTTTCAGCCAGGACACTCATTACAGTTGTGTTTTTTCGCGCAGAGGACCACAGGCAGCAGCTCGGACGGGACAGAGGATTCGGATTTCTCCGCCGACCTCGAGCCCACCGAAGCAGTCGGGAGCGCGCAACGACGTAACAGCGCGCGCCCGACTCGCACGTCCCTCCGTCTCAGCCGAAGCACAAGAGGTGCAATATGTTTGCAAGTTTTTTTTTTACTAGTCATAAGATTTAGGTCTTTCAATTGCAAATAAAATGTCGATGCATTTTAATAATTTGAAGTTGAATATAGATTGGACAATAAAGTTGATCTTTTAAATTTAGGGCCTAGAAGGTTTTCATACCAATGCTGTATTTACTGTAATTATGACATTAGCATAGCGTTAGTGGGTCGGTTAGTGATAGACCTTGCTGATGTACAAATTAAGTTTGCGTCACAGCTAAGATAAATAAATAAAAAGTACTGTACACAAGCCACGCCTACCAAACAACCACTACTTCTCAAATTCATTTCCGGAAGTGGTAGATTCATAATATATTGTGTTTGCTTCGTCATGGCGAA
Organism: Hippocampus zosterae; assembly: GCF_025434085.1. Taxonomy (NCBI): domain Eukaryota; kingdom Metazoa; phylum Chordata; class Actinopteri; order Syngnathiformes; family Syngnathidae; genus Hippocampus; species Hippocampus zosterae. The sequence goes on from NC_067467.1 coordinate 724,268, forward strand.
ATGAAATATGGATAACTTCCAAGTTATGTCCGAACAGTCATACAAAAGTCAAAGCTACATAAATAAACTGGAGGGATATGCGATTATTGCGATCGTACTTTCTTTGTAGTATTGTATAATTTCCTGATCATGATCATATTTGAAAAGACGGTTTGATGTATTTAAAACGTGATGACGATTTACATGAACCTTTGTTCTCATCCCTCTTCTAGAAAACTCGGGCGCCGCACGAAGCGGCTCTCCTGCGCCAGTGGAGACGGCAGCCTCCGCGTGTTCCTCCAGACGCAGGAGCACGCGCAGCCAACAGGGGGCGACAAACGCCACGGCAAAAAAATACCCACTGCGGCAGGGCAGGTTATCCGGCTCGGATAGCGAGGTTCATCATGGTGAGGGTCAACATAAAACCGTCCGCCGTTCATTTCTCACACACTCACAGGACGCTTTTGAAATAATCCACTTGTCGGAGACGCACGGCAAACGCTCGTAAAGTTAACAGCGTTAATGGCAACACGATGGTCGAATCGACCGAGAGGGAAAAGGGGATGAGGAATAGTAAGGAGTCGTTATTTTTCCAACAAAAACCGTTTGAAAAAGAGAAAGGAGCGTCATGCTAAAGGAAAGACGAAGGCCTGCCGGTAATAGAAGTTGAAAATGAGGAGCCACGGCTGAATGGCGAGAACGAGTATCATGCGGTAATTGTAGCATGCTGTGAGTTCAGTCTGTGATCACAGCATGTTCCTGACATAGAAAAAAAAAAAAAGATGAATATGTCATAGTGCATATTGTGTCCTTCCTTCTGTTTTGTCCTGTGATGAATGACTCAACTAAAAATGTAGCCAAAATTCTTTTCGCTCGCCGGAATTTGACATTCTACATGTTGCTGTGCTTCTTCCAGAGGAAATGGCGTATTTTTGTGAAATCTGCACAGTCATACATTTTTTTTAAATTAATTTGAAATCCATTTGTTGTAGTCATGCAAAACTGTCACTGTAGAAATATTTTGAGACATAGGTGTTTTACGGCCTGGGCAACGTTTTAAATTGCACAGTAGAAAATGGTACTTATGATTAAGAACAATACCTCACAACTGTCATAAATTGCAGCAGTAGATCAAGTGAATAGGTCACATTTTGTGCCGAGTTGCGCATTCAAAGGATTTAATTAAAATTTTATTTTTTACTTTTTTGGGGGTTGGGGCGTTCATGGGAAATGTAATGTTTTTTTTTTTAAAAGAAATTTGGGGTTTAAAAAAAAATCTCGCCAATCCCCACATGCATTTCAATGCGATTACATGCATGATGATCGCTATTGGCAGGCCAGTTGCAGTTCTTCTCCTCATTGTTCACTGGAAAGGAAATAACCGAGTATAGAATAACGGTGTTGATTTTGAGACAAGTCTGATTCGACACCATTAATCGCCTCCAATGTATTAAATATAAAATAAAAGATATAACCGCGCCATTGGATGTGTATATACAACTTTTTAGGGATAGCAATGCAAAGCGTCACCCCTGTCTTCTTCTCAGTAAAATGAGTTTGCTATCCCGTATCTTTTAGCACCGGAGGTTTCTAGTGCCCCTAAAAAAAACTTTTTTAATGCGTGAATCCAATGTGACTTGGAGAGGTCGGCGAGAACAAGGACCACAGTGTGTTCTTTCATTTGCCGGCCAAGGTCTCAGAGCTCTGGCAGCATACGCGCACTCACATCAGTCTTGACTGTAGGATTCCTCTGCTTGGTCTCAGCGGTGTGAAGTGCATCCTTATGCGGGGTGCCTGTGAATTATTAGCTTTGTTGACCGGGGGCTTCTCGACCTTGGAATTAAGAGAAAGAACAAAATAATGAGACCTGGAAAAGCCTTATTGAAGTTGTGTGCCATTGTAAGAACATGGGAGGCTAACTTTAGCTTACCGTGTCGCCTCTCCCGCACTGGACGCGGTGTCGTCATTATAATCCAGCCGCCAATCGCAGTCTTCTCTTCAAGATCTATGCAAAGATTTTTTTTTTCTTTAATGACAATTTAGGTTGAGGAAAAAACATGAGGCCCGGTAGTCCAGTGGTTAGCACGTGGGCTTCACAGTGCAGAGGTACCGGGTTCGATTCTAGCTCCGGCCTCCCTGTGTGGAGTTTGCATGTTCTCCCCGGGCCTGCGTGGCTTTTCTCCGGGTGCTCCAGATTCCTCATTTCCCATCGTTAAAAAAAAGAACAGGGCGGCCCGGTAGTCCAGTGGTTAGCACGTGGGCTTCACAGTGCAGAGGTACCGGGTTCGATTCCAGCTCCGGCCTCCCTGTGTGGAGTTTGCATGTTCTCCCCGGGCCTGCGTGGCTTTTCTCCGGGTGCTCCGGTCTCCTCCCACATTCCAAAAACATGCATGGCAGGCTGATTGGACGCTCTAAATTGTCCCTAGGTGTGAGTGTGAGTGCGAGTGGTTGTTCGTTTCTGTGTGCCCTACGATTGGCTGGCAACCGATTCAGGGTGTCCCCCGCCTACTGCCCCGAAGACAGCTGGGATAGACTCCAGCACCCCCCGCGACCCTAGTGAGGATCAAGCGGCTCGGAAGATGAATGAATGAATGAATGAATGAATGAATGAATGAAAAAACATGAGCTGTGTTGAGGTGAACTGAGTCGTTCCATTTAGACAAAACGAGTGCTTTGATGAGACAATTCTGAACCCTTTTCGGTGGCCGTCAATTATTGACCGATTTTGGCAATTCAAGGCAGGGCGAGGTTCCTCTCCCCGGCGACCCGCAGTAACCATTTAGATTTGCCTCGGCAGGCGCGAAGCAGGCAGCGGACCGCGACGAGACCCCTCCCCGCACGCCCAGCGGCAACGCCCCGTCTTCGGAGTCGGACGTCGAGACGCCCAGCCCCGGGAATAATGACCCGGTCTCTGGCGGCGAGGACGTGGTCGTTTCTCAAGAGGAGGATGAGAGATTGGCCAAGGAGCTGTCGCTCAAAGAGGCCGCCGCTCACGACCTCTCTCACCGGCCCAAACGGCGGCGCTTCCACGAGAGCTACAACTTCAACATGAAGTGTCCCACGCCTGGATGCAACTCACTGGGTAACGCATTGATGATTTGAACGTGATCACGTCCGCGGCGACCAGGGGCTTTAGAGCAGCTTCTCTAACCTGGTCTAGGTCACCTGACGGGGAGACACGAAAGACATTTCTCCATATCGGGGTGTCCTCTATATCACAACCTGTCATCTGATGAATGCAAGGTATTTGCACACACGCGACTGTCTTATCGCCGCGAGTGAAGCTCCACCGGCGCAAAGGCAATTCGGTGAAATTTTTCTGACAACTGGCAATATGAAAAAGTAAATATAAGGGGAGAAAGCACCGTGTTGATGTTTTGTCAGGGCAAGGTGTCAACTCGCGAGAAACAAGCCGACGAAAGGACGCTGTCTCACCGACAGGATGAGAATAGACATTCTGCGAGAAATCAGGTACGGGGGCCGGCTGAAAAGTCATCTTCTAATTCTTCGGTCACATCCTTTTTTTTTTTTTGGATGCTCAAATGAGATGCGATATGAGCAAGCATTAAATAATCATCCACACTCCACCAGTGGAACGTTTTTCCCTTCCTGAGGCAAGAGCAGACGCCATTTATTGTTCTGTCGGGGACATTGCACCTAGCGGTGATAAACTAATGAACTGCGCTCGTCGCCTCGTCAGATAATTAGGAAGGTAGACTTTTTTGTTTTTGCGGCGTCGTTCGAGACAACAAGCGAATCTTTGTCCGCTGAGAGCAGCGGTAAGGAAGAATGAACGTCAGGATTGTTTTGTTTCTCTTGGGTGCCTTCAGCGGTCAACTCTCATTGGATTACTTATGCTAATCAACAGCGGTAAACATTTTCTTTCTGTGCAATAAATGAAAAAAAAAAACATGTCGGCTTATCCTTCATGTTGTCTTCTCATAAACGACCCCCACCTTCGTCACGTCCCGGCTGGATTGCCGTCTTTGCACTTTACTTAGGAGTAACCTCCATGAAGCGTCTCCAGTTGCTCCATAATACTGCTGCATAACTCCTCTCTGCTTCGTTCTATGTCTGAATCTGATCTGAGATGGTCTTGCTATAGCAACTCTCTCATCCATCCATCCATTTTCCGAACCGCTTGATCCTCACTAGGGTCGCGGGGGGTGCTGGAGCCTATCCCAGCCGTCTTCGGGCAATAGGCGGGGGACACCCTGAATCGGTTGCCAGCCAATCACAGGGCACACAGAGACGAACAACCATTCACGCTCACACTCACAACTAGGGACAATTTGGAGTGTTCAATCAGCCTGCCACGCATGTTTTTGGAATGTGGGAGGAAACCGGAGCACCCGGAGAAAACCCACGCAGGCAACATGCAAACTCCACACAGGGAGGCCGGAGCTGGAATCGAACCCGGTACCTCTGCACTGTGAAGCCGACGTGCTAACCACTGGACTACCGGGCCGCCTGCAACTCTCTCATGCATACTGTATTTTTTTTTTAACTCAGCAACCAATTACACGATAATCATTTTTTTTCTGCCCCCCCCCCCAAAAAAACGCATCGGTATCAGCCTAAAAAAAAAATACGGTTTGGGTCTTGGATCTGAGCATCCAAGACATGTCAAGACCTGCTCCTAACCGTGGGTGATGTGTCAGACCCCAACAGAACGTCAGCTGCGCTACAAGGAGAAGGTGACGGATCTGAGGAAGAAGAGGAACGCCGGGCTCAATAAGGACGAGAAGGACAAGTGCACGGTTTGTGGATGAGAAATGTGAAACCGGCGCGCGATGTTCGGTCGGGAGCATCCTAACGGCTCGCCTCAACTGCTCAGGATCACCATCAGAGCCACGGGATGAGTCGGGAGCCCCTGCTGGAGAACATCACCAGCGACTATGACCTGGACCTGTTCAGGAAAGCGCAGGCACGTGCCTCGGAGGACCTTGTAAGAGAGAGAACTCATCATCACCCTCCTCTCTTTGTGTGTGTGTGTGGCTGTTTTGTTTTCTTTTGGACTCCCCTCCTCTTCTTCTCACTTTGTTCTTCTACGCGGCCTCGGGAGGTTTTGGTTTTTCTGCATCTTGTCGTTTTCTCCTTCCGTCTTATTCCGCTGAGAAGCATTCAGAAGTCACACCGTGTTGTTTTGACCCCTTAAATGGCTCCCGATTTCCAAAGGCAAACGGACATTAAATATGACCGTGTCGATCGGGGGGGCCTCCGTGGACACCTTCTAGCGTCGTGTCATCACAGTAATAGCCTTAATTAGCGGTTCATTCGCGTTGCGTAATGGAATCGAGCACATAAAATGTGCAACACTTGCGTTTGGATTTTCACGGCGACGGCATTCCTAGCAAATTCTTTCGGCTTTCCTCGCGACATGACACAATTCCGGCGGACGCCGTTTTCAAGCCTCCATTCGGAAGCCGTACTCATCTGCATCCTTCTTCATTGTGTCGCCGGGCGCTCATCTCCGCTGCCTAACAGAGAGTTCTTTTTGCGTTCTCCCCTTTTCTTCTTCCTCTTCTGTCACGGCAACCTATCCCCCCGCCCCCCCCCCCCCCCCCCCGTTCTCTCCTCTTGTCATTTTCCTTTCACCACCCATCTTCATCCTCATCATCCTCTCACGCCGGTCATTACAGGAGAAGCTTCGTCTGGCCGGCCAGGTGTCGGAGGGGAGCAACATGATTAAAATCATTGTGTTCGGACGCTACGAATTGGACACGTGGTACCACTCGCCCTACCCGGAGGAATACGCTCGCCTCGGGAGGCTCTACATGTGCGAATTCTGCCTCAAGTATATGAAGAGCCAGACCATCTTGCGCAGGCACATGGTAACGACTCCTTTTATCTCCATACACCCATCCACCCCCCCCCCCGCCCCCAAAATAAAAATACTAAAAAGCACGGGAGGGTGTACTGCAATAGAACTTTCTCTCTATTCAAAGATACAAAGAAACCATCCACCCATGCATCCATTTTCTAATCCGCTGATCCTCAGCGGGGGGGGGGGGGGGGGGGGGGCATCTTCAACCGGTCGTACTGCACTGTCGTCAATAAAGATCATTCCATTTTAGCCGCAAAAATAATTTCCTCGCTTTCTTGACTTGACTTCAGCGTGTCTCCAAAAAGTTGAAGGAGTGGCCCTTTGCAGCCCTCCAACCACAGTTTGGACACCCCTGGCCTAGAAGCCGCACATATCTGGTTATAAATGTGTTATAAAGGGTGAAAGAAGACAGACTAGAACCGTGATTGTCTCTCTGCTTTTCACATCAGGCCAAATGTGTTTGGAAGCATCCTCCGGGGGATGAAATCTACCGAAAAGGCAACATTTCAGTTTTTGAGGTTGATGGCAAGAAGAACAAGGTAAGGGAAGCCCGACGGCAGCCCCTCAAAACACGTACAGGGAAAGAAATCTGGAACACTACTCTTATTTTTGGGACTACTTTGTACATACAAACGACTATTAAGGTCATTGAATAAGCCTGGAATATAAAACACAGCTATCGTAAACAAGAATTTTTAAACGTTATGGTTATGGACGAATAAAGGATATCTTATCTTATCTTACACAAAAAAATGATGATAAAAATGAGTCGGAATCTTTGATAAGGGCAGAATTTTTTTTCCGGCAGATTTTCTGTCAGAACCTGTGCCTGCTGGCCAAACTCTTTCTGGACCACAAGACTTTGTACTACGACGTGGAGCCGTTCCTCTTCTACGTGATGACGGAGCTGGACAACACAGGCTGCCATCTGGTTGGCTATTTCTCCAAGGTCACGCCCCTTTTTTTTCCCTTTTCGACCATTTGGCTTTTCTTTGCTCCGGGACTTCGCTATAGTCACCCGTCGTTTACTCCTTTGTGTAAATTTGACACCGGAACTACGGTAAGCCCAGGCAAGAGGAGTCCACGGCCACAAAAGTGGGCGGAGCCGGCGTTACCGTACCACTGACAATAGACGCGAATGGCTTTTTTTTTTTTCCAAATCCGGCGCATTTCTCATGCTCTTGCGTATTGTTGCCATATTGAAGTGTCTGTCTGTGTTTGTGTAGGAAAAAAACTCTTTCCTAAATTACAATGTGTCCTGTATCCTCACCATGCCACAGTACATGAGGCAAGGCTACGGCAAGATGCTCATCGACTTCAGTAAGCTTTGTTTGTGCGTGACGACGACACTCCCATGGCAGCACGTTAAACCCTCTTCCTCCCTTTGTCCTTTCAAGGTTACTTGTTGTCAAAGGTGGAAGAGAAAGTGGGCTCGCCGGAGCGACCGCTATCCGACCTGGGCCTCATCAGCTATCGCAGTTACTGGAAGGAGGTGCTGCTGCGCTACCTCAATAACTTCCAAGGGAAAGAGATCTCCATTAAAGGTCAGAAGCGGGTCCAAGGAGATTGTGATTGAAATAATCGCTTTTTTTCGGGGGTTTTGAGACCCGGAATATCAAAATAGCATTTTCTAAAATTGATTGCGGGCCGGTAGTCCAGTGGTTAGCACGTGGGCTTCACAGTGCAGAGGTACCGGGTTCGATTCCAGCTCCGGCCTCCCTGTGTGGAGTTTGCATGTTCTCCCCGGGCCTGCGTGGGTTTTCTCCGGGTGCTCGGGTTTCCTCCCACATTCCAAAAACATGCATGGTAGGCTGATTGGACGCTCTAAATTGTCCCTAGGTGTCCCTGGCAACTGATCCAGGGTGTCCCCCGCCTACTGCCCGAAGACGGCTGGGATAGGCTCCAGCCCCCCCCCCACCGCGACCCTAGTGAGGATTAAGCGGTTCAGAAAATGGATGGATGGATGGATAAAATTGATTGCGAAGTTGTAGCCGCGCGCGCCTCGCACCTTGGACATCGGGGTGGAGTGCGAGTGACAAAGTGGGCGGCGGCTTTGCGATTCGCCGTCGCCGAGCCAAGCGAGCAAGAAAAAAAAATAATAATGAAGCATTTCTACCGACTCGGCACGCGGCGGTGTTGGCTGGAGGAGGGATTTCCTTGGTCGTTCCTTGTTCACGACCCGCACGTTCCCGCTCGAGTCGAATGCACGGCACGCTCTCCGCCTTCGGACTTTTCGCCCGAGAAAAGGTTATGCCTCCTGGAAGCGTCATTTTCTGCCGTAAACCAATTTCACGCGAAGAAGCAAGCGGCAAGTTCTCGGCACGTCATCTGAAATAACGCCGGGGGGGGGGGGGGGGGGGGGGGGTCACAGCATTTCTCAGAAATGACACTCGGTGACTCGGAGCGGCAAATTTGGACCTCACACTTGTGGCGCCGGCGTGCTGTCCGAATGCTACAACGGTAGCGCGCTTGACTGGTGCCGAGTGGAGCCATTTTTTTTTTCCCCACGCTGATGTCTTTTCTTCCAAATGGCTTCTGAGGCATGGCAGCGACCACAAGCACTTCCCGCAACCCGAAAGGCCGCTTTCTTGATTGCATTTGAAAAAAAATCACACGCTGACCTTGAGTCTTTCCTCTTTGGTCCCGTTAGAGATCAGCCAGGAGACGGCGGTGAACCCGGTGGACATTGTCAGCACGCTGCAGTCCCTCCAGATGCTCAAATACTGGAAGGGGAAACACTTGGTTTTAAAACGACAGGTTAGGAAAAGTTGCTTGAATATGACGCGGCGGACATTTTGCGGAGTAACCGGCCGCCCCCTCTGTTGTAGGACCTTATCGACGACTGGAAAGCCAAGGAGCGCAAACGCGGTCACGACAAGACCATCGACCCCGCAGCCTTGAAGTGGACGCCGCCGAAAGGAACGTAGAGGAGCATCTTTTCACACACCCCCCCCCATTCAAAAAGCGGCCACACCCTCTCCGGCGACACCGGCAAGCACACACGCAACAACGTCATTGTTTTGGTTCTTTGCACTCACTCCACTTCCAAGAAAGCTTCCGTTGCTTGCCTCTTTGGCTTCCGTTCATCATGGTCCCATATGAAGCTCTCGGGTGTCCTTCATTGAAAGATTGTCAGCCTGAAGAAGAAGAAAATGTAGCATGCGGTCATGTCGGGCGTGTGACCAATCACTGCCTCATCAACCTCTTCCTTGTATTCCCCGGCATAAAATGTGCACTACTCTTGATGAGCTCTTTTCCAAAACCTTGTACGTCCATTTTAGATGACATATTGGATTATTCTGACTGATGTACTCAAACGGACTCAAGCTTGTTTTGTCCTGGGGAGGGAAAGGGGGGGGGGGGGATTATGTGTAATTCCATTCTGATCATATTCACCAAAATTGAAAAGTATGTACACAATGATTGGCATGGGGAGATTGATCTTTTTACTCTTTTGGGAGGGTGGTGGTGGGATGGTGTTTGCTTTCGTTTTGGAAAAGAGGGCTTCAAGAAACACTTTTTGTCAAGAGGCCGCAGTGCAGGTTCAAATCGAAAACGTTCTCAATCAGAGTCGGCGTAACCTGAAATCAGCCGGACTGAGCTTTGACTGGAAAATACTTGAAAATAATTGTTGAGAGGAAAATTTTGCATCTTATGAGTCATGTTTGAAAAGACGAGCGTTCAAATCGGCCATGTGCGAGCTTTTCATGGTTTCCCGGCAAAGTTCTTCAATATTTCATCATTTTCTACCTCTTAGGTTTCACCACTGTAAAAATGTTGAAATATTCCACATTTTGGTCCTGTGTGAAATATCTTGTTCCATCTTTTTGATTCGATTTGTTGAAGGACGTCGTGTTATTTAAGTTTTAAGAATGTGTCGAGTGTAGAATAACAGTGACGGGATTCTCCCATGTGAATTTGAAATATTGGCGTCAAAATATGTTTAAGGTTGGGAATTTCTTGAACGCTACTGCGCAGGGAAAAGTCATTTACATTTCTGAGCATTTTTCTGTAAAACTGGATTGACAATGCGAGTCCAAGTGCCGTATTCCAGAAGAAAGCCTTCGCCTTTTATTTTTTTCAACCGTAAAACGCTTCCATGAACAGGGTAGCTGAAGATTTGCAATTAGACGTCAAACACTTTCCTGTTGCCGTCGACGCAAAGATGTGAGCGCGAAAGCAACAATTGTTCTTTTCAAAGCTTTTTCAGGAAGCATTTGGTGTTTTTTTTTTTTTGTCTTTATTGGACTGACTGATTTTGGACGGACGTACAGTAGATGTTGGGACAATTTGGAAAGAGTTTAGAAGAGGTTAATGAACAAAACCTCAAGCTAGCAGTTAGCAAATTGTCCTCGTTTGGCCTGCCTTAGTTTAGTATCAAACTCGTTTTCAAACGCTCCTTAGAAATAAATGGTTTCGGGATTTCAGCCCGAGGGTAATGAGCAAAGCGTTGTTCTCGTGAAACAAACAAAAAAACACATTTGCGCATTATTCTCGGAGTTGCTCCCGGTGCTATCGCTCAATTATCTGAACGTTTAGTGGTACCTTCCCATTGTCTTCTGAAATTCTGTATTGCGCCCTCAAATGTTTTGTGTTTTTATTAACCCCACCGAGCATGTAAAAACGATTCTTATTTATGTTGTCACTTAACACAGGGTCAGGCGGCGCGCGTGTTCTCCAAACATGGTGCCTCTCTTAACAAGCGTTGCCAAGGTTGAAATGTCTTTTGTAGTCGAATTGATTTTACCTGTTGGGTTTCTGTGCCTCTCAAATGACAAACAATGGCCACGTTTGGGGAGCGGCGGCTTCAGAAATCCTTTAGCTTTGGTTATTGACAGATGTCGAGTGTGCTTTTTCATCCGGAACCAGCGATGTCATCCCCCAATTTCAAAGCGGCGCGTTCCGTATTCATCGTGACACGGCGATAGGGCGGCAGTGCAAGCTAGCTTAAGCTTAGCATCGAACATGTAGCTCGTAACTTTGGCGTTCGCTTCCGCCTTCTGCTTCCTCTTCAATAAACTCCTGAGCTTTCTGTGGTCTGATGTTTGCATTTACATATAACAATCGAAGGACTGACAGAATTTTGAATTCGGGAATTCTAGTTTTGAAAGTGGCTATATTTGTGTACTTTAGAAATGAATACAAGACAGTTACACTGCCAGTTGAATTAGAGGTTGCATCCCACTGATTTCCCCCCCCCCCCCCCCCCCCCCGAAAAAAATGTAGATACATACCTGTCAACTCATACGGTTTAGTCAGTTTATACGGATTTTGTGGTGAATCTTACGTATATGGCCGTATCGCACAAATCATACGGATTCTGAAAATTTCCGGGTTTTGGGGGTTTTTTTTTACTACAGTACTCGCATTCTACTCGAATGCTTTCATTTCCGGTAACTTTCCAGTAAATCACGTGTATTATGGAGATCTACAATAAATATCATTGAACATTTCGTGTTTTTTTCTGCCGTTATTTTGACATATAAAATGCTTTGGTATGTTATAAGTATTCTTTGCTCTTTATAAGGATTTTTTGGTAGTTTATACAGGTTGGCGCTCCGAAAAGTTGACAGGTATGTATATAATAATTCTATAATTCCTTTTCAAAGAAAAAAAAAACACTCCCTTGCATCATCATAGGGTGCCATGTAAATTATTGAAGGGGAAATTGATTTAGTCCATTTAGGGATCAGCAAAATGTGGAAAAGGTGAAACACAATTTTTGGATGGTTGTCCATTGGTCTTGATGGAAGAACACCATTTTAGAAGCAATATCACAGAACATTCAACATTTTTAACAAATGACCTTTAATTAAAATGGAATGAAAAACAATGCAAACACGTCAGAGGAATATCCGTACAGATGCCACAAACTTTCAGTACAATGTCCTGGCCGCTAGACATCATCCAGTCGGTTCACAGAAACCGATGGCAAGAATTACATTACAGAAGTCAAAAGAAAACGTGACGTCTCCGCAGATGCCGTATCTCCTCGTTTGCATCTTTAATATGAATAGGAGTTCCACTCTTGCATATCTGGGAAAACACAACGGGAAAAGATGGATACTTGTAGGACTTTAACATCAGTTGCAGCAGCTACGAAGGTTAACAGCACAAAAAACGCACACGAGGTTTGCAATTCAACCAAAAAAAAAAAAAAATCAACTGAGAATTCCAACATTTCTACCTTCATCTAAATTTCTTCTCCCCATCAGTCCGACAAACATCTCCCCTTTATTTCCTGGGGACGAGAAAGAAAGCAAGAGTTAAAAAAAAAAAAGTCGGAGGATGACTCGGAAAAATAAAGCTGAATTAAAAAGATTACTTTTCATCTCCAGACTGGTCGGATGGGATAACTCTGGAAGATAGCACAGCGGGTATGCAAATGAGAAGTACAATAAAACAACAGACTCAAAGGCACTCGGCACAATGCCCTGGAAGCACGCTTATTATGACCGTAATTAGATTTGTTTTGTTTTTTAATGTGCTTCTTTACCTAAGCTCCTTCCCATCAGGCCGTGGAACTGCTGCGCTTTAGAGCGTTTGATCAGGTCTGCCAGACGGATGGTTAGCCCCCTTTCTAGTGGGTGCTCCTACACATACACACACACACACACACACACACACATGCATGAAATAAAACAAAGAGCAATCCAACAGCAGCTGTAAGCGTTGTTACCTGCCACTTTTCCAGCGTCCACAGCAGCTCGCTGCCCTCCTCGCGGCTGCCGAGCGGACTTCCCAGTAGGCAAAGAGACTGCGTCAGCACCACCAACAGCACGGTGGCAAACTTTCCAGTCTCCATGCTCACTTTAAGGCGCGGGTGGGAAAACTCGCAGGTGCCGCAAATTAGAAGAATTTTCCTGGAAGTTGAGCCAGAAGCAGGTTGCACCTTTATAAAGCATCTCTCGCTCCTCCACACCTCCCTCACCTCACCGGGAGGAATGAATCCTGCTCCTTTTTTTTTCTTCTGTCCTCTGTGTGTGTGTGTGTGTGTGTGTGTGTATGTGTGTGTGTGACAGGCAGCCATTACCACCCTTCCCAAGCACAAATTGTGGTCTGATTGATGGCCGACACCAGCATGACAGGCAAGGCACCTTTTTAATTTCTACTTCTGCCCGATTTAACAGCTGTCACCAGAGGACCGACGGAAGTAGTTAGTGGAGGAACTTTATTTTGAAAAACCGGATGTGTCGCTATCTCACTCAGCCCAAACACTTGTCGGACTTGAAATAATGACGGCAAAGGCATTCGTTGCGATAACGCCAACTGATTAAACAAGAATGGAAAGCAGTGTCCAGTTTCCATTTTCTAATTTGCTTATCCTCGCAAGGGTTGCGGGCACGTCTGAGCCTATCCCAGCCCTTGGTAGGCGGGGGGACACCCTGAACCGGTCGCCGGCCAATCGCAGGGCACACAGAGAGCAACGAGCATTCGCCCTCACAATCACACCTTAGGACAATTTGCAGAGTGTTCCATTAGCATGCTTTTGGAATGCGGGAGGAAAACGGAATACCCGCAGAACACCCACGCAGGTTTGCTTATGGCTTTTTACGGTGCCCAGCAAAAGCAAAAGAATGGCGCTCCACGACGCAGATTCATAAAAAAAATAGATACAAATATTTGACAGAACTAGGCCCCTGTAAGCACACGCACACACCCACACATGAGCCACCTCAGTGCATGGAAGAAGCCCCGCCTGCATTTTAGGCAAACCATTTCGGCATCTGCTTGTCGGACAACATCCGATTCAGTGTTGACCTCATTGAAATAATATCGATCAATTCACCGTGGATCCGTTTCGTATTTGCGCGTAAGTGATGCAAGTCGAACATCTGCCTTGGCTCATCTCACTCCGGAGATGGCGGACGTGATGCTGGGCAGCAGCGACATGCTTCTCTGAGCAAGAACAGCAAGGCCGTTCCCGCCCATTATGTTTAGTCGCTGTACCGAGATGATTGAGCGACATCCTCTGTGAATCAAATGAATACCCGCGTTAAAGAGGGATGTCAGCCCTTTATTTGAAGATATTTCAAATGACCTTCTGCAATAGTGGAAGAATGCCTCCCGCGCACCTTATTACGACGGGAAAATTTTGACTCGTGATGAAAGAAAGAAGAGTTCTGCATCACTTTGTCCAAATATTATTGAGAGATCATTCTTCGACGGGGATTCGACCAGAAAAAACCCAGAGAGAGCAGTTTTTACAAAACAAAAGTAGGCAATATGCTATTTCCTTCCTTAGTGTTAGCGCAAAGACGCTTTCGATTCAGTGCCACTTTTATTTTGTCTGAAGGAAATCAAGACCTGGATGGCACAAAATTTCACCAAAAGGACGACTGAAGTGATGGCGTTCGGTCCCGGTGCCCCCCCCCCCCCCTCACTCCTCATCTTACCTTGTAGAGTCAACAGTCGTTATTTTAATCGACACGACTTTGTTTTTTCATGTCAAAATCACTATTCCTTCCTGGGGGAGACATTGCTTTTCCCGTGTCATTTTCAAAGCGCACACGCCAACGTTGTTGTGCTTTGTCACCCCACCTCATTTCCACTTGTCAATAAGGCGTGCGGATCCATAAGGTAAGTGCAACGAAAGAATGAGCATTCGCCGAATAACAAAAAAGCAGCCTTTGCTCTTCGGAAGCACCTTTTTCGTCATGAGAATCATCAGGTAGCTAACATGCTAAGTTGCTAAGATGGAATTTAGACGAACCCCAATAACAGACACGCTGTCACCAGCGTCCTCTCTTGTACTTATTTTTCTCTTAAATCAACTTTTTTTTTTGTGACCGATCTTATCCTCGTTTGTGGGATCCGATTCTGTTCCAGACTCTTCCGGAATCGTAACACATCTCAGCCGCGACATCTTTCTCCTGCGTTTTCTTCACGGGCGGCGATCTGATTGGCACAGTCGTTGGGCAGCATCAAACTCCGTCATTAATGCTCATTGGCATTCTCCCTCTCATAGCCGGGTGCGGTTCTCAGCACCGAGCTTGGGGACTGTAGTTTTGATATGAAGAGACCAGTCCTGATGAGTTTGAAAGTGGTTTTTACTCAGCACCACCAAGAACGTGTTACAGGCTTCCTCGTGTTTGCTAATCAACAACCGAGCTCCCGCGACACCTAGTGGACGGGTGGCATAACAGCGGATTAGAATGGCTAAGTCATTGGGACGTTATACAAAATAAGAAACAGATCTACAGGGACACAATGAAATCGTCTGAGCGTTCTTCACGGATGAAAAAGGGAGAATGGAAGGGTTTTTCCGGTGAGTCGTGACTCTGCGCCGTCTTTCAAATGGGCGGCGCCCCATGTGAGCGGTATATCACGCGGCGTGCGTGCCTATCCAAATTGCACCCGCAGGTGACGTTAGATTCATTGAGGTCTTCGGTCCATCCAAATCGTCTCCTGCTTAACGGTGTTGGGGGAGAGGGGGGGGGGCACACGCAAACGCACCAAGATTTGATTGAATCCGTATCGGTAGGGGACAAACACACACGGCTGATTTCCCCACTGTACCGTGCACGGTGAAGTGCTGCTTTATTTTCGCCTATCGCTCGAGCGGCGTTATGATGCAATGTTGTACGCAACTGGAGAGAGCGCAAAGTATAAATGAAAATGCATATTTCTTCCCAAGTTCTCACAGTTGGACGAGCTCCAGAAAGAGCCACCTGATACACCGCTTGCATCATATTTAAGATTGAAAGTGGCACCCATTGATTGTTCACTGCGGGAGGGGGGGGGGCGGGGTAATTGTGCCTCAAGGAGTACAATTATCCATTCGTCCATCTACATTCCGCTTCTCCTCACAAGGGCTCCTACCCCAGTTGCCTTTGGGCAATAGGCGGGGTAAACCCTCAACTGGTCGCTAGCCAATCGCTGGGCACACGGAGATAAACAACCATTTGCGCTCTCGATCACACTTAAGGACAATTGAGTGTTCCACGAAACTGCCATTCGTGGTTTTGGAATGCGGGAGGAAACCGGAGCACCCGGAGAAAACCCACGCAGGCACGTTGAGAACATGAAAACTCCACACAGGAAGGCCGCAGCCCGGAATCGAACCCAGCGCCACTGTGAGACGGATGTGCCAACCACTGTGCAGGCCATTTTCTCCACCCCCCCGCAAATCTTACAGTAAATATCACATTATTGTTCTCAGTCTGCATCCTCATATTTGATGGATTTAGAAACAAATGACAAAAATCACTTTACGGTGTCTGCGACAATCCTACGATCGAACGATTAATAAGCAGATTTCAATCGAATCAAAAAGCTATTTTCCACAGCGTCCGTTTGGCTTTGCCCCCGAATGAATACATGGACAACGGCGTCATCTAGTGGTGCGAAGTGTCAGTACCACTCATTCTCACTCATCCAGGTCCAAGACTTGACCCATAAGCAAGGTTTTAATGCTTATTTTCACGCTTATTTGATTATTAAAAATGGAGGAATGACAATCAGTGGTTCGGAAGAAAAAAAAACGAGCCTGCTGCATTGGTTTGGGTCAGGAGGGGGCAAAGAGGATTTGCGTGACTGATTTGATTGATTGGACGGCAATTGAACTTAACTCATTCCCTCCCAAAGACGTTTTTCAACGTCTTTTCAGACTTGGCCCAGAATCGGCTGCTACTGAATGAGTTCATTCGGCCTTCTTGTGGTTTTGGTACTTTGCGCGCTATTTTCCCATACAAGGAGCCAAAAGGCCAAAAAAAAAAACATCAATCGACTGCTGCATTGCACTTGTGGGCAGCGATTCAGCGGTTAATTTAAACGATGGTGTCATCCTGGTGTCTGTCACGAACCGTCACTACATTTGCTCTTCTGATCCAGTCAATATTTGTTTGGAGAGGAGGGGAAACTTTTTAGGATAAAACAATCAATTGAAAAACAACAATAACACAAAACGTCACCGTTATTAACTTCAAAACGTACTTTCGTCTATATTTTTATATATCTATATACACGCACGCACGCGCAACCGTGATTTTTTTCCACGGTGGAATATCAACCCGGAAACTGTAATTGCACCTACTGGCCACTGTGGATCCAAAGCGCTAAATATTCCTCGAGTCGTCAAGCAGCAGCGGCGAGCAAAAAAAAAATGGCGTTGAGAGCAGCTTTGAGGACT
The DNA here is from genome assembly GCF_025434085.1 of Hippocampus zosterae. NCBI lineage: Eukaryota > Metazoa > Chordata > Actinopteri > Syngnathiformes > Syngnathidae > Hippocampus > Hippocampus zosterae. The sequence continues at coordinate 741,205 of NC_067467.1, forward strand.
AAGTGTGCTTTATCAGGTTTGTTGCGCATATATGGCGACACTCGGCAGACAGCACATTGTATTTTAGTTCTCAACCGAAGACCGCCTTAACGCGGAAGTGCCCTTCGTCCGGTTGTGCCGTTAGCCGTCGCGCAGAATGCGGAGCAAGGGTCACAGAGGGGCTCGTCCTAGATGCACTCGAACGATAGCCTCATTGTTATTATCGGTCAACTCTTTTCATAATGTACGTTTAGATTTGAACTCACTTTTCGCGGGCCTCGTCTCCTGTCATGTGTCACTTCCGCATTTTAAACAGAGTGGATTTCGAAATGTCTCCGTAGGTGGTTTCTTTCTTTCCCAGGCGTCCTCCAGCAGCAGACATGGCAGAGTGTGTGCATCGACCGTGCTTGCCGCCCAGCAAAGAAGCAACTCCACATCGTCAAAGATTTCTGTGGATTTTGACCAGAGTACAGGTGATTTTGCGAGACTGCTTCAAGTGTGGCCAAGGTCATGTTGAAGGTTTTTATGACTGTTCGTAATACTCAACCAAAACACAACCATTGAAGTCTGAATTTAAAAAATCAAAATCCAAATAGCGCGCCAGTGATCAAGTGTCACAACACGATGAATTGCCAATCTCCAATTTGTCCTGAGGTCTTTTTTTTTCTTTCTTTAATGACTGACTTTCTTTTTGTATGTGTATCTGATGTCTTATGTAGGCGTGGCTGTGATGCATATGAAGAGTCCACCGGTCAATAGCCTCAGTTTGGATTTCCTCACCGAGTTTTGCATCAGCTTGGAAAAGCTTGAGATGGACAAGAGCTGCCGAGGCCTCATCATCACCTCTGTATGAAACTTCTTGCAACTCATTTCGTTTTCCCAATTCACAAAAAACGAGGCGCGGCTGTTTAATTTGTTCAATTAGCTCCCGTCTTGTCGTCCCGTTGACAGTCCTGCTTTTTTTTGCCATCTAGAGTCTGCCCAAGGTGTTCTCGGCAGGGCTGGACATCTTGGAGATGTACGGCAAGAGTCCAGAAAGCTGCGGGGAGTTCTGGAAAGCCGTTCAGGAGATGTGGCTGAAACTCTACAGCTCCAACATGGTCACCGTAGCCGCAATCAATGTAAAGTGGTTGGAAAAAAGACCTTGAGTGGGAGCAAAATTATAAAAATAAAAAAACACAAACCTAACGGTAGTTTTCCCCACTTCCACAGGGCTCCAGTCCTGCAGGTGGCTGTCTCATGTCTTTGACGTGCGACTACAGAATAATGGTGGACAACCCACGGTACAGCATCGGCCTTAATGAGACTCAGCTCGGCATCGTTGCCCCTTTTTGGTAATACTTTACGGCCGTCGCAACACGGCGGGCAAATTTGGGACCTGATGATCGGGGGTGACGCGTAGCTCTCTCTTTTGGTGGCAGGTTTAAGGACACCATGGCTAATACAGTGGGCCACCGCGTCACCGAGATGGCTCTGGCTCTGGGGATGCTCTACAGCCCGGCGGAGGCTCTGAACATCGGCTTGGTGGACCAGATAGTACCAGAAGACAAGCTCATGAGCACAGCCGAGCAGACGATGGCCAAGTGGTTGGCCATTCCAGGTGTGTGATAGCGGGAGAATAAAACATTCCGACATACCTGACCTGAGCCAGCCATCTTTGTTTGGCAGCCCACGCCAGACAGCTCACCAAATCCATGATGAGGAAGCCCACCGTCGACAGGTTGACGTCCAAAAGAGAGGCCGATGTCCAAAACTTTGTGAGTTTCATCACCAAGGATGCCATCCAGAATTCACTCCGCGTGTATCTGGAGATGCTCAAAAGGAAGAAGGCTTAACGGGAGGATGTCGGACGCGAAGGCCTGTGATCCGAAGTCATCGCACAACGACTTGACCGAGCGAACAATAGCTACGCTCATACGAACGCGTCATTGTCCGGCACCGCCGCTTTACGATATGAAGAAACTGTACTTATTTTCTGAAGTGGAGGTGGCGGGCGGGGGCGGGGGGGGGGGGGCATGTCGGGATATTGAAGGCTTGTTCACATTTCCATGCGATATAATGTCATAAATGAGTTCAATTTGTTAGATAGGATGAACAAATGAAGCTAGCTGACCTACACCTCTGTTTTCAATTGTCTCTGATTTGTACTTGGAATGTACTTTTAATGTTTAAAATCCACTTTTTTTTGAGAGGGGGCGGGGGTGGGAGCGGTTGCTGCCTTAAAGTGTATTAATGCCGCTGGAGCTGTATGGCGGATTGGGAAATGCTTCACAAAAATACTTAGTTACAAAGATGCAGTGGACATTGTCATTAAATTAAACAGTAAGATTATTATGTTTGTTTCGTTCATAAAAGATTAAACGCGTTGAAAAAAAAAGATTCTGAAACACAGTGAGCGTCGTTGTATTGTGACGATAGTAGCGATACATTAAATGGCCAGTAGGTGGAAGTAGCAAAAAGCCCGGCATCGGGGAAAACGTGACGTCACTGCGCGGCAACAGTCAACAGGAAAAAAAAACATCCGGTCGCGAGCTTTGACCAGGGTGGCTTGGTTTAGCTTCGCTCTCGCATCGATGACCGTAATGAGAATCAAGAGTGGACGTGTGTTCTGTCATGCTGCATCCAAAGTAGGGAGCCGCCCGGTTTACAACCAAACAATATAAACCCTCCTTGACTTTCCTTCGGCGTGAGAGTTGAAAGAAGGTAGGAACACGTTAGCTTAGCCAAAAGATTAGCTTAGCTGCCTTTAGCTGACGTGATGTAGCGGCAAACTGTTTCATCCCACCACACTCCGATCTTTCTAACGTATTTACCATTTTTATTGTTTCTATTGAACGACTGAAGCTTAGAAACCTGCGGCGCTTTCCTAAATTGTGCAGACCTTTTAACCCAAATGGTGAAATCGGTGTTACTACCCGAAGCTGTGTGGCGAAGTTGTGCAGACATTTTCACAACGGTTCGCGTCAGGTGGAATCATGCGTGATTTTGCAAAACCTATATGACGAAAATTACAATGACAAGCTCGAAATCCCGACATTGGGCACTCTCGTTTTTTTTTGTCCTCTGTTTGACATCCATTTGTCATCACCAGCATTCTCCCCGCGTGCCACATCAATTCTCGACTTCCTGACATTGTTCTTGCTGTCAGCTGCTCTTTAGTTCCCGTTCTGTTGAAAGACCAACTTGAGGATGAAGATACAGAACATATCTTTGGTTCTGTACTTGGTAATTGACGATATGTAGTCTCTACTTCCTGTTGATCAGAAGAAGTGCAATGCATTTTGGATATTAAGGACACATTAAATATCGCAATAGTATATCTGTCGCTATTTTCAACACGCATAATTTTCCAGAATCGTGCCGTCGTTCATTTTTGAGCGGCAACAATGACTCATTCGGTCTCTCTAGTTGTTTTTTTTCCCACTGCAGGTGTGAATGAGTGACGTGGTGCCTCCCACAGCTCTCAGTGAAGTCCAGCTGCGGTTCCTGTGCCACGATGACATAGACAGCGTGAAACTGCTCTGCGGTGACTGGTTTCCAATCGAGTAAGAGTTAACTTTATGGAGAGAACATTTAGCTACAATGAGCCCATTTGGACGTTTCATGTTCACATCTTCCAAGTTTTCGGGGCTGGATCGCTGAATAACGACTTGTTTTGACCTGTGACGCAACCCCAGGTACCCAGACTCATGGTACCAGGACATCACCTCCAACAAGAAGTTCTTTTCTCTCGCCGCCACCTTCAGAGGAGGCATTGTGGGAATGATTGTGGCAGAGATCAAAGGTCGGACCAAAGTACATAAAGAGGTAAGCCGTTTTGTACCAGCGTACACCAGTAATTCATACGCCAATGTCAATTTGTGTTTTTTGCATGCATGTGTATGTCAGGACGGAGATGTTCTTGCATCCAGTTTCCCCGTGGACACACAGGTAGCCTACATCCTCAGCCTAGGAGTGGTTAAAGAGTTCAGAAAACACGGCATAGGTAAGTGACTTAACAAGAATGCCAAACATTGACCGGCATGGGTCACCATGACCACCACGAAATCCTAAACTGAATCCAAATCTAAAAAAAGCTGATGTGTTTCGACACCGCTTGATCCTTCTCCACCCGTGTCTCCATTCAGGCTCCTTACTGCTGGACAGTCTGAAGGAGCACATTTCCACAACAGCCCAGGACCACTGCAAGGCCATCTATCTGCATGTTCTCACCACCAACAACACTGCCATACACTTCTACGAGAACAGGGACTTCAAGCAACACCACTACCTGCCCTACTACTACTCCATACACGGCGTCTTGAAAGATGGATTCACGTATGTGCTCTACATCAATGGGGGTCATCCACCTTGGACAATATTATATCCTTTTGCTGAAATGTTTTATTTTTTTGCGAGCTAAATAAGAGCCTGTGGAATTGATGTGAAATTCCATGCCCATCTTTCCATGTACTAAGTGTCATTGTTTCCTACATCCACCAGATGGCGGAATTTCACCGTCATGCTTCGTATCATGAAAAACGGAGCATCTGAAAGCACTTTCGTCACAGTTAGGCGCAAAGAATCGAGAATGCGATTTAAAAAATACCTCGAAAGAGTCTCTTTTTGTATTTTGCGTCCCTGGCTACCCTCGTGAGGACAAGCACATTAGAAAACGGTCTCTCTCTCTCTTCATATATACATATTTCTTTAACCTGGCATTCCACCGATTATATCCAGCACATTGGTTCAACCCTAGCCAACCTGAGCCCCTGCTCCATCCCACAGAGGTTGTATCGACAGGCCCAGTCCCTGCTGCGATCTCTGCTACCATGGTCCAACATCGCCTCCAAGACTGGCATACAATACGGCCGAACAATGTGACTCCACATTGCAGGTGTCGACTTCATTGCACATGACCGTTCTATTTCTCGTCTCTCAGCTTCTAATGTTTTCCATCCCCTTTTTTTCCCCCCGCTCTCCAGGAAGTGTTCCGTTTCCCACCAGTCTTCCCGAATGCAGTTCGTATATTCCCACCCCTCGGCATGCCGCGTCGGACACACATTCTGGGTTCACCCGGAATCGATGCACGTTTGACGCACAAGATCTCGACCCGTCGCTCTGCATGGTGGTTGCGCTGCATTGTTATCAAACATGCAATGTCGTGTTTACACTGACAGCACGGAGCAGTTAGCAGTTAGCCATCAGTTATTCTAATCTGTTACAACTATTCCATTCCACAATTGCGATAGTTGCGCGTTTTTAGTCTTATCATACCAAAACTGAGCCGTGTCAGACACAAGTCTGAACCGCGGTGTCAGAGTTGAAGTCCGATTTGGTGCGGAAGGGATTTTTAGCCCCGCTGCATTGGATTAGTCCAGTGATTCCGACCCGACCGATATACTTTGGCCCCGCCTCGCCCATTTCATTCACGTGTATGGCTACTATTGGTATATTATATATACTAAGTTAATAGATTTCATATACAGTGTGTCTTATATTGCTGCTGCCCGTTTTTTTCAATAAGCACCCTTTTCTCTTTTTGACTAGATAGAATTTGAGTCCATATCAAACTGCGACATCGGGACCCGAGAGAACACATCTCATTGGACTGTGACTCGAGCAATGCTTTTTAAGGCTGGTCGTGTAGAATAGAGCGAGTAATTTATTTGGGAACAATGAAACGCAATGCGGATCGGCAATTATTTTAGTATCGCTGGCGTGTTACATGACGTTCCCTTTTTGAAAACGGATGAAAATGACTTTGTTTGTGCAATAACCGATTGTACTGTAATGTATTTGTGACATCAGCGCCGACCCCTAGACGGACACATTTCAGCTTATTACGACAGTCGGAACCCGCTGCAACAAAATGTTTACAGGCATTTCGCATCAAGCGAACCCATTTTAAAAGTCTTACATTGCGATGAAGTTAGCTTCAATAGCTACTCGTGTAGTATCATCCGTACAAGAAGGGCACCGTTGCTCAGGTCCTCATTTTAAAGGTTTGAAAAGAACTGGATGCAGTCTTGTCGCTTCCCTGTCTGTGAAGTTGCTGCTAATGTAAATGAATGACCACTCGTTTGTCACGTTTTAAATGATGATTCAGATTTGATTTCAACATCTGCTTGATATCTAATTGTATGCAGTACTTAATGCTCCCAAAATAGAAATATTTGTTCCATCTGTGTGCGTGCATCTGTTTCACGGTCATGAATTGGCGCGTATAAAGTGCCAAATCTTGGTCTACATACGTTCAAGCAGACCTTTTTTTTTTTGTTACACTGTAGTTTTTCCACTTTGGTTGCGTTTTGTCACACATTATACGTAACAGTGGCTGTGAAATGTGTTATTCAAAGGTGTGAATTTCCAAAAGAATATTTCAGACAGTTTGTATGCAATAAAATTTCTTTGGATTGTAACAACTATTTGTGTGCGTGTGTGTTTGCTTAACAGCACTAATTAGAGCAGCACTCCCTTTCAACAGACCTGGTTGGTTGGCACTTTCACACTTGTACGTTAGCAACCGCGTATTACGTTCATTTTCCTTACCACTAGGGGGCAGTGTTGCATTGTAACACGCAAAACACCGATTAAAAAAAAACGTTTTTCTTTTCTATCAAACTTTATTCATATCGCACTTGTTATACTATTGTCATCGCTCAACTTTCAAAATCTAGGTCCAGAATGGCACAGTTAAGTAATTTCTACTGCTTTCCATTTGTTTATTGTTTTATAAATGATATTTGCCCCATGTACAGCACTGGTTGTTGGTTGTTTTAAACTGCTCTATAAATAGAATTGAGTACACGATCAGCGATTCATATATAAAATGTATAAATTATATTATATAAAAATAATAATTCACACCCACGGTTTCCAAATAGTTTTTGCCTATTTGTGGAAGGAACGCTTATACCTGTAGTTACGGTAACGTGTTATTGACTGACGTCACTGTGCGAGCAGCCCAGCCCAGCGTGAAGAGGGACCGTCAGCGCTGCAAGAAGTTCCTGGACGAATCCAACCTCACAATCTGGGCGACACGGAACTGACAGAACCTGCTCGACAGAATTTCGCCAAAACACCGCCGAGAACTTGCTTTGCTTTGACTCTTGAAGCTTTTTTTCGGTGCCACGTGAAAGGAGACGGTGAGTGCGAGGCACCATGCAACGCAACTGTTTACTGAACACTTTTTTTTTTCTCCATTGACATTTTAAGCAGGCGCTACTTGTTTTCCACGACGTGTTGCGTTTTCCTGCTGCCTTGTTTACTTGAGCGTCTTCCAGCGTTTGTGAGGGGGCATTTACGGTTTCTTGAAAATACACCACTCCCTTCGAGTTACCTCTGGAGATGTTACCAGTCCACCAGCAGCTCATTTTTGCTTTTTTTATGTGCGCGTTGTTGTTGGAACTTCTCCTTGTCAAATACAAAGGGGACTTCAACATTATGCAAATAGCAGCTCCTTCATTAAGTACCCGCACAATCGAACAAAATCCGACGAAAAACAGCCACTTGACAATCACACTGCTAAATTGTTCAGAGCTGTGTTTGCCGATCTTAACTGAGCCATGGCACATTTTAGAAAAAAAAAATCGACAAAAAATTCACACCACACCAACGGTTAGTTGTGTACCTTCCATGTAGCAGAAGAGGTCCGCCTCTCACCCCAAATTCCGAAAATGCTGACGACAGTCAATATGTGTGGTTCATGAAAAACGGAGATAAGTATGGAAAGAAAGAAAATATTGGAAGTGAAATGAAAAAAAAAAATCAGACTATGCAGATTTGCCAGTGCCAAACTGCGAATATGCATAAACTGGAGTTTTAAGTTGTAATACCAACATTCACCACTAGATGAATGCACATCACCGTCCATTGTGTGTAGAGTAAATATCGTCCGGTACCGTAATGCATTGATATGATGATCATAGTTGAAGCATGTTGATGTTTGAAACATCAAACATAAGATGATGGCGTGGGCAAGGGGGCGTGTTGGGGGTTTATAGCTTTGTCCCAACTGTAAAAGTCACGCGGCTGACGGCGACGGGTTGAAGTGCATCAACGAGCCAAATGGCTGCAGGTTGTTAAATAAGTGGCATTCCTTTCTGATTTACGGCTACTGTTCGGTGCTTTTTTTTGTTTTTTTTCCTTTTGGCATTGGAGAACAAGCCAATTACTGTGCTACTCTTACACTACTCCATCTTTTCTAAGTTCAAATTTATTTCTTGACTGTATTCACCAGCAGGTCGGATCGTGGTTATTGTGCCGCTTTCAAGGTTTAATCTCCCGGCCAATCAAACGCGACGACGCGCCACCGGGGTGTGAATTTCAGTTTGCCTTCACTGAGGCGATGTGGCGCGCTGACGCACGTCGAGGATGAATCATCCCTGCTGCGGGATCAGGACCCCCTCTCCTGCGGTTGCGTCAACGGCGTCCCATTTGGCCTTCAATGTGCACACGCACACCCACGCGTGCTTTCAAGCCCACAAAGAGCGCAATATAATAGGCGGCTTTTTTTTTTGTGCGAGGTCGACGCTCTCTTCCCCAACGGCTCGGCGCTGGCTGCTATGGCGGCTAAGAATTAGCTTCTGTCACATGCCAATGCATTCAGGTTCTCAAAATACCTGCCTGGAGCTTATCGCAAACTCGGAGCGCTTCATGTTATGCAACCAGAGCTGACCCGAAATGAGCGCTCCGGCAAATGCATCGTATTATTTTGTGCGCCCGAATATTTAGAAAAATACTGATCTTTGACTTATTTGTCGCAAGATATCGTGATGCTTTAATTGGCTGTATCAATATTTGCAATATAGATTGGATCCAGCCCTCACTCGTTCATTTTATATTCCCTTCTCCAAAAAAAAAAAAAAAAAATCCCCCCCCCCCCCCCCCCCCCCAATTGATTTGTGTGTGCATCTAATATTGTAATAATCATCTGGGCCTTTGGAGCATGCCGCCATTTGAAGTCTCATCGCTTGCCTTGATGATGATGATGACTTTGGCACAACCGCAGAGCTTTTGTGGTCTGCGAGTAAAGCCCCCCCCCCCCCCGGGCAGGATGGGAGGCGACCGGACGTCCTGCCGCGCCAAAGAGGATGCTTGCGTTCAAACAATTCAAGGATCTCACCTTAGAACAAAAAAAAACAACAACAAAAAAAACTCATCTTATTGTCTCTGTGGATTACGAGCGCTTGTTTGGTGTTTGAAAGTGTGCGTGCGTGTGTGTGTGTGTGTGTGTTCACTCGCCTCATTGGGCTGGTATTTGCTGTATCAGCAGGGTCTCTGGTTAGAACTAGCAGGGAATCATTTGGGAAAATTCCACAAGGCTCAGGTGTGTGTGTGTATGTGTGTGTGCGTGTGTGTGTGTGTGTGTGTGTGTGAGAACTTCGGTGGCAATTGTGTTTGATTGGATTGTGTGTCGATATTGAGCTAGCAAGTAGTTGGTTAGTAGGCCAACAGAGTAGATCCTGCTCTGCCCCTTAACAGCGTGCGGGGTGTGTTCTTTGTCGTCCGTCACCTTCTAATATTCACCCCCCCCCCCCCCACCACCACCACCACCACTACCCCCTTTCTGGCCTCCTCAAGACACTATCTTGTGAGTCCAGATTGATCGCATGACGCATTTTCTTCTCCACTCAGGGTATTTCCATTCCGTTGAAGGTTTCGCCCGCCCGCCATGTCCTCTCAGGAACTATCAACAACCCCACCGTTGAACTCTGGAGGATTACCAACCACCGGGGCAAAAGGTCCAACTATGTGCTATGAAAGGAAAAAAAAAATGAAAGGCCATTTTCTCTTGCTAGGCCATTTTCTCTTGCTGTCGTACTATTAGGATGGGATTGTGAGTACTGTGTTATGATGCAACGCTTTCTCCCCCCCCCCCCTTCCAATCTTCCAATCAGAGTCCCTGAGGCCTCCGGCGTGCAAATACAGAGATCGCTCCCCTTCGCCCATACGAGGCTTCAATATCCCCAGCCCCATGCCCACTCGCAGGAACAGGACCTGCTCAGCGTGAGAGCGCACACACACACATCATTTGCTAAGACCTGACTGATTTTTTTTTTGGGGGGGGCAGAATATTCAGATAACCTATTTATTACCCGATGAATAAAATAGCCTTTGTTGGTCCCAGAGCATGTACTACAGTAAAGTTATTATAATTTATAGTTATTATTAAGCTATTATAAGCTAAACCAGGGGCGCCCAATTTATCGATCGCAATCGACCGGTACCTCGCGGACTGATCCCGAGTTGATCATGACGGGTGTGTAGAGGGAACTGGAAAAAAAAATGTGCGTCTATGTGTGTGTGTGTTGTTAGCATTACGTTTTTGTGTTAGCATCCGATCAGTTCCACTTTCACAAAAAAAAAGTATTTAAAAAAACGCTACACGAACGTAGGATAGTTTAGTACGTAACATGCTGCAAAAGTATCTGTTTAACTTACCCAATATTTTTGGTGAATTATTATTATTTTTTTTGGTTGAACGAATCCCTCCATCTGCTATTGAGCAACGAACGAAAACTGCTAAACAGCTAAAAAAAAGGAAACCCAGTGAAGCAAAGTTGTAATTGTGCTTTAAAAAAAAATAAAAAATCGAATCTGTCGTTTTTTGGGGGGGGGGGGTTTCCCGTCACGTGACAGGAATCGTTTTTGGAACGTTATCGTAACGCGCATCAGAACGCGTAGTGACTGGAACAAGCTGTGGCGGAAAGTAACCAAGTTGACTCAACTTGCGCCATACTTGGAAAAAAAAAACAGTCATCTTATTGCAGATAACGACGCGGCGTAGTAAAAAAACATTCAGGGAGCGTTCGAGTGAACTGCGGCTGTCATCTCGATTGATTGAAATTAATTGTCAGTTGTCAAAATGTATGTCGTCCGTAAATTACAACAACAAAACGTCCGTGTCACTCTTTACGCTTGTCCAGAAGTACTTGAAGCTGTTTTTCTACGTTAATCTGTTCGTACTCCGACTTGAGTTCAGAATTTCGGTTACTTTTTGCCACCGACGCTAACAAATGTGTCCATTTTCTGATGCTGCCCAAATTGAACGTTCCTCATTTTTTTCCCATACAGGACAGCTCGCGCATCAGAGGGTCCGGTCTTTGCTGGTGTCTGCAAATGGTTTTCCCGCTCCAAAGGCCACGGCTTCATCACACCCGCCGACGGGGGCAGCGAAATCTTTGTCCACATTTCAGAGTGAGAGCTTACGTTTGTGCCGCCATGTTGATTTTTATTTATTGATTTACTTATTTTTGCGCTAATTGTTTTTTTTTTTTTCGTTTTAAGTCAGCGCTCGCGTGCATGGAGGGTTAATAATATGTATTTATTTTTTTGTAAAAGGTTTTAACGTGGTCCACATACTGCAGATGGTTGTGGAATGTAGCCGTATTATGCAATAAAGCGGCATTCTTTATCTACACAGTATCTACTTTCAAAGGCATCAGTCAACACTACCCCCCCACCCCTCCAAGTTGTGAATCGGCCACGCTTTGCTAAACTGCGCCTCAATCGAAATGCGTTTCAGCATCGAGGGCGAGTACGTGCCAGTGGAAGGCGACGAGGTGATCTACAAGGTGTGCGCCGCCCCTCCAAAATTCGAGAAGGTCCAAGCGGTGGAGGTGACCATCACCCACCTCAAGCCAGGAACCAAACACGAGACCTGGACTGGAAACGTCGTGGACAGCTGAAGGCTGCGTCAACGAGTACCGGATGACGGCGTTAAGAGGCTGAAGCGCAATTAGTGTCAATTACAAGGGAATTATTGCTCTCCTCTCTTTGAAAGGTCGTCTTTTACCCGCAGGCAAATGGACGACTGTATTGCGCTCGGAAACAAAAACGTTGGTTTTGACGGGTATATGAATAAGAGTTGCAGGGGTCAAAAGGCTTCAACTATTTCATGTCACACTTCTATTTTGGACACTGGGGGAAGTGTTACCTCGCGCTTCATTATTTGATTGCAGTTGATCAAGTTTTCCAAGGTTCATTAAAAGTCACAACTGAAATCTCGTGGCAATCAATTTTGTATTCAGATCAGAATTTCTGGTCCGGAGCCACAAGTTTTTTTTTTGTTTTTTTTTTTTTTAACCAGGTCAACACTGTGCCCTATTTCTGCCATCAGAACATAAACTACTTCTTGTGCCTATGATACATTGCTTGTATTTGATCATATGTGCTTGGATATATTGAGTCTATTAAAGAGTTGTCAGCATCTAAGTGAGCGTTGCCTTTTCAATAATCCGACCCTCAACCTCCAAAGTCGAACGGCGCAAAGGATTACAATTTGGCGTTCAACCAATAATTGATCGCACGACTTGGAATTTCAACCGGCAGGCATTACAATCATTCGTTGCTTTCATTTTGATTCGGCAGCAGAAAGCTACCGGTGATCACAAACCGGAAGTGATGCTAAGCACAAAAACAGAAACTCGTTGTAAAATAAGACAACTCACGACTGCTCGGTGCAATAGAAGCAAGTAAATCAAATCAAAGAAACATTTCAAAGTACATGTGAAATGGCATGAAGCTGCAGGTTTAATGGCCAATGACGGTCATTAACATGAATTTGTTTTCCATGACCGACTATTTTGCATATTCGTCACTTAAACTGTGAAGTAGCCAGAAAGCGAAGATACCCAAGCACAACAATGCCGCTGTAAGTAAATTCAAACGTCTCTGTTTCAAAGCAGACATTGTTTTTTTGTCAAATCACCAGCGTAAACGCTGCCATCATCGTCTGTCCATATTTAGTTCGCACTCTTGGCGCAGCGGTGCTTACGTTCTCTTGTCCAAAAGTTCATTACGTGTAATTGCATTTTTTTTTTTGTTCTTGTTGTTGAATATCACTGCTAACCACTTGACTTGGCTGCCCTTCATTAACAACGTAAAATGGTCGCGGGACTACACTACGCCGAATGTGCTTTGTTCCCTGAAAATGCGTCGTTACGTCGCCTGCGTAGTTTCGCCACCAGTGGGCGCCAAACTTCAGTAATCGGGTAAAGTGACAGGCCATGCAGGGATTTGCTCGTTCATCACCATTAGCTCCATTTGAACAATAAATGGCAAACTTAAAGTCCAGATTTCCTTTTTGCGACAATATCTACTGATGAGAAGTCATATTTGGAGTTGGCCACCAGGGGGAGGGGGAATTACAACGGGTATACAGGAAATAGAAAAATATGGTCGAGTGTAAAGGAATGGAATACTGGACAATAAAGAAGGAAGACGACTGCGTAGAGGAGGGTAAAAAAAAAGAAAGAGAAGGGCGAGAAGATGAGCGCGGGATGGAGGTAAACAGATGACGGGAGGGGGAGGAAGAGGAGGAGGAGGAGGAGCAGAAAGCCGCCACTCGGTCTGTTTCGCCAGCAGGACGCAGCGGCAGCGGCGGCGGCGGGAGCGGCACAAAACGTACGATGGACTGCAATCGACCGAACACAAGCGGATGTTAAGGTATGGCTAACCGAGCGAGGCTTGTCGGACGGTTTCGGGCTTCGTCGTCGTGCGCTTTGTGCCTCTCGGCGAGGTCGAAAGGAAGGAAGGAAGCGACGCGGCTCTGCAGACACCCAGCGGGGCCTGGCTCTCCTAAGCCCGCCTCCGGGTCCTAAACCGGTGCCGGTCACACGTTATTACACGGCCACCGTTTATGTCACGATAACATGCGCACACACAACCCGCAGGTGCTTTTGTCTTCTTTGGTTTCTCTTTGCACCGCAATTTAGGAAGCTCCATTCTTATATTGACTCGTCGGCCGTGGCTGCGTTCAACAATAAATGCGGCGGAGGCGCATTTTAATGGACCCAAACCACAATGCAAACGCGTCGCGGTGTTTTTATTGGCTATTATTTGAAACTGTACGACAGACGGCGGAGTATCTCCAAGTCGCCTGGTGGTCACCGATATGTTTTCAGCGGAAAAACAAAGCCCGAGATGAATATTAGGGTTGGCGACGACGGAAGTTGGCAGTGAGCGGCGTCCGTGCCAACACGGCCAGACGATCGGTGCGCGTCTGCCAGAGGGAAGAAGCTCTTTAGCACAAGGCCATCGGGGCCCGATGGTTTTTCCTCCACTTGTGCGGGGAATGCGAATAGATGGGAGGCATTGTGTTGCCAATGCCATAATGTGTCCTCTGTTCACTGTGGTCACGGTCATGCCTGCGCCGGCAGCAGAAGAGGGGGGAAAAAATAGAGCAGGAACGAGCATCTGCGGCACACTGGGCTCGTTTTGCTTTTCGTCGCTGTACAGTGGACTTGACACCCATTATAACGCTCACCCTTAATTGTACACACCCGGGTTGGAAGAAGCCAGCGCGAGAGGTGGCTAAAGTACTCGTCGACTGCGCTGAAGTAGCAGCGCCGATACTCGGGTTGTCGTTGATGCCGCTTTGGGCTTGTCCCGTCGGGCTAAAAACTAAACAACCGCAGTCTTTTGACATCAGTGAAAAGAGACTGAAAAGCAAATTTAAACAATTTTGAAGCCCCGATGTGAAGACCATCGGCGCAATGCTGTGGTTTCTTTTACAGTTGGCACCTCAAACATAATCCGAGCGCATTTTCATTTTAAATGGGAAAAAAAATATATTCTCATCAATGAATGTATGAATTAATTCAGTTATTGCGTGGGTTTTCTCCGGGTATTCCGCCTTCCTCCCCACATTACAAAAACATGCATGGAAGTGACACTATTTGGGTGCAGACTGACGTAGCTATGGAGAAGTGGACTGGCGCTATTTCTCCGTCACACTTTCGATACAAAAATTGCGCAAGAGACAGACGTGTCGCCGAATCACCGGTTCTTATTTCTTATTCTCTTGAGAGCGACTCTGCTCACCAAATGCTGGACATTTTACAACATGGCGTTGATGCCGCTTTCATTCCGTCTTGGATCTTGACCGACTGACCTCAAACCAAAAAGCGGTTGATAGACGGTAGTTGTTTTTGGGAGCGATGAACGACACGGAAAATGTAGCTGACGGCAGCTCCTTTCCGTGTGCCCGCTAAAGTACACACGTGATCTCTGTATGAGAAGCCGCTGGTTTGTCACGGCAGGATCACAAGATGACTTTTGATTGCAACGTGTCCCCATGTGAATATCTGGAGCCCCAAGGTCAGGGGTGGGCCATTCTTTTTTTTTTTTGCCCCGGGGGGGCCAAAGGAGAAGCAGAAAATATTGAGCAGAGCGGACTAAAAGTTTGAAATCTACTCCGGTTATCGATTTCATTTTGACATTGAAATAAATGAGTTTACAGAACCTGATTGCGTATGTGGTGCTGTTTGATAATGACAGCGGTTGTTTTATTTTTAAAAAAAACGATTTATTCAGTGAAATTACGCAACACTATTGTAATTGTGCAACATCTGTCACTTTTTTAGTAACATGAACTTTCTGATTTTCACTTTCCATTAAGATGCCACAATGCCTGCGTATGTCAGTCATAATGTAACATAACTCACAACATTTTTAGTGCCAAACAAAGCAGAAAAAACAATCCAAGTCAGCATGTTTCAATCAAATGTTTTGGTTTTTCTTGCTCAGTGAGATCAAGCTTGCCCCCTGTTGAGCTTCGACAAGTGCATCATAGCAACTTGAATGTTTGAGGTGGACATGCGAAGCACACAGAACAGATGCCCGTCAGGAAAAGAGACGGTCCGTACCTGGATTTGTTGAACTTCTTTTGTTGCTCCGGACATCTTGGCGCTCCAGAGTCCACACCAAGCACTCTTGAACGAATTCCCCATTCCGAAAATGGCTTTGTATTCTTGGCGATGTCGTGGGCTATCGCATAGCCGGTCCTGGTTGATGGTTCCCGCGCTGCGTGTTGTTTGGTAAAATCGCCATGTTGTTTTTCTAGCGTCGCTAGAGCAAATCTTAAAAATATGTGCGCTCTCCCGGCCTCAGTCGAATGTTTGGGTTTCCCCCCTCATGCTTCGTTTCGTTGTGCCGACTCGCGTCGGCGTCCTTCAACAGGGCGACCGGCTTGCCACAAACTAAACACACGGGTTTAACCAGGCCGCATTTTCTTGAAACCACGGCATTCACAGCGTCCACTGTTTTTTTTTTTGGGGGGGGGGGGGGCATGGGCGAACATTTTGAACATTTTGAAGATTTACCATTACCGTGACTTGTTGTTAATCAAGCAGATTCTGCCAGAGCACCTGTGCGTCGATGACGTACGCAGCCCGCTAGTCGGTTTCAAAATAAAACGCCTGATGCTTTAGTCCACGCACTATGCAAAAAGTAGGGTTTTATTTTCTTAATTCCAAGCAAAAGTTTCACTGGCCACTAAGAGAATTTTCTCAGTAAGAGCCGAGCCGCGACCCAACACGCATTGCGAAAAATGTTGAAGCTTTTATTTTCTTAAGTCCAAGCAGTACTTCGCGGGCCAGTCCGAGCCGGGCCGCGGGCCAAATGGCCGTAAAACTTCCGGGTCTGGCCGCACTGATGAGGACGTCCTGTTGACTTTAAACCACTTCCATTTCATTTGTTGTTTGAACACATTCAAAGTGAACCAAACATTCGTTGCCTCATCTAATAATCATTGTTTTGCAACAATGACACATTTCATCACTTTGGCATTGACTCGCTTGACTGTGGCGCGTTTTAAAGACTCTCTATCGCATTGTGCAGATATCCCCAAATGATGCCCAGATTAGCAGCATTCGCTTCTGGTTGGTGGCACAAACTGTACTTGGTCGCTAATTGAGGGACTGGAGGTTGGGATGCATTTGTTTGGCCGCGCATGCACCACATCTGCAGACCAGCATACTAATTGACATTTTTTTGTATGAAGTTTACTGTCGTGAAGTGTGAGAGGCTGGCAACCAGTTTCCAGGTTGGACCCTGCTTCTTGCGCCATCATCTGGCATAGGCTCCAGCTGGCCCGTGACCCGAATGAGGACAAGCAGTTACAGAAAATGAATAGACAAACGCGGTTGTAGACAATCAAGCGCAATGTTTTTATTGTCTTTCTTAACCGTCGCTCATTTTCATGACACAGGATCACCCCTTTAAAATCAGACTAAATTCTGGGACGCTAAAGTACCGGTTTGCCTTTTTAAAAAATATTATATACAGTATATAATATATGAAATGGTCTATGGGCATTTCATGAACCACAGCAAACCAGGAAATGAGATTTTGTATTTCAGGCGTTTTGTGAATTTGCATTAAAAACTAAAATGTAATCCTGCATTCAATAGAAATATGATACACGTTTACATAAATGTAACCTACTGCGATTATATTGAAAAACAAATGCACATTGGCTATTCGTTTGAGATGCCTACCTGATGTGAGCAGACAATCATTCCCTGCATTGAAAAACTGGGTTGAAATGGCAATGAGACTTTTTATTTTGAAGGATTTTGTGTATTTGTCGTGAAATTTCACCTATTTTACCGTTCCCCTATTTTACACAACCTTTTAATCAAGGATGAATTTGGTTTGATGTTTTTATGACATCATCAATGTATTACTATCGAGAGCGATGTGATTTTTTTTTTTGTTTTTAAATCTTCATGATATTGTTGACGTCATTGCTGGGTTGGTCACCCAAATTGGAAGGGATAACATTTAGGAGAAATTTGTATTCCTGTAGACAACTAGGAATTGAAAAGTTTTGGAAATGGTTTCAGTTTTTTGGGGGGGCGGTTGTCTGTGCATCTGTTAGGAAAATGTAACGGGAGTAACCAGACTTGATCCGAATAAGCGGGGCCCATTGAAAAGCAAACCTATCGAGCGGTGGTAACAAATATCAAAACACTGAAATCAGAAAAAAAATGAAATGATGGCGACATACGCTGACGGAAGCCATGCGCACTGTCGTTCTTTCAACTTTCTCTTCTCTTTTCGTCTCACAGCTCATGTTGCCCAGACATGCTGCCAGCCTCGTCGCCATTAACCTGCTCTTCACCGGGGGACATTTAAATTACCAAACATGATGAAGACGGAAGCCGCCTCGGCCGCGCCGGACAACGGGGGGGCCTCGGCCGGCAACGGCGCGGGAAGCGGCAGCTCCAACATGCGCAGCGCCTCACCGCATCGAAACGCGTACGAGGCGGGCCTGGCGGCGCTGAAGAAAGCCACCGATCACCTCAACGGAGGCTACGACCCCGCCTCCAAACCGGCGCCCCTACCTCGGCCAAACGGGAGGGGTCGGCGCTACGGGTCAAACGTTCACCGCATCAAGAACATGTTCATGCAGATGCAGTCGCCGGGGGATGAGGAAGATGGTGCCAAAGTGATTGGTAAATAATACACAGTGGCCATTTTTTTTTCGGGGGGGGGGGTGCTATTTGAACAACCTCCGTAGTTAAGCATCCTCCATCGTTGGCAGGAAACGAGCAAGAAGTCAAACTGTCCCTGCCGAGGGCGTCGAGCCTCAACGAGAACGTGGACCACAGTGCCCTCCTCAAACTGGGGGGGACAGTTTCAGAGAGGGTCAATCGTTTTGACGCCAAAACGGACGGGGAGGGCGCGAGCTCCTCAGGCTTGTCCAAGCTCCAGGAAACCAGGAGGATGTTTGAACAACGGACACTACAGGTGAGAAATGGCAATCGTAGATATTCACTGGCCGCTACTTTGTGTTGCGACACGCATGAGCGATGAACACGAGCCGTTTTGTTTTCCTTCAGGAGAAACAAGCTGCTACCAACAGGATTTTGCTGAAGAAGGAGCGAGCTTCCGGTTTCCAAGACAGCCGCCTGGACGTCGTGGCGCGCTTTAATGGTTCTACCGAGGCTTTGGACCGCTTAGATGAGCCCCCCCCTCTTCCCGCTCCCGTTCCGGCCGCCGCGGCTGCTTTTGGGCCCGCTGAGGCCGTCAGCCCCACCGTGAGTCAACTCAGTGCCGTGTTTGAGAAGGCAGATCTTCAAAACAACGTCTACCTCCCCAACCGTCGGTCAAGACCCGCCCCGGCACCAAAGCCAAAACTTCCAGCCAAATCAGGGCCTGGTCGGAGCCAGGTAAGAAGGAGATATGGGGGGGGGTGGTAATTTTAGCAGACGCTTCACGTCCTGTCGGATGAAACCACTTTTTCCACTCAAGTGGTGACTTTCATGCCAAGGGCCAAAGGGTGCGCTTCAGGATTTAGCACTATTGTTACCATGATTACAAAGCGCCTACGCACACGCATATATGCCAAGTTGAGTAACAGCCCTTACGGCCCCGAACATGAACAAAACGGAAAAATAAAGCAGGCGCAATAGTTTGCGAGTCAGTGAAAAGAAGATGGCCGCCTAGCTTAAGCGAGAGCTGCCGCGTGTTTAAAATTCAGCGCGCTAGTAGCCTCAGCTTCCCTTTGTTAGGCAAGACGATGGAAACCGAGTCAACCGTGGTGTTAAATGACGACGACATTTGTCTCGCTCGCTCGCAGATGAAAGGCGCCCCTCCAAGTAAGGAGGACGAAGAGGTAACAGCAGGAAGTGTCAACAACGCGGCGGCGGCGGCGGCGGCGGTCGAAGAGACGGATCCGCTCACCCAGTGCGAAATCGATGGCGCGGCGCTCAGCGAGGAGGAGCGATTCAGACATTCGGGAGATCAGCACTCTGACGACACTTGCCCGTCTCATGCGGAGGCCAAACCCGAGTCGGAATGCCAGCTCACGTTGACAGAAGACAGGGGCTCGAGTACCGTGGCGGCTGCGTCGGGCGCGGCCGAGCCCCTTAGCGCCGAACAGGATTGTTGTAGGGGGGACGTTGAGGCCGGGGCCAGGTTGGTTCAAGCGGATGTCCACGCCTCGCTGGAAAACGGGGAAAAAGAGCCGGCGGCTTTTGAAGTTACAGAAGCCGCCGACTCTGAGACGAGGGCTGACGAAGAGGACGACGACGAGGACGGCTCGAGGAAGGAGGATTACTCCGAAGGGGATCTGGTGGATGTGAGCGCATACAGCGGCCTCGGCGACGACGACTCCGGGGGGAGCCAGCTGGACGACGATGATGACGATGACGAAGAGGAGGAAGCATACCATCCGGAAAGCAGCTGCACTGAAATCCAGGGTCTTCCTGAGGAGGAGGAGCCTATAGAAGCCAATAGAAAGATTCGATTCAGCACTGAGCCCATCAAGGTGAGTTTGCTCCTTCACATCTATTCAGAATGGTGCCCCCCCCCCAAAAAAAACAAAAAAAAACATTTGTCTATTGATTAGCACGTCGGCCTCATAGTGCAGAGGTTCTGGGTTCGATTCCAGGCCACTTCTTTCTCATCTGTTAAATTTTCAAATCAACCGATCTTTACCGATCCAAAATGCCACTGCGCATTTTCCGTCCTCGATAAAATGATAGTCTTTTTGTTTGTTTGTTGTAGTTTCAGTTGTTAGCTCAAACGCAAATCACAACGAGCCCACATGAAGGGCTGTGTGATTGCGCAAGAGCCATAAGACTTCCTTCCTTGTCGCCTCAACTGGATCACACTCGTGTTGACGTGTGCTGAATAGTGAACAAGGCTGCCCCTGTGAGTGTGAGAACAGCAGTTGGAATGTGGCTGCGACTGTATTTGTTTTTAAATGAAACGCGCGCGTAGCCGCTACATCTTGGGAAGTACAGTTCGAATTTCTCAATTTAGAGAGGTCAAAATGTCCGAAAGGAAAACTTGCTGTATTTGGAGAGCCATTTATCTCACGGTTGATGGTCCACTTAGTCTTCCACATGATTACGTGGCCAAAACTTCAGAGACACAGTTGTGACAGTTCTTGTTGTCGGTGTTTGTTGACTTTTCTGTCACCATGGCAAATCGGTGACTTCACGAGTCTATGTGGGAGGGCCGACGCCTCATTATGCATGCAAATGCGGGCGCACGCGCACACGCATTCACACGACGGTAAAGTTACTCAACAGGAAGGAAATGTGACAACAGGAAGCAGTTTAGCAGTCCTGCTCTCGAGCCATATTTGAGTGTGTCTGTTTACAGCTTGCGTATCAGAGGCGATATCATGAATTATGTATCCCGCGTATAATCGCCTTGGATGTGTCGGACACAAACAAACATATTAGCATATCTATCAGACAGAGACAGAGAGAGAGAGAAACGAGTCAATGCTATTGCCAAAATGGCACCAGGGAAGCCTGGGGTTGCCACAGAAACGGAGCCACGTGATCACGGCGCTGGTCATCGGGAAGACGGATGCTCTTGGGCTTTTAGACAGACGGTGGGAGGAGTTAATAAGTAAGTTTGCGACAAAAGGAAGCCTTCTTTGGCCTTTGTGCATTCACACCGATTACAGCACGAACGCACCGCGTGAGATATTTGGACTGGAGGTTGGATGGTGATATTTTCACAAGTCAGTGTATCAGCCACATATTTTGAAGTTATAATTCAAATGTGTTGTTATCATTTATTCAGCGGGTGTAGGCACTTGATGTAGTGGTTCACACGTAGGCATTTGAGCAGTTGAAATAAGCAGGTGCTAGCATGCATGCATTCTAAGGCATACTGTGCTTTATTCATATTTGACAATTGCATTGGCAATATTGTAAAGTGACGGTTCTCTTGCGCTTCTGCCCACACCGAATCCCGCCCACGTGTCTGTTTTGAAATTGTCCTCGTGCCCCTTTCTTTTCTGCCACTCATCGTTCAACCTGAATTCCTGTCATGTCTGGTCATGTGCGCTCTCACTTGGGCTCTTATTTGTGATCCTTTGACAGTCTGCGTCACAGCTGGCACGAGTGGGAGGACTTCATAACCCCCTTTTACTCGCTCCAACCTGCCAAGACGAATTAAAATTCTGTTTTTGCGACGCTAACTTTCAGAACATCGGGTTACTCATTGACTGATATTGTTCCTCGTGAAACACGACAAACTGCCGTTCTTCACCTAAAAAATGTGCTTCTTGACTGTGTTCACCCTGTTTTGCAGTTTGACTCTCTGAACTGGGCCTATATTTTAAAAAGATAGGACATGTTGTGCAAATTTGTCTCAGTTAGTCCCCCCCACGAAGTGTTGATTCCATGAAGAACAGTCCTGATTGTACAGAGAGCAAATTTTGATTCCGTGGCTTGAAAGTTTTCTGTAACGTACCAATAAAGTAAGAATTCTTTAAATGTAATTATCTGCAAAAAAAACAAAACAATGTGGAACATTGTGGTCATAAAATTATCAACGTCAGTATCCTCTTTGTCCCTCAAAGGCACCTTTAATAAATAATAGTCGACTCCATTTCATTATTTATAAAGTGCAAAACATTTCACCAAAGTATGTATATTAAAACAAAGATTTTAAATGTAAACAAGTCATTTGACCTGGATATTGTAAATCATACATTGTAAACATACTTCATACAGTATGACAATAAATGCGATTCAACCACACAGACGCGCGTCAATGAAACGACGTCATCTTTATGAGACGTCTACGTTAGTGTCATCACTACTGGACGTTTTCGTGACGCCTCATTTCCTCAAAAATAATATCACCGCTTAGGGGATCGTTCGTCCGTCGATATCAAATCATTAAAACAATTTGCCTCTACACCTAAGATTATATTTACTTTCGCAAACACTTCCGCGCGTCATCGTCAAGCGACGTCGTCGTTTGTGCGCATGCGTGTCACGTCACGGACGCGTTTGTTCATGTGAACGACCGACACAAAAAGTCTGATTGACCGCCACGTCCAGTATGGCAGGTTGAAAACTACATATGAATGGACTGTAATATTCCACACCTCGCCCTGATTGTATTTCCACGGTCTGCTTTCAATCCCTCCAGCATCTGATCTCAACACAGTCTAACTCTTCTCATACTCGTCTCACTACTACTTCACGACCCCTGCAAATTTCATCACACGGCACCAAAGCGCCTCCCTTGGCACCCGTTCGTACCTCGGCCTTTTCTAAATCTGTCACAACCCAATACAGTTCAATCTGACCCCCGTGGTACTTCCCCTTCTCAACTCCCAGGGCAAACGTGGCAGTCTGTGGTCTCTGGGTATGAAACTAAGCTGTTGCTCCAATTCTTGTCTTAACTCATTAAATGCCAGTCAGATTCTCAATTTTTATATCAGTGGAACCGGGTTGTGTCCGACTGCGTTGTGGCTGCGTTTCATCGTCTCAATCACAAAGGCTAACAAAAATAGCAGACCACGTCCTCCCGTCAATTACAGTAATACCGCATGTCCCTCTAGCTCTACAGTATTAGCATACTAGCATCTACTAGCATTATGACTGACTGGTGTCCAGTCAAAGCCTCTTGCACCAAGTCACCTGTGATAGGCTTTAGATCTCCATGGCCCTGAACAAGATAAGCTACATAAAAATGGATGCATGCATGCATGTTTTATTCCACGTTTTACCTGATCTGTAGGTATTCACCACCTACTGTAACGAAGATTATGATCGCCGTAATGATGACGTGGACCCAATGGCAGCCTCGGCCGAGTATGAGCTGGAGAAGAGAGTTGAGAAGCTGGATCTGTTTCCCGTTGAGCTGGAGAAAGGTGAACACACAGACACACACACACACACGCAATCATACACACACACACACAAGCAAACATACACAACAATGACTGAGTCACTGAGACAAGACTCTTGTCTAAGTACACGCACACGCGACCAGCCACAAAATTGTGACCACATATATGCAATATGTTAGGAACAGCTTTTATTATGGCACGCCATTGCCAGCTACAACAATTTACATTATTACCCGTCTGCCAGGGTCAAATCGTATTGTATAATCTCTGTAAACACAGACTATTTTATGCCTGTGGTCCATGTGCTCAGTAACGGACAAGGCGCCGCTATTAGTGGAGAAACACGCATCCATCATTTGGCGAACAACTCTGGTGATCCCATTAGGAGATTAAAGTCAGCAGAGATTAGCCTCATTAGGGGTGTAATTCTGGAGGCGATGGAATTGAACTAGCAACCAACCCCACACGGGTGGTTGAAGATCGAAGGGTGACAGTCCATGCACTCTTTGGTTATTGTCTTCAAACTCATTTCCAATGGAATCAAGAAAATATCTAACATGCAAATGAAATGACATCATGACACTGCGTGTGTGTGTGTGTGTGCGCGTCTTTCAGACAGTGACGGTCTGGGAATCAGTATCATAGGAATGGGTGCAGGAGCGGACATGGGTCTGGAGAAACTGGGAATTTTCGTCAAGACAGTCACCGAAGGTGGCGCAGCACAGCGAGATGGCAGGTAAAAGTTCACAAATGATTGCCATGTTTGACCAATTGCAAAATGGACATGATTTTAATGTAATTTTCATATATACTGAACATTATATCGTGTTCTGCCCTGATGTGAATTGTAGGATCCAAGTGAACGATCTGATCGTTGAGGTTGACGGGACCAGCCTGGTTGGCGTGACTCAGAGCTTTGCCGCCTCGGTCCTACGCAACACATCAGGCACCGTCAAGTATGCGGCGCGACTGCTTTATTGGCCTCTACACGTTTGTCACATTGAAGCTTTCCTGCATGTACATGTCGATTTTTGTTCTTGTACATATTTGACTTCAACCATCACTGTGATAGTTCATGCATGTTGTCTTGTTGTTTTGTTTTTTTGCTGTTCTTTGTAACTCGCTAGCTTGTAAAAGGGTTTTTTTCCCCGAAAAGGTCATCTCGAAGCCTTTTTTCATTTTCAGGTTTGTGATTGGTCGGGAGAAGCCCGGGGAGCAGAGCGAAGTTGCTCAGCTGATCCAACAAACTCTGGAACAGGAACGATGGCAGCGGGAGATGATGGAGCAGCGATACAAGCAGTACATGGACGATGAGGAGGAGGTGAGACGAAATCGTAACGCACGGCAACGATAATGTGACACCTAATCATACGAGACATTGGGGATGGAAGAAACTGCGAAATATGTTAGCATCTGTCAAATCTTCCGCAGATAGATTCAAGATGTTATTGTGTTTTTGGAGGGTTTTTTAAAATTATTCATCCAGAAGGAAATTTTTGTGACGTTAAAAGTTACTCATGGCAGAATGGCGTTTGATGGGCTTGAGTAGTCCATCATCCCCACCTGGTGGTCACTTGAGGTACACAAAATGTTTGGAAGAAAATAGCGATGAGATGATGCGACAGAACTTACTATATTGTAACCTTGCTCCTTGCGGCCTGATGTCTCCTAGACGGGTGAATATGCGACAGACGAGGACGAAGAGATGAGTCCCATGTTTCCAAATTCCATCGAGGTTTTCGATCTGGCAGAGCACCAAGACTCGCTGTCTCCTGTCGAGCTGGACCCTGAGAAGTTGACCCACAAATTCAAGGAGGTAAAATCAACCACGTTATACGTTTGTCACCTAAATTGTCTTAGGGCGAAACCTCGTTTATAAGGTGGGGAAATCTAAGCTATTTCGAGCCCATATAAACTTTTTTTTGGGGGGGGGGGGGGTTGGTTTACACCTTGCTCGCTTCAAGCTCTTGATTTGTCACTCCCCGTTGAAGCTGACTAAGAGTGGCACATGAAACTTTAAAAATTTAAACATCCAAAATACATTTTTCTTTTGGCTTTATGAAGGCGATAGAGGATGCAAAATGACTCCCGATCGTAGCATCTGTCTGCTCTTTTAGAAGAATGAAATATTACTGGAGCCGAGTTGAAAAGCTGCCGTGCCTCTTGATGAAGCTGCATCTCTTTCAATAGACCTCAGTGCTGCCCCCCCCGGCATGTTGCAACGCAACCACAGACGTGCAGTCAGGAGAGGCAGGACAGTGAAGAAGAGTCAAATCTAAGCAAATCATGATTTAATAAATGGCTTTTGAATTTAGTTCCCTGGCCTGTGATTTATATTGATTTTTAAAAAATGTTATATATATATAAAAATATATAAAAAATTTCCATATGCGTATTCCCTGTTTAAAAACACAGGTGAGACGATAAACAGCCAGCCTCACCTCAGATTGAGCAATCGATCTTAAAAAGCAGGAACAGCCCCACTTGGTGGTCAAATTTCAGTATTGCAATCGAAGAGACAATTGGAAAATATCTGTTCACACCTGCAGCGTTTCTTCGTCGGATTATTTAGTGTTTGTGTTCCATACTCAGTTTTGTTGACTGCTTAAAACCGCAGATAAAAAAGCACAAGGTGAGGCAGAAAGTAGATGAGGGCGGACGACCATGATTAGGCAAACGCGGAGGCGATCGGGGGCCCCAAGAGACGGCTCCAAACATTTCAGAAGTTTTCTTTGAATCAAAGCAGATCTTGTCGCTTTACACACTTTAAAAGGTATCAGAAATATGACGTGAAATTTCCTATGGGGCGTCTTCTTGGCGCGTACGTGCATTTTGATTCAGCAAGAACGCGATTGTGAGGAAAATGAAGCCAGCTGTCGTCGGCGCACTCTAACATGTACCAAATGAAAGCCAACTTATGAAAGACGTTTAGAATCAGAGAAAGCCACCCAAACTGGACTTGACTCGGAAAGGAACTCAAATGCTGGAGATGAACCCGAGTCTGGATGAGAGGCCTTCAAAGACGTCTGCGGATTCCAGAACGGTTCAGATGCATCCGAGTCAATGGCCAGAGAGAATTGAGTAATCTGGAACGAATGAGACTATTCACAGGCGGAGGATTAACGATCTGCTTCAAACGTCAGGTCAGGAAAAATAACCAGTTTAATAGTCAACGATTAAGAAATGGACCAATGGAGAATAATACACATCATGTATTTGAATAGAATGCAAACCTACTCATTTGGAAGGGATGATCCCTCATCGGTCGCTCGTTTAAAGCCGCTGGCATCCTGTGCTCTCCCCATCTCCTTGCAGCTTCAAATCAAACACGCGGTCACCCAGGCCGAGGTCCAGCTGCTGAAGAGGAAGGTGAGAGAGAGACCCTTCAAGTTCACAGCCTCATTTTCTGCCTCGCTTGTAACGAACTTCCTCCGCAGCTGGCTCACGCAGAGCAGGAAAAGTTGCGTTGGCGAATGGAGCGCGCCCAGCTGGAACAAAGCATCCGGGACAGTAAAGGCAGGATGGAGAAGCTGGAGGCTTATTGGATGGAGGCCCAATCTCTGTGTAAGGTAATTGAGGAAGGAATCGTGAGCCTTACACGTTGGACGCAACGGTTCGTACGGCTCTGTTCGTGAAAAGACAATCCACCGTCGTCGTAGAAATAAGTTGAATTTGACAAAAATAACCAAGAAACATTGAAGGAAAGCTAAGCCATGGAAATCAGACATTGCCATTGGCTGCTTTTTTGAGACACGCCGCAAAGAAGCAGCGACCGCTCCCCGACTGTCCAGGCTCGGTAAGAGTTTTTCTCTGCACCAAAAAAAGACCATTGTCCAGCAAAAAAAAAAAAAAAAAACAAAACACGAAACCCAATATGCTTTTGAATTGTGGCTCAATGAATTTTTTTAAACTCTTGAAACATGCCTGCATGGACAAAAAAAAAAATGTGATGAATTGCATCAGACCAAATTTAGTACGCGTGTTTTTTTTGTTTTTTTTAGGCAGTGGATGAACACCTAAAGGAAACCCAGGCTCAATACCAAACCTTGGAGAGGAAATACAGCAAAGCCAAGAGGATGATCAAAGAATATCAGCAGAAGTAAGGGCGGGAGGACCAACCTGACGCCCAAGACAAGATCTCGTTGATGTGTCCCGTGTCTTGTTTGCGTGTGCCTCGTAGGGAACTCGAGTACCTGAAAAAGGAGGCGTCTCAGCGTCAAGCGGAGGAAGACAGCGAGGCCTCGCACAAAGAAGAGGCGGACAACTTGCAGGAAAAGGTCAGTCGAGTTGATTAGACTTTTCTTTTAAAAAAAAAACAGCTGTGTGTGTGTGTGTGCCCATTTTCCTTGTGAACGAGAAGGTGTGTATGAGATGAGGTCTCATAGATTTGACCTGTCAAACGTCTTCCAAGTTTGGATTGAAAATGTCTGAGTGAGGTTGACTTGTTGCTCCCGCAGATTAGCGACCTGGAGATCCAAGTGGATGCTCTGAAGCCCCCCAACCCCTCCTAGAGCACCCGCCCGCCACTCCGCTTCCCCGTCTGTGACGGGAGGACGCGGCGCTCTGCCTTCGCACTGACGGATCGTCGTTCGGGCGGTGGCGGGGGGGGGAAGCAGACGGATGCTGACAAAGTGGAACGCAGAAGAGGAGGAGGAGGAGGAGGACAATAGAGAAAAAGAAACCTCCGCTTTGGAAGTCATGGCCTATCACCAATCCCAGAATGCACTTTGTGTGACACCCGCAATCTTCCTTGTGTGTCTTCCTGGCAGCTGCCTCGGCAATCGACAAGGAAACCAGACTCGGCCTCCCCGCGCTCCATTTCCAGATGATTTATTTTGTTGCCCCCCCCCCGTCGTGAAAAGCGTCCGACGCGCAGGATGAGAGCGTCACTAAGTGCTTTTCCAGAGCGACGGGGGACGTCTCTAGCCGAGGACTCCTTCTCGGCTGCGCCCGTGGTTGCGAATGCCGCCCGCACCGGAAATACGAGTAGAGCGAATGTGCCCGCAGAACAAAAGTGACGAGGGTCGAACCCGGATTCGGCCCCCCGTCGGTTAACATTGAAGGAAACGTCCAAGAAATCTGCAAGCGCACTAAACTGAATTGTCAGTCGAGTTCCCGAAGGAATCGGGTAAACATTTGCATTTACACAAAAAAAAAGGGAGCACCCATGGGCAAAATTATTTTGACAATTAAGAAAGTAACAAACACACACGGTTGTGAGACTTTTAACACACGTATTTATTTCCAGTCAGGCTATCAATGCAGTAAACAAAACAGTGAACTAACACAGGAAGCTAATGTGGCTAAAAGTATTCCACCATTCAAATATATTGCAAACATTTCTCACTGCTAGTTAACGTGGGGGATAATCTGTACAACTCAATGACGTGCGGCGCCTGCCCCGAACATTGAAACTGAAGAGTATTTTCAATTATTTCTTTCCAACAGGCAAACAGGGTGTGAATAGTCGATTAAGTGCTTAGAGATTTGAGCGTCTGCGTTGGGTGTTTTTTCTCCGTATGTTTACAGGCACATCTGTACATCGCCTCTTGATTTAGGATCACAAATGTGTTCAGACAGTATCTTCCATTGGAGAGGGCCAAATGGACCAGAAACATATCGGGAGGTTGACCGCTAGTACATTTTTTTGAGGCGGAGCCACTTGAATACAATCACAGTCGTTTTACAGTCAATTAAAAACAAAATGTTCAGACTGGATCCGTAATCTCGAGGTATTGATATCGGATGTTCCCGTTTTCTTTTGTTTTTATTAAATAGACAACTTAAAGTGTTTTCCTCTTTAAAAAAACTTTTCTGACTTCAAGTAAATTAATTAAAAAAAAAAATAATGAATTTGAATAATTATTGCTGGAGCCTATCCCAGCTGTCTCCGGGCAGTAGGCGGGGGACACCCTGAATCGGTTGCCAGCCAATCGCAGGGCACACAGAGACGAACAACCATTTGCACTCACACTCACACCTAGGGACAATTTAGAGCGTCCAATCAGCCTGCCATGCATGTTTTTTGGAATGTGGGAGGAAACCGGAGCACCCGGAGAAAAGCCACGCAGGCCCGGGGAGAACATGCAAACTCCACACAGGGAGGCAGGAGCTGGAATCGAACCCGGTATCTCTGATGTACACATTTTCAAATGTCGTCTTCTGAGTCACATCATATTGACCTGATTGTGATCATCAAGTGATTGATGATATTATTTAGTGAGATAGAAGTTTGGATAGCAAAATATCCCCTTTTTTGGGGAGTGAGCTTCGGTTTGTAGTGACAGTATTGTATATATATAAAAAAAAAAAAAACAGTCAGCCCGTGTTAGCTATACTATACCCCAAAGTTCATCCCGAGTAGTTGCCAATTCTTCAAAGTGCTTTTAGATGATGATACCGGAGTCAAGAATTTGCTCCGTCCATCCGCGTGAGCTGGAGCCTATCCCAGCTAACTTCGCTCAGTGTTACGTTTTTTTTTCTCAGTGTTTCAAACAAGTCGTCACACATGGGAATCATTTGCAGAACCGTTGTAAGTTCACGTCAGGCGTCCATTGTTTTCCAAATGCTCACACTTAATGCACCGGGTGAACGTATGTTGCCTATAACGCTCCGGTTTGATGGGATGTGTAGTATTTAGTTTATGCCCCATCCAATGTTCCGACGGTGGGATTAGCAGTTGAGGCATGGCGTCGAAGCTAATTTTGTCCGGCCCGGATGGCTTCCTCTCCCCATCTTTTGTGTTGTGTATTTGGAAAGCACGTTTAATTACAACACAAACTCAATTTCCTGCTATCTGTTGAGTGGATGTTTAAAAAAAAAAAGTGTGTTTTTAAAAAAAAATCTATCGCTGCACTTCTGCTTCTTGACTGGATTTGAGGTTGTCGCTCTCTTTAGCAACGGTTGCAGTTGGTTTGCCTTGTTAGCTCCTTTTGCCTTGAACGTTTTTTGCATAGCTTTAATGAATGGGACGCCATTTTGAGCATCAGATTCCATTTCCTCTTTCTAAACGTGAAGATACTGCAAAGTTCTTCATCTTCGCCGATGAGACAACGGCTCTTGAGGTGGATATCAGAGACATGGAATCGATGCTCAACCGCTTTCCATATTCACATACTTTCCCAACCCCCCCCATGTCTGCTCAGTGTTCGCGAGAAGCTTAAACCAAGGCCCGTTTACAGCCAAAAGCAACACCGGCTTCTCCGCATCATTCTCGAGTCGAATGTTTGCCATCGAATCAAAAGTACAGTATTTCGCTCACCGAATGTGTGAAGTGCCTTGCTTCAGGGCGAAGGACGACGGTAGTATCGGGAGTCAAATTTGGCGGATATTACGTGTCAATACTCAGGGTGGAAGTCAAACTGGAAAAGCCGTCGTGCGATCGCGACGAACACGGACGGCCGCGCTTTTGCGTCGGTCCATCGAGCAGATGCAAAAATGCTCCAATGCCGTCATCGTGATTCTTTACCCAAATCCCCCCAAATGTTTTGTTTCCCTCCGTGCTTGGCTTAGAACAAAGTGACGGGATTAAGAGATGTGCCATATAGTTTGCGGAACGAATGCTAGTTACGAGTTGGTGCCAAACGGCGGGACTGGGACGAGCGTTACCTCTGCGCCCGCGTCCGTTCGGGAGCGGACGTCACTAACGGTTGTCGGAACCGATACCTGTTTTATCAGCATTTCAATAAACATGTGGAACTACAACATAAACATTGTATTCTTTGACCATGTTTGTGAATCAGTAGACTGCGTGTGTGTGTGCGTGTCTCTATTTATATATCGACAGGCATTTATAGTGATGTGAATGAACTTAAAGGCAAGTGTTCTTCATTTTCACGTTTATTCAGTTAGTGCTGAAAATAAATACAAAACAGTTTGGGACCTCATCTGGCAAAGTGACCAAGACCCGCTTCAGTCAATATGTTAGCTAGAAAAACGGTCTCACTTTTCCTAGCTTTGTATTTCTTTGATGGAAACTTCCAGAGGTGTCTGATCGTGGATCAATGACCCTTTCACCAGACTATCAACGACAAGGCGTTTACAAATATTTACTCGGGGGTGAAAGAACAACATTTGACTTGAAAGGAGGACAAACTGGCATCCGCTTCATTGACATTGCAGATGGTTATCGAGTCGATAATGGCACAAAAGCGTTAAACGGATAAACTCGCGCATTACTTCCGTAACATCAGAAGACATGACCCCAAAAACTACAACAACAAAAAAAGGCGTTCATTAATTCCAGTTCATATTTAGCAAGTAGATTTGACCCCCCGTTGTAACCATGGCAACAACACACAATTCTCATTCTATTGAGCAGGAAGGACGCATCAGTAGCATGTAGCACGTGGGCCCCAAAAAGCAACAGGACGTGACCGAAAGACGTCAAATGAATAGCAGCGGGATGCTTTTCAAGCCGCGGAGCGACACTCATTGAAAAAAAAAAACTGATTTAAGACAAGATCCGTCCTGAATGACTTGACTGGCGCGTGTGTTGCAAGTGCCCCGCCCACAGACACCCGACAAGCGTATGCTACAATCTTTCTTTGAGGACATTCATCGCTAACAATTACCCTGAAGAGAACTCACTCGTGGACCAGAAACTTGAGCTCCAAACCCGACCCCAAGTGCCCGCTACGACCCCGGCCGGCTTGCGGGTCTTTGAATGGATTAACATAAATAAATAAAAAGCTACATGCTAACATTGCTCTAAATGCTTAAACACTGAACATTTGAGGAGGATTCAAATTTTTTTTAGACAAATAAACTTGCTTAGAGAATTGAGATAAGAAGATTGAGGGACATTCGGGTGATGGTTCAAATCCAGTTATGCGAGGAGTGCACGTTGCTTCTACAGTTAAGGTAAATATTAAAAATAATAATAATAATAATAATACATGGAGGACATCAGTGTATGGGCGTGTGCACGTGTCTACATCCAGTGCACGCTTTGAGGTCTGACAAGGCAAAAGGCATGTAACTGTGTGTGTGTGTGTGTGTGTGTGCGTGTACGCACGCGTCTCGTTCAGTCATCCACGCCGATGTTGCGGAAAAGATAGGACATGGACTCTCCGTTGTGGATGCGTCGGATGGCCTCCGACAAGATCATGCTGATGTCCACCGTCTTGATCTTGGGGCACTGGAGCTTCTGCAGTTCGTGAGGTATCGTGTTGGTCACCACCACCTTAGGGGGGGGTCACACAAACGTGAAAAAGGAGAAGCGGCCGTGCCGTCGAGACAAAAAAAAAAAAAAAAAAGGACGCACACCTCGTCGATGGCGGACTCCTCGATGAATCGGGGCGCGTCGCAGGAGAGGATGCCGTGCGTGGCCATGATGAAGATCTTGTAGGCCCCCCGTTCCTTCAGCGTCTCCGCCGCCGCCACGAAGCTGTCGACGTCGTCGATGATGTCATCCTGCGGGGAGGAGCGGGTTAGGGGTAAGGCTGCCTCGGGGACCCCGGCCGGATCGGCCCCCCCGAGAGGGTTTTCCTTTCTTACTACTATGATGGCGATGCGGCCGCCGACGTCTCCCACCACGGTGATGGGGGGCTTCTCCTTGGGAATCAACACTGGAAGTTACAAGGAAAGAATGAAGGACTCCCCCCCATTTTTACATCTGGCCTAGCACACACGTGTATGGTTAAAAGGTGCCGGTGTTGGATTGAGTTGAGGAGCTCCGGGTCATGTTTTGCAGCCACCGTCAATTCGATTTTTACCTCGAGAACAAATGAGCTGGCCCATCCGCCATTTTTTAAAAGATGTGATATTTGATCATTTGAGATTTACGGCCTACAAGTGTGTGCGCGTGTTGTCCCAACATTTACGACAGAATGGGAATGGAATGTGCAACTTTTACACATGACGAGTTCTTTGTCATTCGGTTGACCTTTGCTCACTTTGTTGCTAGCGGGAAAGCGGCGCAGTCAGAGACACAACGAATCGTTTCGACAGTTCGGCGCATCACGAGAATGCGAAAAGAAGAGGGCGCGACGGGTAATTGTCATGTATTACATGGTAATTACATGGTATTTCCATGCTGGGGTGTATGGCTCCAGTGGTCTTGACGGTGGGCGGCGAGTGTCGGCCGTCGACCTGGTCCGACTCGGCATCCTGAGCTTCGCCGTGGATGACGGCGATCCCGAGACGCAGGCGCTCGGCAAACGACTGGGCCCTGCGCGCCGGGGGGAGACAAACGTCTTTTGTTTTGCCGGTTGAGCAAAGATTGGGCAGTCAAAAAAAAAAAAAAAAAAACGACGGCGTTGAGAACATTGGAAGGCTCCATTTTTGCCAACTTTGAACCCAAACGAGTCACACGTGAACCAATAGAGCAAGTGACAAGATTTGGTTTCAGCCGATGTTCGAAAAGGGGTGTGGCCTTCACCGCCGAGTGGATTTCGAGTACAACGAGATTAAACATGGAGGACGGTTTGACTG